>NW_020175045.1:3149660-3194870 GCF_003031525.2 Neophocaena asiaeorientalis asiaeorientalis
ATCCAGCGGCAGGTGCAGGACATCGAGAGGCAGCTGGATGCCCTGGAGCTCCGGGGTGTGGAGCTGGAGAAGCGCCTGCGTGCGGCCGAGGAGGGTGAGCCCTGGGCGGACCCCCTCCGCAAACCCCTCTGCCAGCTCCACCCTGGGACCCGGCCCCGCCCACGCGCAGGCCCACCCGCCCTGTGCCCAGCCAGCCCCTCTCCGCAGACGCCTCGGAGGATGCCCTCATGGTGGACTGGTTCCGGCTCATCCACGAGAAGCAGCTGCTGCTGCGGCTGGAGTCTGAGCTGATGTACAAGTGAGTGGTTCCCCTGAGGCCTCCGGAAAGCGCTCCTCCCCACATGGGCCTGTCTGGCGCGGGGAGGCCAGTGGCCGCGCCGGGCTCACATCCTTGTCACCTCGGCAGGGCCAGGGACCAGCGCCTGGAGGAGCAGCAGCTGGACATCGAGGGGGAGCTGCGCCGGCTGATGGCCAAGCCGGGTGTGTCCCCCGCACCCAGCGTGGAGCCCAGGCCAGCGGAGG
The DNA here is from genome assembly GCF_003031525.2 of Neophocaena asiaeorientalis asiaeorientalis. Taxonomy (NCBI): domain Eukaryota; kingdom Metazoa; phylum Chordata; class Mammalia; order Artiodactyla; family Phocoenidae; genus Neophocaena; species Neophocaena asiaeorientalis. The sequence continues at coordinate 3,150,183 of NW_020175045.1, forward strand.
TGGGAGGGAGTGTGAGGGGGGCTCAGTCCCAGGAGGCGGTACGGGTGCGGCTTTCCAAGTCCCTCTCACGGGTGGCTGCCAGGAGGAGGCAATCATGGCACACTCTCTCGAGCCGCGGTGGAGTTTCAGCTCCTCCACTTCCTGGCTGTGTGTCCTTGGCTGAGTCACTCAACCTCTCTGTGCTTGGGTTTCATCCCTGCAAAGTGGGGGCAGTTCTAGCGCCGCCTCCTTCAGCTGTTGTGAGGACTGAGTTAATGTGTGCAGGGGGCGGGTAGTGAGTGCCCAGTCTCTGATACGGCTGTGTGTTTACTCATTCATTCATTCACTCACTTATTCATACATTCACTTATTCATTCAACCGGCGTTGCCAAGAGCCCACCATAGGCCCCAAGACCCCACCCCCTCCTCCAGTGGAGGAGCCTGACCCTTGGGGAGTGGGGTCACTGTGTCCCTGAGCAGGGTGGGGACAGCAGGGCTACGGCTGATACCAGCTGTCCCTGCAGAGGCTCTGAAGTCCCCCCAGGACCGGCAGCGGGAGCAGGACCTGCTGAACCAGTACGTGAATACCGTCAATGACCGCAGTGACATCATCGACCTCCTGGATGAGGACCGGCTCAGGTGAGGGTGGAGCCCAGGGGAGGGCAGGGCCTTGGGGCCCAGGGGAGGGCGGAGCCTGGGGGAGGGCAGGGCCTTGGGGCCCAGGGGAGGGCGGAGCCCATGGGGAGGGGGATTCCCGCCACGTACACCTTGCAGGTGGGGCCAGAGGCCTGTATTCGAGTTTCTCCCCCTCGAGGCCTCTTGTGCACCCAGGCCCCTCCTGTCCCCAGGCCACTGCTGAGGGGCTGGGCCCTGAGGGGGCAGGCACCTGCCCTGGGAGGGGAGAGGGTGGTGCCAGTGTGTGGCTTATGGGCGGGTGAGAGGGCAGGTGCCCCCGGTGTTGGGTGGGCGCAGGCCCGCCGCGGGCGTGGTCCTCACGGCCGTTCTCTTTCAGGGAGCAGCAGGAGGACGAGATCCTGCACAACATGATCCGGAAGATGGGTGACTGGGTGGCGTGGGAGGTCGAGGCTGGGCTGGACCCCGGGGGAGTTGGGCCTCCTGTAGGAGTGGGTGCTGGGACCCACATGGCAGGCTCACCCTAAGGGAGTGAGTTCCCCATCGCTTGAGTGATCCAAGAAGCACGGATGGCCCTGTGGTCAGGGTGAGGGGACTGCTTTGCTCTCCAGCCGTGCCCAGCCCAGTGGACACTCTAAGGGCAGGCGCACGGTGGTTCCCCCGGGGAGGGCAGAGGGTTGGGCTCTGCTGGGGCCTGGGAGGCTCTGTGGGTGGCAGGGAAGGCCGCAGGGCACTAGCCATCAGGTGGGCGAGTGACCCATCTGTGTCTGTCCCCCAGACCTGCAGAGGAGTGGTGGGGAGCAGAGGAAGAAGCCCAGGTTCCGCTTGTCCAGCATCTGGTCCCCGAAGAGCAGAAGCAGGACCCCCGAGTAGCTGCCTGGTGGGGCTCCAGGACCCTCACGCGGGTGGGGTAGGAACGTGGTGGGACCTGCACCGCCCTCTCTGTGGGGTCTGAGCAGCCTCAATAAAGAAACTGACCATGTGGCCTGGGTTCCCTCTCCCATGTGGTCACGTGCTCCTGGGCAGCCCAGGGGTCTTGGCCACGTTCCATTTCTGCACCAGCGTGGATGTGCCCATGGCCTTGAGAAGACGCTGACCCTCTGGGCTTGGCTCGGGCCCTCTGACACGGGCATTTTAGCTGTTCCTGACCCGGCTGCGTGGACAGGCTGGACATGAGCCTTACAGGAACTGGGACAGGGCGGGTCTGTGGAAGCTGCAGTCGGTGCTGGCCCTACCCCCATGTGGGGATTGCAGTCAAGATCTGTGACTTTGACCTTTAGGACGGAGGCCAGCTGGACCCCGGGACCGAGTTCCTGGCGTCCAGCAAGGGAATGGGGCCCACCGCCCTTCCCGACTTCTGGTGGGGGCCCACAGCCGTGCAGGGAAGGACTGAGGGAGCAGAGTCTCCTTGCGGCCCAGCCCTGAGTCCTCAGCAGCGCTGCCCCCCACCCTCGGGAGACCTGCAGAGTAACCTCCCCTCCGGGCGCCAGCTTCCTCAGCTGTGTACGGCAGCTGTAGCTGTGTCTTCCTGTGCTGTCTGCACCGCAGAGCCCTTCATGGTGGTCCCGTTGGACCCTCAGCGATGGCGAAGTGCCAGTCCTCCCCACCGGGTTTCAGGCCGGGTCCTGACCCGTGGGTCCTGCTAGGGACAGAGCTGGGAGGTCCTGGCCGAGTGTGTTGGGCCCCAGGAGCTCTCACTACTCCTGCTTTCTTTTACTGGGTGTTGGAGGGGCTCAGGTGGGGATTTTTGGAACTTGAGGTCAGGATGTGATCTGGGGCAAGGAGGGCAGCTGCCTGGCGTGGAGATGGATTCACAGTCATGTCTGTGCTGCTCGGCTGTGTGGCCTTGGGCTAGGGCCCTGCCCTCTCTGAGCCTTTGGTGACCGGTGAGTTGCTTGTTGCCTGTGAGGTTGATGGGGTCACGTGGCTGTGTCTGGACCGGCAGTGATGGTGGAGGAGCTCAGAAACTGTCTGCTGCCCTCCATCACAGTGAGCCCCCCCCGGAGGGTGGGGTGATAGAGGGAGATGGGTGGCCCTGCGTGGTCAGTGGGGCCTGGACCGTGCAGGGACTTGGCCAGGTGGGGCAGCTTGGCTTCCTTCCTCAGGCGGTTCTGAGCAGAGGCCCTGGTGGGACTTGCGTGTTAGGAGGAGGGCCGTGGAGGGCGGCCTGGACCAGCCTGCCTGACCCTTTAGCTGAGACCCCGGCCCCCCGCTGCCCCAGACACTGTCCTTCCAGGCATGCCCCGCCTGGGACCTGCGGCAATGTGGCCTCTTCACCACCAGGGGGCAGCAGAGGGCCACTAAGGAAAGGAGCTCCATTTTACTGATAAGGAAACTGAGGCTCAGAGAGGCAAGGCAACCCCCTTGGAGCCACACAGCAAGTTAGCTGTGGCCTGGGACTGGAGCATGAGGCCGCCTCCAGCACTCCCAGGGCTGCGCCCTCCACGTGGTCCTGGGAGCCCGGGTGGGCTGGGGTGTGCGAGGTGTCTTTAAGACAGGGCAGGGAGGATTCCACCGACCGTGTATTATCCAGCTCATTAGGCTGTGGGCAACTGGGGCTGGTCCTGCTGGGGACACACACGCTGCCCTCCATCACGGCTGCTCCCTGGGACCCCAGAGGCCGTCCCGGGGGTGCTGGGTGGGCTTAGGGTAGCACAGCCCCTTCTGGTGGTCACGTCCCCAGGCCCCAGGCCGCCAGCAGGGTGTCCTTGCTGTCCACCGGGGGCCCAGCGCCTTCACGCCCCGTACAACCCGGTCACGGCAGGACAAGCACGGAGGTGTCCTCAGGGGCAGGGAAGTTACCAGGTCGTGCAACGTCCATTCAGCCAGGGGGCAGGGCAGGGGGGACCCTGGGACCACCCTTGAGGGTGCAGGTGGGGCCTGGCTTCACTGCTGCCCCCCAACTTGGAAGAGATTCAACCAGTGCTCACCCACCCCAGGGACCCTGACAACTGCAAGGGGGTCCACACCCCAGAGGGGTGCCGGGCACGGCAGGGCACAGCACCGAGTGGGGGCCCAGCCGGACGCAAGCCCCTGTCCGCTGAGTGGTTCCTGGGGTTCTGAGATCCCGCCTGTGCGCACAGGTGGTGCTGAATACGTATCGGCCTTTCCCCAGACATGGCCCAGTGGAACCATGTTCCCATCCGTGGATGGGGTCCGGGGTGGGGGTTGGGTCAGGGAGGGCCGTTCCCTGGGCAGCGCCCCTCACGCCCACACACACCCCGCAGCCCCGAGGGCCTGGGGCCTGAACTGAAGGACGTTCAGGGCAGAGGCGACCCTCGGACTAAGACCTGGCCGTGTGGAGGGTCTGGGCCGTTGGGAACTCAGGGTGGGGGGTGACCCAGCAGGGGCTCCTGGCTGCCCCGGGGAAGCTGGCCGGCTTCCCGCCGTCCCTCCACCCTGGCCTCCCACTGCTGCCTCTGCTCTGCGGCCCGCTGCGGTCCAGGAAGATGTGCCGCAGGCCCTGCCCTCGCAGCCCCTCCGCCTGGAACCCCGCCGTCCACAAGCCTGGCTCCTTAGACAGGCCTGTCCTCGGAGAGGCTCCCCTGAGCCCCGGACGGCCCGTCGCCCGGGCCGCTTGCAGCACTTGGAGGTCACCTTCGGAATTTTGGGGTTTTGTCTTCGGAGATGGATACTCCACGTCCCCCAGTCAGGGAGCTGGGCTGTGTCCCCAGCTCGCGGGACGGGGCCTGGCACGCGGTGGAGCTCAGCGCACTGTCCGGTGAGTGAGTGAACGAATGAAACCTGCATCTCAAGCTGTGACGCTGGACCACTCGCTGGCCTTTCCGGCCTCGAGTTTTCTCACCTGGGAAGGGGAATAGCGATGCTGCTGGGTGTCCACAGACCCTGGGGACAGAGCCTGCCTGAACCCCGGGCCGGGCGCAGACCTGCTGTGGTTGGGGCCCACCGGGGCTGGAGAAGTACGTGGGCTCAGGTGGGCAGAGCGCCCACGGGGTGTGGGAGGGCACACAGCAGGCCCCTCCCACCCTGCTTGGACCTGAGAGAGATGGGAAGGATGCAGGAAGGGGTTCAAGAGCTCTGGGGCTTTCTGGGACATCTCAAAGCTGGTGGCCCTGCCTCCCAGGCCCAGAGGGAGCTTGGCCCGCGGGATGCCGCGACCCCGTCCCCGGCCTCAGTTTCCACCTGCTGTCAACCCCGCACCTGTGCAGGGGTCTGCACAGCCTGTGGGCCCCCACCCCCAGAGCGTCAGAGAGAGGGGCTCCCTTAGGTGACCCCCATCTGACACGGCCCCTGGCCAGGAGCAGGGGATTAGCGGGCACATGAGGCCCCAGCGGCTGTAAGTAATTGTGAGACCCCGGGGGGTGTCCCCACCTGCCTCCTTCACCCCTGCATCCCCCACTGGCTGGTCCCAGCCTCCCCCCTCAGCCAGGGCCTGGGGGGAGGCCAGGGGGTGTGCACAGGTTAGTGGTCTCGGTCTGTGACAACTGAGGCTGGCCTGGCCCTTCCCATGGATGGTGCCTGAGCTCCCTGTGCCCACACCCCAGCCAACTCCCCTCCTTTCCCAGAGGAAAGGGTTGAGGCCCAGAGAGGGCAAGGGCCTTCCCTGGGTCACACAGCACAAAGGACAGATGCAGGAGGAGGAGGGGACAGCAGGGCTGTCCTTGGCTGGGCAGAGCTGGCAGAGGGGGGCCACTGGGATGGGGACACAGGGGTTGGCCCCCCGGGAAGCAGGGGCATGGGTGGGGCCTGGGTTTTGGTGTCATTGGCCTCCGTCTGGGAGGTGCGGGGAGCAGAGCCTGGACTCCCCCAGCGAGGGCCCCCTCCCGTTTGGGAGCTCCCCAGGGGAGGAGCCCTGTTTGGCTGAGCGCGGGCGGGAGCCACAGTCGCCCCACAAACAGAATCTCTGTGTGGTCTTTATGTCTTCACATCCCAGCATCTCTCGGGGTCCCGGAAAGAAAGGGCTGCCCAGGTCTCTACGTGACACATCGAGGTGTGACCCGGCTTCCTCCCACCCACCAGGTACCTCCTGGGCCACTGACCCCAGGGCTGGCTGTGCCTTCATAGCCGAATCACAGAGGGCGCCCAGGGGTCGAGCTGGGCCTGCTCAGGGGAGGGGCCTCCCCGGGACCCGCGGGCCTCCCCGTTGGCTTCCCACGGGGGGCCTGTCCTGCCCTGGGAGGGACCTCCCTGCCCGTGGTGGACGCGGGGTAGGCCCAGGGGCGTGCACACGAGTGGTTGGGGGCTCATGAAGCCCCAAAGGGGACGTTGCGGCCGTGCGGTCAGGTCACGGCATTCTGGAGCCCGCATACCCGGAGCTGTGCAGTGGGTGGTGGACGTGAGCTCGGGGTGGTTGCATGCCCTCGGCCCAGCAGGCCCCCAACCCCCGGGAGGGGTGCAGCCAGAGGACAGGGCTCCCAGCGCCTCCTCCTACCAGGCTTGCGCTGCAGACTGGGACCTCCCCCCACCCCCCAGGGTGCTTCGGCTCCCATCCACCCCCAAGTCAGGAGTTCTGATTTCTGGGCTCCCCCTACCCTACCAGCCAGCAGCGGCCTGTGCCCAGGTGGCCGGGGCAGGTCCTGAGAGTCCCTCTGCGGGTCCACCTAGGTGCCTCCCCAAGCCCTCCTGTCCCAGGCCGGAGTTCCAGGCTCTGCGCTAACGAGGTCTCTCAGGTGGGCCCAGGAGATGCCGATGAAGCCGATGGCGTGAACGCCCGGCCCGTTACGCTGTTAATAACAAGCATCCCCCGCACCTTCGCCCGCAGCTGACACTTCGCGGAGTCTGCGAGGATGTAAAATCCAATCGAAACACAGACTTGAGGACATCTTATCTCATCACAAATTGAAATTATATCAGATTCCTCTTTCCTTAAATTAAAAAGTTAAAACCTTTTCGTTTGCTCTGGCACTGGTTGTATAAAACTTAATCAGTGGTTTTGACAATATTTCCATATGGGCCATTTCTATTCTCATTTATTGATGAGGGAGAACTTTCTGGAAAGAGGTGATAGGACGGGTGCGCGGAGGCGTCAGGCTCTGGGGCCAGCGCCTGGGGTGGACCCACCCCCTCTGTGAGCGCGTGGGGGGTGTGAGGGGGGCTGGGGTCAGGGCCCGAGGCTCCGCTCGGGATGGGGGCAGTTTTAGCTGTAAAATGCTGTGTCTAGGACGGGGCGGGGGGTGGGAAGATGCAGGAATTGGTGGCACAGTGAGGGACAAGCCGAGGGGCCAGCGAGGGCACAGGGAGGAGGGCAGAAGTCCAGGAAGGAAGGTCCCCAGGGCTGGGGGACAGAGGGTGGGCTGGTGGGCGGACATAGGTGTGATGTTGAGGATGGGGCCTGGTCTTCTGGGCTTCCTGGGAGCAAAAGATGCTCTGCTGTGCCTTGAGTTCCGCCAGAGCCCCTCCCTGTCAGTCCGTGGAAGAGGGGGCGTTCAGATGGCCCTGGGGGATGGTGACAGCGGGCGCAACACGTGTGACCATCGGCCACCTGCGGTGCAGCCGGTCCGAGGTAAGACGCGTCCTCAGAGTGAGAGATACGCGGGATTTCCAACACCGAGCCCACAGAAAGGATATGACAGCTCGCTTATAGAATTAGATATTGATCCCATGTTGAGATGGACACATTTCACATATATCGGGTTCACTAAGATACGTTATCAAAACTAGTCTCATCTCTTATCTTTTTTTATGTTTATTTATTTGGTTGGCTGCATGCAGGATCTTTAGTTGCGGCATGCGGGATCTAGTTCCCTGACCAGGGATCCAACCTGGGCCCCCTGCATTGGGAGCGTGGAGTCCTAGCTACTGGACCACCAGGGAAGTCCCTCTTACTTTTCTTTTAAATGCAACTACTAGAAAATTCAAAATCATACACACGGCCCTTGCAATCGTGGCTTACATCCTCTCTCTGGTGGGCAGGGCTACTGCCACGTCAGCGGCTCATCACGATCTTGTTTGCCAGTTTTGGGGTGTCTGCCTGTGCCAGCTCCGTGTCCCCTCATTCCTCATCGCTTCTGGGGGTGTGGGCGCTGCCATCGCCCCCCGCCCCCGCCCCGCTCTGTCCACTCCCTGTCCATTTTCTCTCAAAATGTGTCCCGACTCTGAGCTTTCTTCTCCCCTGGTCCTCTGGCCGTCTCCCCGCGCTCCCAACTTGCCCCAGATGCTGAAACCCTCGGGGTCTCCCCGCTACCCTCCAGGGAGTCCACCCTCGTGCCGAGACCCCCGCCCCGGGGGGAGAAACCTCCGGTTGCCGCGGGGGCGACTCCGTGTGGGGCACGCACCGTCACACCCTGCTCGTTCAGCAACAGGTCACGGGCACGTCCGTCCGTGCGCCGGGCTCCACCCGCAGACCAGAGGCCAGCTCCTGCCTTGAGGGCTCGGCGCACGGAGGGCGAGCTCAGGGAGCTGCAGTCCCAGAGGGGGCTCCGCGGGAAAGGACAGCCCAGGAGAGGCGAGCAGGGTGAGTGGGGTCGGGACGGATGCGGGCGGCAGCTGTGCAGGGGCCCTGGGTCAGGAGCGGGGTTCGGGCTGCAGCTCAGACTCGGCTGGGGAGCAGCTTTGGGTGGGAACCCCGTGATCAGCGAAAGGGGGAACACGTGGGGACAGCTCGGGTCACCCCCACCCCACCCAGGGCTGCTCAGCGTGACGTGCTCTCTACTCAGAATTTCGCGGCGTGGCCGCACCGGGCTGCAAAGGCACTGGGGAGTGTCGTCTGCATCCAGGCCTCCACGCAGGCCGCAGGATCCTGGGGATTCCGAGTGTCCCGGGGTGGGGGGCAGCTGTAACCAAGCACCCTAGGCTGGGGGGCTTACAAGAGGGAAAGTTTATCCTTTCCCAGTTCTGGGGGCCAGGAGTCCAGGGTTGAGGTGTGGGCAGGGCTGCCTCTGCCTGAGGGCTCACGGCCGCCTCGCTCCCGCCCGCCTGTGTCCTCGCACGGCCCTCTTCTCCCTGCGGGTCTGCGTCCAGACTCCCCTCTTCTTATAAGGACCCCGGTCATCGGACTGCAGCCCAGCCCAGTCCAGCGTGTGCCCATCTTGACCAATCACACCTGCAAAGACCCCATTTCATAGCTTCTGGGGGTTGGGACTTCAGCATATCTTTTGGGAGGCGAGGCAACCCCTAACAGGATAATTTCCAGGCTTGCTGAGGCCACAGGCCCTCCCCGCCTTCTCCGGCACCCGGGAGCAGTTGTGGGACCCAGATGGGCCCTGAGTCCTGAAGGTGAGCCAGAGACACACACGGATGATTTTGTGGTTCCCTCGGGCGGGTGTGGGTGATGGTGCCGGGGGTCCAGGGGCCACGCTGTCTGGCGGCGAGGGTGGCCAGTGCCCAAAGCTGAGCTCTGACTGGGCTGCAGTGGGCAGGGCCGAGGGTCTGCTGCCCAGTCACCCACAGGGGACCTATTTCTACCCCCTTCTCCCCGCCCCCAAGAGACCCCACAACATTCCCCTCCTGCCTCTGTGTGCTGCAGTCTCGTCTGCCACTCACTCCCGGGACCCTGGGTGTGCACGATGGCAGACTTTGCTGGTTTTCCCTATATTGTTTGGATGTCGCCCCCCAACCCCACCCCGTCCTGTAGGCTCAGGGGAAATGGCCCCCTCCCCAACCCTAGGAAATGAATCATATTTAATACAAGCCAATCATGGCCCTTCTCATCCCCAGTGAAGGAGGCGCCACCAGCAGGACACACCCTCTTTTTTGTTGGATGATACCTGTCTGGATGCATGGTGCTGCAGCAGCTGTTTTGTGACCATGAGGGGGAACATGGCGGATATGTTGAGGATGACAGGGCAGAAACATTGAAGACACCTGGGTCTTTCACGACATCATTGAATTAGCTAGTCCTAGAACCTCCCTACCTCTGGATTTCTTATGGTGTATGAATTTCCTAGGGCTGCCAAAACAAAATACCACGAACTTGGTAGCTTAAAAAAACAGAAACTTGGGCATTCCCCAGCGGTCCTGTGGTTAGGACTCTGCACTTCCACTGCCGAGGGCCCGGGTTCGATCCCCGGTCGGGGGACTAAGATCCCACGAGCCGTGCGGCACAGCCAAAAAAACCCAGAAATTAATTTTCTTGCAGCCCTGGAGGCTAGAAGTCTGAAACCAAGGTGTCGGTGGGGTTGGCTCCTTCCAAGGCTGTGAGGGAGAGTCTGTCCCAGGCCTCTCTTCAGCTTCTGGTGTCGCCAGCAATCCTTGGTGTTCTTGGTTTGTGGCTGTCTCCCTCCAGTCGCTTCCTGTGGCCGTCAGCCTGTCTGCATCTGTGTCCAGATGCCTCCTTTTTACGAGGACACCAGTCACAATGCATTAGGGTGTACCCTAATGACCCCGTTTCCAAATAAAGTCACATTTTGAGGTCCTGGGTGGACATGATGTTTTGCGGGGGGTGGGGGGCACCATTCAACCCACCACATATGGGAAAATAATCCCCTTTCTGTTTAAACCTTTACTCAGATTTTCTGATGTTTGTGGATGATCTGGAATTTGTTTCCAGGAGTGGGGGTGTGACAACTAACAGAACCTCAAATGTGGAATTGTCTAAGGGAGGGCCAGCGGGTACCGGGCAGTGAGGCTCCTGTACCGGTCGGGAAGCTGGAGATCATGGTGAAGAGCTCGTAAAATTAGATACAGCTGTTACCTGTGGTACCTTGGATCCCAGACCACAAATTCATCAAGGCTGTGAAAATAGTAGGAAAATATTCAGAATATCGGTATTCATTGACTACTTCTTGTGGCTTTTGGTAAGTCATACGAGAGAGGTGAGTCTGGGGTGAAGGCGGCCAACCCGAAAGCTAAGGGAGGACGTTCTGGATTTGCTAAAAGAGCACTTTTGTCCAAGGCGAGGCATCTAAACTGATTCAGCATTGCACAAAGGAGCTCCGCTGTGAGAGGAAAGCCAGTTCCTTTGGTCCAAGTTAAAGTTCTTGCCAATAGCGGAAAGGGAGTAGGAGGCTCAGCAGAAAACCTCGAGTTTCTAGGCCTCTCTAGGCCCATGAAGACAATAATATGATTATGTGGGACACTGCTCCCCTCCCATCTTTGCTGGATGTCTTCTGGGATGTGGGGTGCCACGGTGGGACTTGAGATTCACGGTGCCACAGCAGCCAGCTTGGGACCATGCGGGAAGATATGGCCACCAAGCAGGGACTGGCAGGGCAGAAACAGGGAAGCGTCCTGGGTCTTAGCCGACGTCCCGTGGCTGTCGCTGAGCCCTGAATTAGCCAATCTAGAACCTTCTTACGTGTAGACTTCTTGTTCTGAGGGATAATAAACCAGGATTGCTTGAGCCTCTGTCTCGCATGTTCTGATAGCCAAGTTGAGCACCCTAGGGATGCCCAGCTGCGTGGAGCTGCCCTTTCCCCTGGCGTGTGTGTGCTCCCACCCAGACCGTGAGCCCATGAAGATGAGGACCTGGTCCTGAATGCACACTCACACACTGCCTCAGGGCCTGCTCAGACAGCAGAGCTGGTGTCCCAGCCCATCCGGGACAGTGTGGCTCTGGGATCAACGTCTGTCCTCCTGCTTCCCGCCCTCTACAGGGCCCTCCACAGGGCCCGTATCTGGTCTGTGGTGTGGCCTCGAGCAGGGTTCTGGCTTCCCTGGAAAATGGAGACACCGGGTGACAGTGACACACCCCATGCTGTACTGCGTGCAGGTGACTGGTCCCAGGGAGTGTGGCCCGCGGCGGGGTGGGGAGCTCAGCAGCTCCCCCTTTCCTCTGGTGTCAGATCTACCTGCCACCAGGTGGGTGGGTGGCATGGGGCCTTGGGAGGGTTGGAACAGAGTCAGAGAACTTCTCCAGACCCAGCTCCGTCCACCCCATCAATGTCAAAGAGCTGGGCTCACAGCCCCTCCCCACCGTCCTCTCTCCCCCTCCCCTGCTCCCACAATCCCCCATCATTCTCTGCCATGTGGGATAATCTACTCTGGCTTCCAGTGGGCCCAGGAAGTCCTACCTCCTATCTGACCATTGCAGAAGGCTGGGGTGCTGCCAGGGCCACTTCAGCCCTTGGGCTCGGATGTGGGGCTGGGAGGGGTCCCCCCAACCTCCTCCTGCTTGCTCAGGCTGACCTTCGAGTGACCCCAGGCCAACTCTCAGGCAGGGGCAGACCCTTCCACTGGGACTGAGGGAGGGGAGGGAGCTGCTCCAGGACCAGATGGCCAGGATGCTGAATTATTAAATTATGAATATTAATACAAATCAGACACAAAAGAGGTAATAATTTTGCTGCCCTACAGAAATAATTAACATAATTTTGATAAATTACATGATAAGAGAATCTCAAAATTGAGGTAGATTTATCTTAATTAATATCTTGGACTGGCTCTGAAAGGTAAATTGTTCCTTGGAGGCTGGGGCAGGGTGAGTCCAGGGTGGGCCGCAGCCCCAGGCCCAGGCTTCTTTTTGTCACGAGGCCGGGCGGTAGAGCAGGAAGATGGGGGACCAGCTGACCCAGGTGCACTGGAGCATCTTAGGAAGGGGCAGGCCCTCTTGGGGCCTCAGTTTCCCTTTCTTGAAGCCAAGTAGGTGGGCCCAGCTGGCCTCACAGGGCCAAGTTCTCCCACCAAAGCTCTCTGCTGTGCCTTGGGACACCCGCCCACCAGGTAAACCACGCACCTGCCTACCAACCTGTACACACCTGGCCAAGGGAGCAGGGGACCCATCAGGTAAGCCACGCACCTGCCTACCAACCTGTACACACCTGGCCAAGGGAGCAGGGGACCCACCAGGTAAGCCACGCACCTGCCTACCAACCTGTACACGCCTGGCCAAGGGAGCAGGGGCCCCACCAGGTAAGCCACGCACCTGCCTACCAACCTGTACACGCCTGGCCAAGGGAGCAGGGGACCCAAGAGCAGCTTGTTCTGAGTTCCTGAGGGATCTGAGCCAGGTCTTATGCCTCTGGGCCTCGGTTTCCCTTTGGTAGAACGGGAGTTGGGCTGTGCAGACTCTGAAGACTGTTGGCCGCTCCTCCTGTCCCACCCCTGCCGGCCTCCATTTCCCTGCCAGTCCTGTGGTGGGGTTGGTGGTGGGGGGACATTCACCAAACCAGAGGCACCTCTGAAGTTGGTGGATGAGCCTGGTGTGGTTGGTGCCCATGACACCCAGGGTCCACCAGCGGGCCAGTCCTTAGACTCCAGCAGCCTGGTCTTCTGTGGCCTGTGACCACTGGTGTCCTCCTGGGGGGCTTTTCACCCAGGAGGCCCTGGGGTTAGTAGCCGCCCTCACCACTCTCCTCGTGTCCCCTCACTCTGCTCCAGCAGCTCCGGCCTCTCTGCTGTTCTCAGCGAGGGCAGGTGAGCTCCTGCCTCAGGGCCTTTGCATCTGTTCTTGCCAGCCTGGGATGTCCCTCCTGGAGTCGTTGCTTGGCTCCCTCACCTCCCCAAGGAGGTCTTGTTTTTCCGGGGGGTCTCCCAGGAACCCTCCCATGACGTCGCATCCCCTCTCCCTCCTGTGTCCGGTCACACTCCTCCAGTCAGTACATCATGTGCGTGCTTCCTTACTGTCCCCACCCGCCCTGACACAGAACACAAGCCCCGCAACGGCAGGGCCTTGATCTGCTGCTGCTGCGTCCCCAGGGCTGGGCCCGTACTAGGTGCTCAGGAAGTTTTTGCCTAATTAATCAGTTGATGGATCGATTGATTAATATGGTGTCCTTCACCCGAGGGGGGAGAGGTAACGGGGCCCAGAACACGAGGGCCCAACAATTTCTTCCACCCAGGCTGGGCGGGAGGCTGTGTTCATGGCCCCTGGAACATTTCACAGGTGGGAAACCACGCCGGGAGGGTAGCGTGGTGGAGAGCCCTGGTCCGGGGGACAGACTCTGGACTCTAGCCCACATCCCTCTGATCACTGGGCAGCCTCAGCTTCCCCATCTGTGAAACGGGAGAACGATGCCTGCCTCACAGGTGGCCCCCAGACCCAGGCCTGGGGGTGGGGAGGGCTTCGTGAACCACAACCAGTGATGTCCAGTGAGGTGACCTCACGGTGGGCTGGGACCTGTGACCTCTCCCTGCCAAGGCTGAACCTGCCAGAGTTGTAGATGGGGAGCCTGGTCCAGGGGCCAGAACTGGGCGGAAGGGAAGGCACCGGGCCCCGCGTGACCTCAGGTGGCCAGACACTGGGACTGGCCAGGCCCTGTGTGATGTCAGGGGCAGAGTGGCGGACGGGAGGGTCCTGGTCTGTCTTGTGGGCGGGATTAAGAATTTTGCACTTAATCCTAAAGTTCAAGGGAGACTTTGGAGGGTGTCAGGCCAGGGTGACATATTGGATCTGGGTTTGTTTTTTCTTAAATGTTTAATTATGAGACATTTCAAGCACGCAGGAAGCAATATAATAGACACTTATTGACCCATCCCCAAGATTAAACAGCTGTGAGCACTTCACCATACTTTAATCAGATCCCTTGTGTGTACACTCTCTCATTTTGAAACAAATTTTTGTTTTACAATAGTTTAGATTTTCAGAGCAGTTGCAAAGACAGCACAGAGGGTCCCTGCACACGCACACGCCATTCCCCGTCGTGTTAACACCTTACGTCACTCCGGTGGGTGTCAGCGCTGAGACACCCAGGCTGGTACCTTCCTGGTAGCTAATCCCACGCTCTACTTAGATTTCCTCGTCTTCGCTAATCCCTTTTCTATTCCAGGATCCCACGTGCATTTCGCCCTCACGTCTCCTTGGCCTCCTTTGTTTTGTGACTGTCATTGCTTTTGAGGACCTTGGCAGGTTTGAGGAGTGCTAGTCAGGTACTTTTCAGGGCGCCCCTCGATTTGGGTTTGTCTGAGTATTTTCCCGTGGTTAGACTGCGGCTGTGGGTTTCTGGAGGAAGGTTCCCACCATCAGATCTGGGATTTGAGAACATGAGTCTGGCTGTCTGGGGAGGAGGTGTGGGGGAGGGCAGGAAGCCAGTGTGGGCAGCGGCTGCGTCCCGGCCCTTTAGGGTGGGGTGGACGGGACTCGGGCACGGGAGGGGAGGGGGAGAGGGGCTGGGGTGGGCAGAGGACGGTGAGGGGAGGGGCAGGTGGGCAGCTCCGGAGCTGAGTCTGGAGCAGATGGGGAGCGGGCCCGGAGGACCTCGGTTTCTGGCCTGGGTGCTGGGATGGGCGTGGGTGGCTGACGGAGCTGGGGGCGGGAGGGGGCCTGCGGAGGGCTGTGGAGGCCGTGAGGGTGGGATCTGGAGAGCTCAGGGCCACCACTCCACACTCAGTGGGGAGGCTGAGAAGTGGGGGGTGTAGTGTTCCCGTAATTACTTCATCAGGTACCGTGCTGGGGTGTCTGACGACGCCCAAGTGTTTAGTTACCAGCTCCCGCGTAATGCTGAGCTGTGATTGCCGCGGGCGGGCAGAGTTCCCGGGCTTCGGCCCACCATGCCCTGCTTCTGAGCCCCTCGCGTCTGGCCCATGTTGTGAGAGGGGCTCTAGAGAAGTGGGTGGGGCAGGTCCTCAGGTCACTGAGGCCTGACCTGCAGGCCCAGGGGAGGAGGTGGCCCGCCGGGACGGGACTGCCGGAGGTGCCAGAGTGGGTGCCCATCTGTGGTCTCAGGGGATCTGCGTGGCTGTGGTGCCGACACCACCTGTGCCACTTAGGCCAGGCAGGTGCCTCCCTGAGGACCAGGTCCTGGGCGTCACTGAGAGCTCGCTGTATGACCCTGTGCCAGTCACTTCCTACCTCCTGCCTCTGTTGCCTCATCTGTGAAATGGGCTCATAGCAGGCCTCAGAGTAACCCATCTCCACCGGGAAACAAGGGGGTGTGAGCAGTGTACTTGGTCGCTCTTAGTTTTAGTCTCTCTACCCGCCAGCCACTCTTCCATTTGTCCATCTGTCTGTCCCTCCTGCCCCATCTATCCTTCCATCCATCCAGCAACTGCAGTGGGTGTTTGTAGGGTTATATCGGCTGCCCAGTGTCTGAACGTACAAAAGTAGGTACCTGACTTAGCTCAGACTAGCAGGCACACCTGTGGTGGGTGGGTGGGCAGGTGTGAGCTGGGCACACCTGTGTGCATATGTGTGTGCACGTGTGTGTGTGAGGGGGATTGGGCAAATGGTTACAGCCTGCAGGGACATTAGTTCTGAGCCCTTGGTGTCAGGCCTCCTTGCCCTGAGCAGGCTGGGGATTGAACCCAAGGATGGAGGAAAGCAGGTGCCCGACCTCTCTGCTCCTCCTGTTCTCTGGGGCCCCAGAGGGGCCTGTGCGTCGGTGTGGGGATGTGACCGTGGTGAAAGGGGCCGCGTGTGCCACGTGCTGGGTGCTAGCGGGGCCGGGTGGCCGTGCCGCCCATGCTGTGTCCAGACGGCGGTGGTCTTCAGAGGCACGCACACTTCGGGCTCCCCCGCAGCTCTGCCTCAGCCTTGGGCTGCCTGTCCATAAAATGGGCTGAAGGGCTCAGCTGCGCCCCTGTCTGGGAGGAGGAGCCACGTTCTAGGCATCTGCGAACTGTGTGGACTTCCTCTCTCCAGGAGTCCCAGAGTCCAGTACCCGGACCAGGCCAGATGTGAGACTGGGGGATCCCTGGGCCTGAGGATGGGGTGCAGTGATCCACTTCGAGTCCCGCTTACAGCTGACTCGTCACTTCCTTGCGAAAGTCGCAGCGCCTGAGCCTCCATTTTCCCGCCTGTAAAATGAAGGCACTCTGGCCTGACTCTTGGGCCAGTTGTGAGGACGGAGTGGACAGCAGTGACCTGCGTCTGACGCTGCACCAGTGCACGGTGGGGCCTCCTGAGACCTGCTGTGGTCAGACCCGGGGCTGCAGGACTGCCCTCCTCTGCTCCAGGCTCTGGTTCTGGGCCCACATCCTGGCCAGAGCCAGCCCAGGTGTCAGCTCATTTTCCAGACCAGGCCACTGAGGCTCAGAGCAGTGAGGCGACCTGCCTAAGGCCACACAGCCCATCAGGGGCACAGTTGGGGTGTGAATGGAGTTGTGTGTGACTGGCCCCCGAGTGACACGGTAGCTGGTGGGCAGGAGTTCGGCTAACAGGGGCCTGGGGCCCAGGAAAGGAGGAGGCCAGGCAGAGGGCCTTGCCCAAGGTCAAGCCTGTCAGGGATATTGCTGAGCCAGGCCAGCAGCTGCCCCACCCCCCCACCTCAGGGTCTCCCCAGATCAGCCAGGCTCTGCCGGCTCCTCTGACGACCTCAGCTGGGCTGGCACCGGGGCGATGCCACCTGCCCCTGGCAGCCCCGTACCCTCGGAGATGCCTCCTCCTTGGAGGGGGCTGGAGGGGGTAGGGCCCTGGGCAGGAGGTGCCGGCAGAGGGGCTCAAACTTCCTGTCGGGGACAGCCATGGGTGTCGGGAGGGACCCCTCGGGGGGCTGGGCCAGGGGATAGACCACCTGAACCCCCAGTCCCTGCCACGGCGCAGTCCTTCATGGATTTCTGGCATCCTGCACTGTCTTGGGGGTGGGGGGCGAGCCGCAGGGACAGAACCTGAGAAAATATCTATTCTAGCTCCCCGTACCCACCCCACTGTACAGTGTGGAAACCGAGGCCTATACGGGGTCAAGCACTACTGACTTTGCTCTGAAATCCTACTGTTCCCGCCCGCACCCCAAATTCCTGCCCACGTCAGGTACTGGAGGCTGCCCAGAAGGCGGGGGTGAGTCTTGCCGGGTCACTTCCGGATACAGGCAATTCTCATCACCTCACTCCCGGAGCGGCTGTCAGCATATACCTCCACAGAGCGGTGTGAGGGCGAATGCGTTCATTAACAGTTAATAGTTAACAAATACATCTCAGTTTGCTGGTCGTGGCTGAATGCACACTGCACCCAGGCTGCCGGCTCAAAGCCCGCTCGGCCTCGTCCCCCGTGGGACCTTGGCGGGTGACGTTTTCAGCATCTGTGAAATGGGGCCATATCGGGGCGATGCGCTCACTGTCCCCCTGGTGCGCGTTTAATCCTCGCAGTTGTCCCCACTTCAGCCGGGACCTCAAAAGCCCAGACCCAGGCGCCCGCCTCTCCGAGGCACCAGTGGGTCAGGGTCCCAGAGCCGCCTCCTGAGCCACGTCCCCAGGGGCGGGACACAGGGAGGTGTGGCCTGGGGGGGGGGCCTCGGGTGGGCGGGGCCTCGCGCCCCGCCCCGCGCCTTCTGTGCGGGCCGGAGCGAGGCCGGCAGGTGGCGCTGCGGCGTTTCCTAAGGGGCGCGGGCGGCGAGGCCCTGCTGGGTCCGCGAGGCAGGTATTCCTCGTGCACGGCCGGACGCGATGTACACGGGTGCTGCGTGCACCCGATTGCGTGCACACGTAAGCCGCGTGCCTGCCCATCCATTACGCACATGCACACACGGGCGCAGACCCGCGCAACGCACGGTCACACTGGTTTTCTCACCCAAACACCTGTTCTGGCCTGAATCCCGAGCTCAGGCTGTCTGTAGGCCTTTGTCCTCACCGTGTGCCCCGTCGGGGTGGCCTCCTCCACCTGCATCCCGGGTCCTGGAGTCTTTCCGCACCCGGACTTCAGCAGACCTGGCCTCTGGTTTTCTCTGTTCGGGGCACTCAGAGTCTGGGATCCCCTGTGCATCTTGCAGATGGGGAGAGGGAAGCCCAAAGGACGCCCCCCACCCCAACCTGGTGCAAACAACACTATTTGCCGCACCGGCGGGCAGGCAGGTCCTGAGCTGGGACGGGAGCAGGGATGACGGCAGCTCCAAGCACCCGCCCCCGCTGGGCGCCGCTTGGGCAGCACCCACCCCTGCTGGGTGCCGC
Organism: Neophocaena asiaeorientalis asiaeorientalis; assembly: GCF_003031525.2. Lineage (NCBI taxonomy): Eukaryota > Metazoa > Chordata > Mammalia > Artiodactyla > Phocoenidae > Neophocaena > Neophocaena asiaeorientalis. The sequence continues at coordinate 3,168,450 of NW_020175045.1, forward strand.
TTGGGCAGGCTGGCGGGCAGGCCGCGTTGCTGTGATGCTCTCCTCACCCCTTCCTACCCCTTCGGGGGTAACTGAAGTCGCAGTGGGCCGGGCGCTGGCCAAGGTCACCTCACATGGGGTCAGGGCCTCAGGTCCAGGGGTCCCAAAGCTGTCCTCGAACTGATGGACACTTATTTTCAGCCTCCAGTCTGTGGGCCGCAGGGTCAGGAAGGGCCCAGCTCTGCCACCAGCTTGCTGTGTGTCATGGACAAGCCCCTGCCCTCTCTGGGCCTCGGTTTCCCCGTCTGTCCAGGAGGGATGACAGTTTCACCTGGGCCTGCGCTGGAGGGTGGGCTGGGTGTCTTCACCTGACCCGGTCCGAGCCCAGGCCCAGCCCTCCCAGACGTGGGTTTGTTCTGGCACCCAGTGGCTGCTCAGAGTCAGCCAAGCTCCCACCTGAACACACGCATCACAGGCCTCGGCTTCCCCATCTGTGTAATGGGTCAGTACTCGCACCTCGCAGACACCGCAGGGAGAGGGCTGTTGAGACAGGAGTCGCCCAGCCAGGGAGGCCCAGCTCCCACGTGCGTGTGCACCTGTGCGTGTGCACGTGTGTGTACACAGAAGTACACACAGAAAACCGTTGCTGTGATAAACGCCCCCCAGTGAAGATGCCTCTGCCACCCACACACAGGGGTGACCCGTAGGCAGGGAGGCTGGTGCCCCAGCAGAAAAGAACAGCTGTGTGCCCCCTGCCCGCCACCCCCAAATCCTCCGCAAGCACAGTTTATCTTGCAGGTCAACAGCTTGCATTGTCTACTCCGTGGAATTGTTCCAACACCCCGGATACGCAGAGAACACGCCTTAATTAGATTCTGCAGAACCCTGACACACAAACAAAAGGTATTAATATCAAGCGCTGCAGTTTACACAGATCAGAGAACATTTTGGGTGCAAAGAGGTTGGGCGTGTGACAGGTTGTTACTTTACAAGCTGGGGACATGGGCGCCTGACAGGCCTGCGGGAGGGTGGGGGTCGGGGGGGAGGGGAGGGAGGAGCCAGGAGGGGTGGGCGGGGCCAGAGCTCAAGGGCAGGCCAGGGGCGGACCTTAGAGGAAGGTCAGGGCAGAGGAGGAGGCGGGACCAAGACGCAGTCCAGGGATGCGGTTATCACTGCTGCTGTTCTCAGGAAAGTTATTCAAGAGATTATCACAGAGCCCAGGGTGGCAGAGGTCTCCCTGGCGGGGTGTCACGTCTGCCCTGTGAGGTCACCTCCCCACTGATTCAGGCTCCGTGCCCCTACACTGGGATATATTTCTTCTCTCTCTTTTTATATTCTGTTGTTTAAAACTTTCTAGAAGAAATAACAGCTTTATTGAGATACAAATCACATATGCGGTGGGGTGAACTGTGACCCCTGAAAGACATGCTGAAGTCCTAACCTCCAGTACCTGTAAATGGGACCTTGCCTGGAAATAAGGTCTTTGCAGAGGTAATCCAGCTGAGATGAGGTCTTTAGGGTGGGCCCTAAAACAGGGTGACTGGTGTCCTTACAGGAAGCGGGGAAGCCACGGGAAGACACAGGCAGAGACTGGAGCCGTGCAGCCACTAGCCGAGGGTGCCCCCGGCCCCCCAGGAGGCAAGCAGGCAAGTCGGGACCCTCCCCTCGAGCGTGTGGAGGGAGGCTGGGCCTGCCGACACCTCGAGCTCAGGCTTCTGGCCTCCAGCACCTGTGGTTGCAGGTCACCTAGGTCGTGGTGCTTTGTTACAGCAGCGCTGGGAAACTCACACACTGTACAGTACAACTGTCTTCTCTAAAGTGTGTAGTTCAGTGTTTTCAGTGTGCGCACAGCAGTGTGACCATCACCATCACTACCTGACCCCAGAACACCGTCATAGCCCCCCCGAAAGAAGCCCTGCTCCCCTTCCTCCCCAGCCCCCAGCCCTCTCTGTTTACGTAGATTTGCTTATTCTGGACACTTTTTTTTTTTCTTTTTTTGCGGTACGCGGCCCTCTCACTGTTGTGGCCTCTCCCGTTGCGGAGCACAGGCTCCGGACGCGCAGGCCCAGCGGCCATGGCTCACGGGCCCAGCCGCTCTGCGGCACGTGGGATCTTCCCGGACCGGGGCGCGAACCCATGTCCCCTGCATCGGCAGGCGGACTCTCAACCACTGTGCCACCAGGGAAGCCCCCTGGACACTTTATTAATAAGTGGGGTATGTGTCCTTTTGTGTTGGCTTCTTTCACTTTTGTGTATACGTCTTCAAGGTTCATCCATGTTGTAGCAGGGTCAGTGCTTCCTTCCTTTCTGGGGCTGAATCATATTCCCTGGTGTCGATGGACCACACTTGTTTATCCACTCATCCTGTGATGGGCGTTTGCGCTGTCTCCACGTTTTGGCTATTGTAAGGCACACTTCTTTGAACATCTGTGTGCAGATCTTTGCATGGACAAATGTTCTCAATTTTCTTGAATGTACACTTAGAAGTGCTTGAAATTTCTTTAAAAAGAAAGTAACACAGGTACATGGTAAAAAACAATCTCGGGCACAGAAGGGATGGGCTGACAAGTAAGTTTCCCTTTCACTGCAGATCCCAGGCTGCCAGGCCCGCCCGCGGTCTCTTGTGTACCCAGAAGCACCCCGTGGTTGTATGAGGAATAAAGTTGACCTCCCCCTTTCCCCACGGTGACAGCGTCCGTCCTGCGTCTTGCCGGCCGGCACAGGGTCCTGTCTGTAGCCCCAGCCCACCAGCCCCTCTGTGAGTCGTTTCCAGGCGGTTACCGCCAAACGGGGTGTGCGGGGATCAGCTGGGGCACCACTTGGGCCCCGTGTCCGAGAGCATCGTGGGATACGTTCCCAGAAGCAAGGGTGCCAGGGCGAGGGGCACGTGCCATCTGAGAGACTAGCCCCTGACCCAACATGGCATCCCCCGCAGTGTGGACAGGGAGACAGGGCTGGAGGGGGCAGGCGCTTGTCCAAGGTCACCCAGAGAATGAGTGCTTATGGAGCCCTGGCTATGCACCCCTGTGCCACAGATACGGCCTCGTGGGACCCTGGCACAGACCAACACGGCCTGCGTCCACCCACATCCAACCCACCGGCAGGCTCCCCCCTCTCTCTCCCAACAGCCCGAAGCCCAAGGAGGTTGAGGCCACCCCAGGCTGGTCTTCGCCGGGCCCTGCCCAGTTCCCTGGGTGGCCTCAAGCACGTGGCTTCCCCCGGGCCCCGGCGTGCCCACCTGTGCTCTGGCGCAGCCTCCTCTCCCAGCCCTCACAGAGGGATCAGTCACTGGTATCACTTTCATGCCATCGTGTTAACTGTGTTTTCTTATTTTCTGTATGTTTGGTGCGCTGACCTCGGGGCCTCGCTAAGCCCTCCCCGGGGTCAGCCAAGTCCTAGACACAGTTAGGACTCACCTGCCAGAGTGTGTTTTCAGATGCAAACACCTAATGCAGAGCCTGCCCCACCCCCTTCCCCACAGGCCGGCACCCTCCCGGCCACGGTCCACCTGCCCTCATCTCCGGGCAGCTCCCAGACAACCAGGGACACAGCCCCTGGCCCGAAGTGCCCCTGCCTCTGCCTCCTGCCTGACCCCGGAGCTTCCTGGCGTGGCCCTGTGTGTGCGGCCTCTTGTTTTCAGGGAACTCTGTGATCCTAACACGAACTTCTTCTTTCAGGACAATCATTTCTGAGTCTGTGTGTCCCCCACACCTGATAAAACAGACCCCAGTACTAGGTGTCCGTGCTGCGGGCTGGGTGGCTGAACACCGGCACCACCCTGAGGGCGTTCTAGGCATTATTGCCTTTAAACCTCACGCCAGCCCTTTGAGGCAGAGGCTGCCACAGATGAGAAAACTGAGGCTCAGAGAGGGTAGGCACCTAGCTCGAGGTCACACAGCGAGCAGTGGTGCCACAGGGGCAGACCCACAAGGGTTGGATTTCAAAGCCCCCTGTCCTCTGTGGGTGAGGCGGTCGGGTGGTCTGCAGGCCTCCCCCCTCCTCCCAGGGCCAGAAAGTTCTCACCAGGGGCACAGAGGCGAGTGGTGAGGAGAAGCTGCCCGTTGCTGGGGAAAGGAAAACATGGTGGTTTAAAAAAAACTGGTGGATTCAACTATATGTAATTTATATAACGGTGGCTGCAATTTCCAGCCAAAATATAATAATAATAATAATAATAATCGCATGACTTTCCTTCCAGGGCCCCAGAGACAAATTAAAATAATGTAAAGTGAGTTCCTAATTGGCGTGGGCTGTGGGAGCCTGGGCGGCCTCCAGGTGTGTGACCGACACGCCAACGCCAGGCTCCCCGAGGCCTGCCGGCCGGCCCACACATACACCTGTCTGCACCTGGGCGACGCGACAGGGCTCTCCCCATCCACAGAAGCCCCCAGCCCACTTGCCCGTGTCAGAGGATGGAGCGTGGCCACGCGGCTGCCACTTCCAGCCACCTGACTGGCCGATGTGTGGCCCCGCCCCTTCTCCATCACCTGCCCACAGCCCCTCCCACCCCTGCTGTCCTCACCCCGGGGGTTGGGGGGGGAGGGGCTCTGGGACTCACCCCTGCCCAGAGAGGGGAAAGCTCATTGGAACTCTCGCCGAGCAAAACAATCCTTTCTTGCTGCTGGGAAATAAAATCTTCAAACAACCGCCAAAGGTGACCACTCAGCCCTGGAGGGGGACGTGCCAAGGGCCGGTGTGACCTTGAGCAATACCCACCCCGGCCCCCAGCCTCACTCTCCCCACCTGTAGAATGGAGCGAGGCCCCGGCTGGGAATTTGGACCCGTGGGGGCCACACACCCCGACGCCAGGTGGGCACGGACCCCCCTGCCCTCATGAGCGCTTCGCAACACCTCATCCGCGGACATGTGGCCTGGGTGGCCTCGGGTGGCCGCCGTGTCTTCTGGCCCTGAAGACCCTGAGCCTTTTTGCTCCTGGAAAGCACGGCTGTGATGCCCCCATTTTGCAGGTTTGAAAGCGGAGGCCAAGGGGGTGAGGCCTGGCTCTGGGACTCATGAGGAGCCCCAGCAGCCCCCCATTGTCCTGCCATGTATGCCTGGCACCCCACTAACCCACACTCTCCCCCCAGAAGCCACCTCCCGGGGCCTGTCCTCTGCCCTCAGGTGCGCAGGCTTCCCCAGGGCCCCGAGCTCCATCAACAGTGCGCATGTCAGGGGCTCAGCACCCAGGAGCTCAGCCAGGGCAGGGGAGTGACAGTCACCTTGGTCCCCGGGGGTGGGGGTGGGGGGCTGGTGAGGTGCCACCACAGGGGGTGCAGCTTGTGGCCGCCGGTGGGTTAATGAGGTGATGTCACCTTCCTTCCAGTTTGGAGCAAGATGAATATATTTTAAGTGAATCAATAAGCTGAAAAACAAACAAATGCGTGAGCGAAAAACACCCAGGAAATGAGGAGGGAAGGACAGGGCGGGAGAGAGAGGAGGGTTCCTGCCCGGGGAAGAGGCGGCCTGTAGGCCAGTAGGGCTTCTCAGCCCCCTGCCCCGACCCCTATGTGTGGTCCTCCTGGGGACCCCACCGCTGCCCTGCTCTGGGGAGAGCCATTCTCCAGGGGGCGGGGTGCCCGGGGTGGGGGGAGTTGGGCGGTGATGGGCGGGGCTAATCAGTCAGCTCCTTCACTGCTCCCCAGGTCTCCAGCTGTCCCTTCTCCCTGCCTGGCCTGGTCCACAGCACTCACCTCAGCGTTGGAAAGGCTGAGCCTCCCAGATCCATGAAGGATGGGGGTGGGGATGGTGACCTGGGCTATCTGGGGGGGATCTACAGCCCTCACCACCCCCAGGCCGGCCCAGGCGGAATCCTCCCCGCCCGCCCGCGCGTGTGTGTGTGTGTGTGTGTGTGTGTGCGTGCGTGTGCGCCTGCCCGTGCACGCGCCTGTTTGTAATTACGCAGTTAATTGCGCCGGGTTCTTGATTAGCTTTGGGGGATGGTGATGTTCTAGCGAGATGAGGTGTTGTGTACAGTTCAGAATCATTTAGAGAAATTGGAGCTAATTTTGCTGTCTGCGCTTATTACTGCATTAATTTAATTTGGGTTGCTTTTAGCTCATTAACACATCTAATTAATTCGTTGACATCACTATTAAGATGTCTCTTTGAAATTGGCGTCTCCAGATAATCAGGATGGAGAGGCTGACACATCAGGCGCGGAGCTGCCTGGGAACGCGGGAGGGCGAGGTGGGGCGCGGCCGACCACTAATGAATTTTCCATCAGAACCGCCCGGTTTGTCAGGAGGTGCAGGGGCGGAGGGGAGTGGAGACAAAGGAAGGGGGAGCCCGCGAGCTCAGGCAGCGGCTCGCCGCGTCTTAAATATTGAATTGGTTATGAAAACAAACAGACTCCGCGGAGGAGCCGGGATGTACGCGGGGCAGGGATGCCGTCTCCCGCCCACCTGATGCTGTGTTCCGGGTGGACGGAGGCTGCAGGCCTGGGGGCAAGGAGGGCAGTGAGGGCAAACCTGCTGGGGGTGGAGAGGTTGAGCTGGGGGAAGTGACCAGGGTGTCGGTGTGACCTGTGTTGATGGGGCCTGGGGGCAGGGGGGCGGTGAACTGAGGCCCAGAGCTGGGAGAGGGGTCACCCGAGGTCGCAGGGGAACCTGGGGACATCCAAGCTCAGGGTCACGCAGGAAAGCAGCCCTATGCAGGGTGACTGGCGGGAGGCCCAGAGGCCCCCTGCCCACACTCACAGCCCTCTGTCTCCCAGAGGCCCCTGTTCGGTGTACACAAAGGTGACCCTCCAGGGTTTTGAGGATGGGGCCTGTGGGAGGGTGGGGACTGCAACGTGGGGTGTGGCATCTGCCAGTGTGGGGCGTCATGGGGGCCCTGGGCAGCTCCCGCTTCCCCTTGCCAGTGTCGTCGCCCACCACCTCACTCCCTTTCCTCATCTCAGGCAGGGCAAACCTGTGCTTCAAAGAGAGGTCTCAGGTGTCGCTTCCTCCGGGAAGCCCTTCTGGATTCCCCCTGAGATTCTGGTGGACAGCAGGTGCCCATAGCAGGGCGCCAACCAGCACATTCTCCTTGTATTTAGCAAAGCAAGGACTTGTTCGTCTCCTTAAGAGTAAACTCAGAGACTCAGCCCAGTTCCACTGGACCAAACATCTGTCCATTCATTCATCCAACAAGCATTTATTAAGCACCTACTGTGTGCAAGCCCCTGTGTCAAGTGCTGGGACACAGAGATGAACAAGATTCTTGGGGAAAAAAAAAAAAAAAAAAGATTCTTGGGGGCTCACAGCCTCTTGGGAAGAACTTCCGTTGCTCTGTCCCTTTGTTTAGGTGCCAACAGTGGGAAATAAGAGGTGGGTCATGCAGGCTGGGGGTCTTCCCCTCTCTTTGAGAGTTGCTGCCAAACTCCCAAAGTTTGGGAAGGGAAGCCTTTGTGGAGGAGGTGACTCCTGAGCTGGGCTTTGAAGGATGAATAGAAGTTTGTCTGTCGTCATGTTGGAAGCATGTGTGAAGCACACGGCAGATGCTCAATCAATGTTAGTCTGCCCCTGGAAGCTTGGCGCTCAGCAGGGCTGCTGTGCTGTCTGCTGCGGGAAGGGGGAGGGTGCTGCTTGGACACACGGCTGTGCTCCAGGTTCAAGGTGCTGAGATGGGCCTAGCAGCCCCATCGAGGGCCTCTGGGACCCTGAGGCCGGGATCATTCCTGCTGGAACCAAAAACCACAAATCCGGTGGCTTAGAACAAGGGAAATGTGTCGTCTCTCAGTTCTGGAGGCTGAAGTCTGAAATGGAGATGTCTGTGGGGTGGGTTCCTCCTGGACATTCTGAGGGAGGGTCTGCCCCCGGCTCTCCCCTTGCTGCTGCTGCTGGACCCACCCATCTCGAATGTTCCTCAGCTTGTGGATGCGTCGCCCCATCTCTGTCTTCCCCTGACATGGCCTCTCCCAGTGCATGTCTGTGTCCAGATGTCCCCCTTTCTAAGGACAGTGGTCATTGCATCGGGGACCACCCCCACTCCAGTGCAGTGGGACCTCATCTTAACTACTTACATTGGCAAGGACCCTATTTCCAAATAAGGTCACAGTCTCTGGTTTGGGGGGTTAGGACTTCAACATGAACTAGGGGGAGGGGAACACAGTTTAGCCCGTAACTGCCTGGGAAGGACAGGGTCTCGCCCACACACACAGCTTCAGTTACCGTGACTTGTACCTTTACCTCCCAGGCACAAACCCTAGACCCACATGGCCAGCTGGCTGCCCCCCGGGGTGTCCCAAAGTGCATCCCAGATGCCCCGTCCCCAGCCTGTCCTCCCCCAGCACGCCACAGCTCAGCCAATAGCCCTGCCACCGCCCCCCAGCTCACAGCCCTCCAGGACTGCGCCTTGCCCACCTCCCCGTGTTCATTCCCACCCATTTTGGTGACCCTACTCCTAAGCTTGTCCTGAATCCTCCCACTTCTTCCTGGTCTCCCCCACCACACACCAGCCCGCCCTGGCCTCTGTTGGGACAGCAGTGACTGCAATGCCGGAGTGTCCCAGGGCCTAGTCCTTGGTGGGTACATCAGTTACGCATTGCTGTGTAACAAGCCATCCCCAAACTTAGTGGCTTCAAACAGTAACAGATGTTTACTTTGCCCTCACGTGTGAGGTGTGGGCGGGGCTCCTTCCCAGCACGGTGATTGGCTTTGAAGAGAACAAGCTGGCAGCGTTCGGCACTTTTATGACCTTCCCTCGGAAGTCGCTCTGGTGCTGGCTGAGCAGCCACTGAGGTCCACCCAGGTTCAAGGGGAGGGGACATGGACTCGACCACTTGACTGGGAAGGTTCTGGGAGAGCATGGGGACGGCAGCCATCCTGGGCAAACGAACGCAGCCCACTCTTCAGGTAAGAACACGTATGATGTATGAGCGAGGAAATACGAATTGTGTTATGTGGTGGTTTTGCATATGAGTTAAATGTCCTCATATTTGCATTGTGCCGTATAAAGGTGAGTGGTAAAATTCATGATAATAACTGAAATCTAAAAGGATTTTTTTTTTTTACCTAGAATGACGTTAAATAACAAATAAAACCCACTATGGTACCAAGACCATTCAGCTGGCAAAGGACAGACAGTCTTTCAGTCTTTTCAACAAACGGTGCTGGGAAAACTGGAAATCCACACGCCAAAGACTGAGGTAAGGGTAAGTTGAACCCTTACCTCACACCACGTACAAACCTTAACTCAAGGTGGATCAAAGACCTGAACAGAACAGCAAAACTATAAAACTCTTAGAAGAAAACAAACGGGAATACCTTTCTGGCAATGATTTCTTGGGGATGACACCAAAAGCAGAGGCAACAAAAGGAAAAGTAGACAAGTTGGAATTCATCAAAATGAAAAATTCTGTACATCAAAGGACACTATCAATAGAATGAAGAGCTCCCACAGAAGGGAGAAAATATTTGAAAAATCATATATCTGATAAGAGGTTAATATCCAGAAATATATAAAAAGCTATAACTCAACAACAGCAACAGAAAACTCAACCCAATTAACACGTGAGCAATAGAAAATTTCATATTCTTATTCAATGACTTGAATAGACATTTCTCCAAAGAGAATACACAAATTGACAAAAGTACATGAAAAGATGCTCAGCATCACTAATCGTTAGAGAAACGCAAATCAAAACTACAGTGAGGTACCGCCTTACACCTGTTAGGATGGCTGTAAAAAACATAAGTAAAATTGAAAATAACAAGTGTGGATGAACATGCAGAGGGATTGGAGCACTTGCTGGTGGGAATGTAAAACGGTGCAGCCACAGAGGAACACAGCACGACGAGTCCTCAAAATATTAAACATAGGCTCACCATATGAAGGAGCAATTCCACTTTTGGGTCTACACCCCAAAGAACTTAAAGCAGGGACTTGAAGAGATTCTTCTGTGCCTATCTTCACAGCAGCCCAAAGGTGGAAGTGACCCAAGTGTCCATCAATGGGTGAATGCATAAACAAGACATGGCCCATCACACAATGGAATATCACTCAGCCTTAAAAAGGAAGGAAACTGACACCTGCTACAGCGTGGATGAACTTTGAGGACACGGTGCTCAGTGAAATAAGCCGGACACAGAAGGACAGACACTGTGCGATCCCACTTCTACGAGGTCCCTGGGGCAGTCAGGGTCACAGAGACAGAAAGCAGAGGGGTGGGTGCCAGGGGCTGGGGGAGGGGGAGGGGAGTGAGTGCGTAACGGGGACAGAGTCTCAGCTTGGGAAGATGAGAAAGTTCTGGAGGTGGACGGTGGTAACAGCCACACAACCACGTGAATGTGCTTAATGCCCCTGCACTCCACACTTAGAAACGGTTAAGGCGGTAAATTGTAGGCTGTGTGTGTTTTACTACAATAAAAATGTTTTAACATCTCTCTGCATTATCGTGAGCGTTTCTGACTAGTAGGAGGGAGGCCGTTGAAGGTCGAGCAGCCGTGGCTGCTGGCCCTCCAGTGTCACCTTTTCCTGCTTTCGGACAAGAGACCTGCTTCTTCGTTTCTCTCCGGGCTCCGCCAGTCACGCTGGATTCTGGGAGACGTTTCTGGAGACAGTTTGTCATGGACGACCCACAGCGGGACTTTCAGGTTTTCTGGAAAATCCATGAATAATGGAAAGTGTTTCTTAGTCGGGCCCCTCAAGGACGACCCCCCTCACCCAGGCCCTGCTCACTGCCATTTCCTCCCGAAGGTGCAAAATTCACCGCCCCCGACGGCCTGCCTCTTGGAAAACCCGTTTGCGCCTTTTCTCCTTGACTCAGTTTACCCCGGCTCCAGGGGCCTCAGACCCCACTGTAAAGGGGGTCCCCCGAGGAGGACGTGCTTCCGGGGGGCTTGTTGCAGGGACTCGGGACTGAGCCGTTGTGCTGGTGCCCCAGCTCAGGGTGGTCCCGGCACCTGCTCCAGAGCACCGGCAGCCCAAGAGCCAGGTCCTTCTTCGGCATCTTTGAACAGCTTGGAGGTGTAATTCACGTGCCGTGCCGTTCACCTTCTAAGGTGTACCATTCAGAGGTTTCTAGTACATTCCCAGAGCGCTGCAATCCTCACCGCTGTGTGATTTCAAAACATGTTTGTCTCCCCTAAAGAAAACCCCATCCTCATTGGCAGGCAGTTCCCACTTGCCCCCATCCCCCGTCCCAGGCCCTGGAAACACTAATCTACTTCCCGTCTCTGTGGATTTGTCTCTCCTGGACCTTTCCTATAAATGGAATCACACAACACGTACCTTTTGTGCTGGCTTCTTTCACTTCGTGATTTCAAGGTTCCGCCCGGCGTAGCAGGTGTCAGAGCCGCATCCTTTTTTATGGCTGAGTAATACTCCATTTCATGGAGACGCTACGCCATGTTTATCCACCACCAGCTGATGGACATTTGGGTTATTTCCACTCTTCGGCCGTTATGATCAATGCTGCTATGAACATTCCCACACTAGCTTTCGTGTGGATGTATGGTTTCAATACAATACACCCAGGAGTGGAAGTACTGGGTGGTGTGGTAACTCCACGTTTAACATTTTAAGGAACAGCTGCAGCATTTTACATTCCCGCCGCTTTCTCCACATCCTCACGGACATTTGTTACCATCTTTTTGACTTTAGCCACCTTAGTGATGGGCGAGGCGGCATCCCACCGAGGTTATGATTTGCATTTCCCGGGTCCTTTGAGTGACACCTGCTGCGTCCATTCAGGGCCGTTAGTATACCAGACTGGTGTTGGCTGAATCTGACAGAATGAAAATGTGTGCTCAACTTTATCCCTTTGTCCCCCACACTAACTGTGTACATTTATATTTGCGCATTGTTCCGTAAGCCTTCACGGACGCGCAAAGGCCCCTAGTGAAGGGGGCCATGACTCACTAAACCGTGGGCAGCTGTGGGGGTCTTGGCTGCTCTAGGGCTCAGTCGTCATTACAATCACCTGCAGAGCCTTACGTGCTCTTACGTGTACAGGACGTTTCTGGAAGGACCCCTAGGGCAGTGTCAACATTAACTGTCTGCGAGAGGGGAACTGGGTGGCTGGGGACAGAGTGAGAGGAAATCTTTTCTCTGTAAACCCTTCTCTGCTTAAAAAAAAAGCCAAAAAAAGCCACATCCCACAAAGTGTCTGCTTCCCAGGTGAGCAGCTCAGTGAATCCACCAAACGTGGCCTGTCCTGGGACCCCCTGCATGGAATTCCTGTGAGGCCGCTTCACTCAGAGCTGTGCGGTGACACCCGTCCATCGGGCGTGGGCAGCCGTGGTCTTTTTCACTGCCGTGCAGTATTCCACGGCACGAATACCCCGTGGCTTATTTATCCATCCTCCTGCACAGGGACGTTTTGTTGTTTCCAGTTTCTGGTGATTATGAAGACCTCGTATAGAGCCATTGGCTTCTTTGGGGCGCACACCTAGCCCCTTCTCTCCTTTTAAAATCTGAAATGTTGTGAATACATGAGCTGCTCAACAAGTAAATAAACTGGGAAGTGTTCGTGTGGAGCCCAGGCCCCTGAGCTGGGGGTGGGCCCTGGAATGGGCTTTGTGGGGGTCAGGGCAACAGGGAGGCCAGCACTGGAGGACCGTCGAGGGGACAGCGTGAGGACGGGGACCAACGTCAGGCAAGTGCCAAGGGTCCCTTCCCCTTTCCCAGGGTCCCCCAGCCCCCTCCCCTCCCCCACCTAGGGTGGGGTCCCGGGGGCCTCTGGCTACCCACCCTGCAGAGCGGACCCACATGTGGGACCTGGACAGAGGCGGCAGGAGCGAAGGCACTGGGGGGCCTGGTTGGGGCCAGGCCTCAGCCTCATGGGCCACGTGGCCCCTGGAGGCCGGCAGGCGGGTGCTCAGCTGCATGGGTGGCGAGCGGAGCTCTGGGCCCCTCTGCCGCTTTCCTGGGTTTGGGGGAGTCCCTCTGTGCAGAAAGGGGCGCTCTTCTTCCGAGAGTCGGGTTCTCGGAGGCTTGCTGGAAAGGGCACTGCAGTCTGATAACAGCCTGGGGGGACTCCCGTGGGCGGGGAGCAAACAGCCGTGTCAATTAACCCCGTGCTCTCTGGGGCGCGCTTAGGGGCAGGGGCCCCTCGCAAAGCGCACGTCCTGCACTAGAGTCCAGACGCAGAGGGGCTGCTCGCCGCTCTCGGTGTCCCATCGGTCGGGCCGCTGGCTCTGGCTGTCATCGGCCTCCTCCCTGTACTCGTTAATAAGTTAGGCTGTGCTCAGAACTGGTCTCTGGACGAGGCCGGAAGAGTGAGGCCGCTGAGGAGACCGCCCCCTGGATGCTGGGGCCAGAGCGGTGCCCCGGTCCTCCGCGGTGGGGACGCCGTGGCCTCATCCCCGGGCCCGGGCATGGCCTCTGAGGCGCTTTGGGGCCTGGGTTCCCGCCTCTCCTTCCCCCACTGTTTCTCCCCTCCCTTCTACAGCCAGATGTCTGCCTGGAGAGAAAGCGGTGGGGGGGCTGGTGTTGACAGGCAGGGCTGGATTTTAACCCCACCCTCGCTCGCTGTGCAGCTCCGGGGAAGAGGCCCCCATGACCATGACCTCCACCTCGAGGGGGGGCAGGACCTGTGACTCGACCGCAGACCAGAGAATGTGGTGCCCGCCCCCGAGGTGAGGTCACATAATGTAAGTGCTCCGTCACTCCGGCAGATGGGCTGCTGGGACTTCCTCTTTTGCCGGCTTTGGAGAAGAGGCTGCCATGCTGGGAGGGGCCACGTGGCCAGGGACTGCAGGACCTGAGAGCGGCCTCAGCAAGGAAGCTGGGCCTCCAGCTTGCACCTGCCAGGAGAGGAAACCACCAACACCCTGGGTGTCTTCCCCGGTTGAGCTGGCAGATGAGAACGCAGCCCTGAGCCCCCGAATGGAGTGCCCGGCGATGCCAAGCCAGAGTCCTGACCCACAGACACTGGGAGATCATAACAGTCCCGCCCCTGCCCTCTTGGGCTCCTGAGAATAAGTCACTTGCACCTGCGCTAGGATGATGGAAGCAGGGCAACCCACCTCCCCCCCAGATTCAAGTCTCACTCACGGGACCCCCGTTCAGCTCTCACTGGCTGCCTCCGAACCCCCATTGTCGAGAGCGTCGCAGAGTCCAGTTGCTGGGGACCCAGGAGGGGCTGCTGGTGTGTCCCCCTCGACTCCTCATGGTTTTTGGAAATCACAGGGACCCCGGGGGAGGAACAACCTGGACCCAGGACCGGCTGGATGGCCCCACACTGCTCAGTCAGAGTGGGCAAATTTGTGAGGTCTCAGACCTCGGCCAGCCCAGCTTCTCAACCCCAGCACCAGCTCCCTCTGCCCCCGAGGCCCCGGCTTGTCGTAGGGCACCTGGCGCCATCCCGCGCAGAAGGCACAGTGGTCCTCCCGGGGCTGCAGGAGGCCTGGTCAGAAGAGATGCAAACAGCTAGACCCCCGGCCGTAGCGGACGGGAAATAGGGACCCGGCTTCGGTGCTGTACACCCGGCCACAGGCTCATTAATTCCAGGTCCTGCAGGTGGGCTGGTGGAGGCCAGAGACGTTTCCCCAGGCTCACCCGCTTCGAGGCAAGACAAGGACGCAGGCCCCTCGGGGCCAGCATGCCCTAGCCAGCTGTGGGGACCCATGTCCGTGAAACCCCCGCGGGGAGAAGCGAGTTACAGTAGCCAGCCTCTTAGGTGGTTCCCGGGATGCTCACCTCCTGCTCTTGATGCCTCCGCACAGCGCCCCACAGGATGAATCCGAGTCCGGGGACCTGTTGGCATGTGACCCCGACACAGGCCACAGAGGACACTGCGGCGTCCGCCTTGGTCTTCTGGGTCACTGGCTCCAGGGAGGGCAGCCGGCATGCCGTGAGGACACACAACGACTGTGCAGGGGCCGCATGGGGGGGAACCGAGGCCCTGGGCACCAGCTGGCACTGACCCTGAGCCACCTGGACGGGAGACTCCAGCCGCGGTCGAGCCTTCAGATCCCCGATGCAGCCGTGGGAGACCCTGAGCCAGACCCTTAACCGAGCCTCTTGCACGTTCCTGACCGACCTGCGGCGATAACCGACATTCACTGTTGCTTTAAGCCACTGAGCTTGGGAGCTGCTAACTATGCGGCAACGTTTAACTGCTGCACCAGCTTTTACCAGCACCGAACACACGCTCGTTTCCTCCTCCGGCAACGTGGCTGAGTTACTAGTGGTTTCTTTTTTAGTAGCTGAGGGAAACCCAAGATCAGAGAAGTTAAGTGGCTTTACCGGAGACACACAGCAGGGCCCAAATTTGAACTGTGACCTGCCTGACGGTAAAGCCCAGGCCTGTCCTCCTGCCCCTCCCCCATCCTCTCCATTCTGTGGGCCCAGGGGACTCGGGGCCACCAGCCAGGGTCCTATTCTCCCCTAATTGGCTCCAGTGGAGGGAAATTTCAATCCAATAATAGAAAGCTGCAATAACCATTATAATTAATTTATACAAAAGGCATTATAAAATTACACTCTGTGCGTTCCAATCCCATCCATGAGGTGTGCCCGCTTCCCAGTTAAGCTATGGGGGCTCATGAAGACAGACGGGAAGAGGTATTTCAATATTTCTTATAATTTTATATTCTCTCTGATATCTCTCACGCTAATTTCATTACGCAACAGAGTCGGCACGGTGATATCATTATTGAAAAGTAATTTTGCAATAAATGGATTGAAATGTGTTGGAGTCCGCTGTAAATTCAATCTCACGGTGAGGGTGGTGGGTGCAGGCAGGAGGTGGCGAGGGGACCAGGCCCCGGGTGGAATCGGAGAGGTCCCGCGTGGCCCCGGCTGGGGATATCCTTATACCCGCCAGCGACAAGCAGGGCCGCCTGAACCTGAAGAACAGCCTTCCCCGTCCTGCCCCCGCAGTGCCCCCGCCGGGGTCCAAGCTGCCCTCAGTCTCCCCCTGTGACACCCAGACCCTCGTACGCCTCGTAAGGCCGAGTCTTCCTGGGTCGGGTGCTAGGAACGGGGCTCTTAAACAGAGATGCCCACCAAGTGGTGGGGACAGAACGTGAGGGCCATCGTGGTGCATGTGGGATTGTGGTGTGTGGAGCCAGGGGCCAAGCTCAGGTCCCGGCACCCTCTGTGGGTCTGGCGTCCGCACCTATGAAATGGGCCAGAAGGACGCCCCGCGTGAAGAGTGAAGCACAACACGTGACCAGTAGGTGCTCCGGAAAGGCCCCGCTTACCCCATGACGGGCGGGGGAAACAATGGGTCCCACCGCGGCCAAGAGCGGCACGCCATCCCATCGCATCCCCAGCGGGGCCCGGGCACCCACCAGGTGAGCCTCTGCCGTCACCTGGCCGGCACAGGTGAGAGCTCATTCATTCACCCTCTCGTTCATTCATTCATCCATTTCCCTCCCTCCCTCCAGCCTTCCCGCCTCCGTGGGAGCAGAGGGGAGTGGAGAAGGGCCCCAGCTGCCCCCGCCCCGTCACTTCTGGAACGCTCTCTGCCTGGGCTGGCACCACAGCCCTTCCTGTCACAGGCCAAACTGAGTCTGCAATTCGCTCTTGGGCGGAGCGTAAATTGGCGCCTCATTGATTATTAATTGATTATTAACGAGGTGCTAATCGATTGATTATTAATTGATTATTAATGAGGTGCTAATTGCTCTTTGCAACCAACTTTGATGCAGATGCAGCTGGGGCGGTTGGTACAGTTTTGCAGGTTGTGAATTACTGACTGCGTGGGCTCCACAGCGGCTGGGACCTGGGCACCAGATGGGGACACAGGGGCACTTTACAGTTTACAAAGCCCAGGCGGATGATGACAGAGCACCCCGACTGCCTCACGGGTTGGGTGGCCGAGGGCGACGCAGAGATTCCCTCCTGCCCTCAGCTCACAGGGATAACTGAAGGGCCTTGAGCGCCGGGCTGGACGCCACAGGCCCACTGGGGTCCTACACACCCTGTGGCCGGGCCAAGGGCGCCCACCATCAGGCTGCCACGTGGACCCCAGTGCAACATTTGACCTGTGAGGCTGGGAGAAACCAAGAGTCCCAGAGATGGGACGGGAGGTTGCTGCCGCTCCGGGCCGCTCTGTCCTGGCCCCCGGGGCCAAGAGGCGCTGATGCAGTGGGAACACGGGGGCTTTGGTGAGATCAGGATGGCGGTTGCCCTGGTTGCACAGGCGGTTGCCGGGCAACAGGCCTCAGGGACGTCCCCCGGTGGCGAGAGGGTGGCTCTGGGGACCAGCTCCCTGGGTATGGGAAGCGTTATCTGGCGGAAGACTTTGGAGGCCGAGAGAGAAGCGTCCTCGGCGCAGGAAGAGTGGGGTCATGACTGGGCAGCCACGGGATCCCTGAAGCCCCCTGCCCCCTGGCAGGTGCCTGGAGACACAGATCCGAGCAGGATGGCACACGCCTCGCGCCCTGCCCCCCACCCCCCAGTGCCCAGGGAGGTGGTGTGAGAGGGGCTTCCTGAGGGGAGGGTCTGAGCCCAGGCCAGGGGGGACGGGGGCCTAGAGCGGGAGGTTCTCAGGCCATTGCAGCAAGGCCGGAGGGCAGCCCCTCCCCCGGGGTGGGGGGTGGGATCGTGGTCTCAGAGAGCCCTGCAGCATCACCCTTCACACGCTCACCCTTGCACCGAGCATCGGGGACAGCAGGAGGGGTGTGGTGGGCGGAAGCCCTGGGTAGGGATTCTGCACGGTGACGGCTGCAGCCCAGGACCACAGGGCATTGTGGGAAGAGCTCTGGCTGGGTTCGCATCCTGGGCTCACGTCTCCTGTGAGGAGGGGTCTGCGCAGGCCCCGGTGCTGCACCCTCCCATGTTGGGCCAGGAAAGAGCCCGCACACCCTGCAAATAACTGACCAATAAGACCGCACCAATGGACGTCAACAAAACGTTTGCCAAGAGTCTGGCAGGTGGGAAACCTCAGACCCCTATAACGCAGCTCAGCACAGCAGCCTAGCTGTGGAGTGGAGTCTGGGGGTCGAGGGAGAGGAAAGGAGAGCAGGAGGGTCCCCATGCAGCCTGACCTGGTTCCCAGAGGGTGCTGGTGGGGGACAGCTGGCATCTGGGGCTGGAGCCCAGCTCGCCTGGCCTGCTGGGTCCTGGTCTGTGCGCAGCCAGGCCCCGAGGTCGTGAAAACAGGTCCAGGAGGCTTCCGGGCCTGGGGTGGGCTCCAGGACCACCCCTCCCTCACCCTCAGTGTCCTAACAGTGCCCTAACAGTGCCCTGGCTCTGAGGCAGGACCCCCTCTGCCCAGCCTGGGTGGGTGTGACCTCCTTCCTTCCAAGTCCCCCACCGCCGACGTCCCCGTCGGCACAACGGTCCCTGGGGTGCCCACTGCCAGCCTGCCATGGCTCCTGGGCCGTCCAGGGCATCCACAGATGGGTCTGCGTGGGAGTTACCCGCCTTCTGCCGCTCCCAGGTGGTCTGGGTTCATCACACTTCCCACGGGAGCCTCAGTTTCCCCGTCTGAAGAGGGAGGTGGTGACATGTCAGAGAATCACCGAATTCAGGGGAAACCCATCTTCTGGGCATAAGTTTAATTCATAGCGATTCAGCTACAAACATGGGGAAGGGAGAGAGGAAGAGAGAGACAGAGACAGGAGAGAGACAAAGAGAGACAGAGACAGGAGAGAGACAGAGAGACAGAGACAGACAGAGACATCAGGAGAGGAGAGAGTGGGAGAGACAGAGCTGGCTGGCCGCCCACTGTCCCGCTGGGCATCAGGTGGCCCTTGTCTCGGATCAGCTGTCTCTCAAAACCTGCGTATTTGTCACCAACCAGCCCTGAGACGCCTAGCTGCGTCGGCCTCTGCTGAAGGCCCAGGCCTGACCGGGTGCTGGAGGCAAGGATGCTGACGGGCCCCCTCGGTGCTCCAGGCTCCAGTGGGCGCCCCGGTGGACGTGACGGCATGCGAGGCCCTGGCTGCCGAGTCAGCGGGGCCAGGACGACGGCCAGGTGGGCAGGCACGACCCAGCATCAAGGTCAGAGAGTTTAGTCCAGTATCTAAAATGCTCAAAATGAATACACAAAGTCCACGATGAGCCATGTTTCCAATTTCCTTTTGGCCTCAGGCTGCAGTGACCACGGCTCTGGGTTAGCCTCTAAGCCCCCCGGGAGCCTCGTCGGAGACAGGAAGCGTCCCCACCCCCAGCCCGCGGCTGGGAAGGGATGGACGGGGCACTGGGGAGGGGCTGGCCCATCCCAGGGCAGGTGAGGGACAGGAGGGGTGGGTGGGTGTGGGGGGAACGGGGGTTGAGGAGGGCCAAGGGCCCTTCTCTGCCGGAGTCCCCAGGCGGGGTCCACCGCCCTCCAGGCTTCCCCTCTCACGATCTTGGGGCCTTACGGTCAGCACGTCGGAAACACACCTGCCCCCTCAGCCCTGGAGTTCACCCGCCTGGCCGTCTCACCCACGGAGTCAAGAGTAACGGGGCCGTGGGCTGAGCTTTCTCCTCACTGCCTAGGCCTCTGGCCCCCGCGCCCGGCACTGTGGTCGTTTCCTGTCTCTGGCCACGTGGCCGGTGCGCTGAGCACCTCCCGAACACGTGCAGGGGCCCACGCTGCGGGAACGCGTGTGGGCCCGCGGACGCGGCTCCCGCGGAGAGGCAGCTGCCTCTGGATGGGGCCGAGGCGCCAAGTGCCCTGTGGTCTGAACCCCCTGGTTGGGCGCTCAGATCCCTGGGCCCCAAGCCGGGTCCTGGCGGGCTGGTCTGGTGACCACGTGACCCTGCCCGGTCAGGCTCTCCAGAGCTGCCCTTCGCCCGATGCCCCTCCCCCTCCCTCCACCTCCCTGGCTATTACTTTTGTCATCAGGAAACACAGTTTCTATAGCAGGGGTGGGGGTGGGATGCAGGGACGCGGCAGGTTTCAGCTGCAGAGGGGAGCTGGGGGGGGTTCCCACGTGTGGAGCTAAGGTGTGACCCTGAGTCCTCGGACCCCACACGTCCTCAAGACGTGCCCACTCTTGGTCTCTGGGCTGGGGGTGGAGCTGTTTGGGGGTCTATGCAGCCCCCATCACACCTGCCCGTTTCCTCTGCGGGGGGAGCCCCTGCGCCCGCCATCCTGGCCCAGCCCAGCCCAGGCACCCGGCCGGCGTGGCCGGGGCCTCAGTGGCCTTTGGGAATGGCGGCTTCGAAGGTGGCAAGTGGGGCGGGTGACAGGAAAGCAGAAAAAGCAGGGACCTCAGACCTTGGGAGGCGTCTTCGGAGCCTCCGTGGTTCCCGTCGCTCACCCGTGCAGCCGGCCCTGCGGGTCCGTCCTGTCCCGCCCGGTCCCCGTCCTGGGTGCCTGGGCGTCTCTCCTCACCTCCCCACCTCCCCCAGGCTCGTCTCTGCATGGCTCTCCCCATGTCCTTGGGGTTAAAACCTTGGGGGCGGGGGCCAGTGTGGTTGAGATACAACGCGTACAAAAACGTCGTAACTGCTTAATTTTATTTTATTAAGTACCACATGGGTGACGGCTGACACTTTATTACAGTGTCTAAGTGAGTGTCCGCAGTGTCTAATTACTTATTCCAACAAGGCGGGGGGCCCGGGCGTGCGGGGAGCTGCGGGTGGCGGCCGGCGTCCCGTAAGTCACACCTATTAAACTAGTCTTTGCACCTAGAGACATCTCATTAATACCTCAACAAGCGCCTTCACGTGGCCCCCGCAGGCTGACCCCGGGCTCCGAGGGATGAGGCCGCCCAGATTCCACCCGCGGCGCGGCCTCCAGACCAGCAAAGCCTATACAATTAATAACAGCTCTCCCATGCAGTTGAATTCCTGACAAACGCGCGGGCTCCGTGATTCTGGGACTGGGGGCTGGTCCCAGGCCAGGGGCTCCCCCCCACATACCTCTGGGCCCTTCTGTCTCTGGGCCACCTCTTGGGAGTCACCTGTCCCCCGCGGCCTGTCCCCCCGTCTTGGGAGAGCTCGGGGAGGTCCCGCTGGGCTCACCCTGCTGCAGGAGCTTGTGCCCCTTCTGTGAGGGGCACCATGAGTGACCCTGCCGGCGCTGTGGAGAATAAGGGGGAAAGCGGGCCTGGACCAGCTCAGCCCCCCGACGTCTCCTTCTGGGGCTTTCAGAGGCTTGCCCCCCGGTCCTGGGCTTGTAGGAAGCCCCCACTTGGCTCAGACCCACCTTGGCCCAGATCCTCCCTCCACCATCTTGTCCGGCACCTCTGCTGGCCTCGGGGCACAATGACCTCACCCCCTTGTCTCTCCTGCTGCCCCTTCGGCCCGCTGGGCAGAGCACTAACTCCCCACTCACTCTCCCACCTCTGCCCTTTGCCCTGGTCACCTCCACCTCCGTGAGGACCTGGGGCTACAGCCAGGGTTTCAGCGCATCCAGAAGGAAGCCTACCTGCCAGCTATCCATTTACCTATCACCTGTCCGCTTATCCATCTGCCAGCTGTATCTCTCAATCATGTACCCATCCATTACGATCCAGCATTTATCCATCTATTGGTCATCCCTCATTTATCCATCAATCACCTATGTCTGTCACCTATATCATTTATCTATCAATCATCTACCTGATGGTAAGAACACAGGTAACGTCTAGCTGGACACCAAGGAATGTGTATGCCATGATGCTGTGTCAACACCAGCACCAGCTCTGACTGCTGTGGCTTCCTGGACCACTGAGGTAAGAGGGAGTCTGAGGTCTAATCCAGGTGTGGATTAACCTCCAGGAGATGTCCACATCGTAATCCCCAGAGCCTGTGAAAAGGTTACCTACACCGCGAAAGGAACTTTACAGCTGTCAGTGAGTTAAGGCTGTTGGGATGAGGGGCGGAGCCTGGATCGCCCAGGTAGGGCCGATGGAGTACAAGCGTCCTCATGGTCAGGGAGGCAAGAAGAGGGAGGAAGGGGTCCTGAGCCGAGGGGTGCGTGCCGCCTGTAGGAGCTGCAAAAGGCAAGGCAAGGGATTCTCCATGAGAGCCTCCCAGGGAACCGGCCCTGCGGGTTCATTTTAGACTTCTGACCCCCAGAACTGCAAGAAAACAGATTTCTCTATTTTTGTCTTGTTGGTTTGAGTTACTGAGTTTAGAGTAATTTGTTACAGCAGCAGTAGGGACCTGATACCCGAGGCTCGGCCAGAAAGGGTGCGGGGTCGGTCAGTGACCTCTGCCCCGGCCACGGGATGGACAGGAGAGGGTGGTTTGCTGTCACCCGTCAAGAGGCTTTCTTTGAAGCGTACACTCCTGTGGCCTTAAGGACATTCACAATGTCGTGCCAACATCAGCGTCCGTCTCCAGAACTTTCCCGCTTTCCCAGACTGAGCCTCGGCCCCTATAAATGCCACACCCCACTCCCCATGCCAGGCCCCCGTGATCACCCTCAGGATGGTCTCAGCTGCAAACTCGCCTGTGAGGCCCAAGCCACCTGCCCCCATGGGCCCTCCAACCGCCCCTCGGAAAGGCCAAGCCGGCCTCCATCACCTCGGCCATGCAAACAGCCAGGCCACTTCCCCGACATTCGATCAGTCCTTTAAGCCATTGCCAACTTGCACGTACACATCTCTGGTTATTCCAAAAATCGGGATCTAAAGGACACGGAGGTGGGGCTAGGAATCTGGAAGACGGATCCAGGAGGCATCCTGGCCGACTTCAGGCCGAGGAGGGGGCAGAGGGGGAGCAGGGGAGAGGGCTCCGTAGTCCACTGTCTCTGGCATGGAGGGTGAAGAAGCCGGCCTGGTGTCCCGAAGAGCCCGCAGCCCCTGAGGGCAGCCAAGGGGGCCGGAGGGAGGGAGAGGTGGAGGGGCAGGGCAGCCGGGCGGCAGGGCTGAGCCATCAGAAGACGGGGCTGCCCCTGGAGGGGCCACGGGGCGGAGCTAGACATGCGTTCCACCCCTAATTTATCCACGTTCCGCCCTTCATCCCTTTTCCTCTTTCATCCATGTAGCAAACATTTTCTGAGTTCCCGCTCTGCACCAGGCCCGTTTCTGGCACAGCTCCTGCCCTGGCGGAGTTCACGGCCAGTCCGGGAGTGGACAAAAGCCGAGAAAACACCCCGTTAGAGGTGGAAAGTCACAAGCACCCCGTTAGAAGCTGCGTG
Organism: Neophocaena asiaeorientalis asiaeorientalis; assembly: GCF_003031525.2. NCBI lineage: Eukaryota > Metazoa > Chordata > Mammalia > Artiodactyla > Phocoenidae > Neophocaena > Neophocaena asiaeorientalis. Next base: position 3,191,365 of record NW_020175045.1, read on the forward strand.
CTTGTGCTAGGGAAATGGTATCCTCATCTGGCTTCTGTCTTAGAGGGAAAAAGTCACCATCTTAAGATTACAACAACTCAAAACCACCACCCCTGCCCCACATGAAAACCATTAACTGTTGGGTCAATGAACCACTTAAAAATAACAGGCACTGGTTGGAGAATCAGAGGCAATCACACGCAAATGGCCCTGATGACAGGACCAGCCTCCCCGAGACACCTCGCTCCCCCGCAGAGAGGGTCCGACCAGGAGACGTCAGGGGCAGGGAAACAGGATGTGTAAGAGCTCCCGGTTCCCCCTACCCCTGACTTATTTCACTGTGGTGAAATACACACGACATAAAATTTACCTCCTGCACAATTCTTAAGTGTCCAGTCCAGGGGCACTAAGCACAGTCGTATCATTGGACAGCGTCACCACCGTCCATCTCCAGGGCGCATTTCACCTTCCCAGACTGAGACTCTGTCCCCATTAAACACTGAATCCCCTCCCCCTCCCCCAGCCCCCACCCTTCACCTTCTGTGTCTGTGACCCTGACTCCCCCAGGGACCTCGTAGAAGTGGAACCACACAGTGTCTGTCCTTTTGTGTCTGGCTCATTGCACTGAGCATCACGTCCTCAAGGTTCGTCCCATGATGCAGTACGTGTCAGAATTTGATTCCTTTTTAAGGCTGTGTGAGTGACCCGCATTTTGCTTAACTCTTCATCCATTTATGGACACGTGGGTTCCTTCCACGTTTTGGCGACTGTGAACTGCTTTGCATATGGGTGTACAGATGTCTCTTTGAGACCCTGTTTTCAGTTCTTTTAGCTGTAGACCCAGGAGTGGAATGGCTGGATCATATTGTAATTCTACATTTAACTTTCTGAGAAACTGCCACGCTGGTTCCCACAGCGGCTGCCCTGTTTTCCATGCTCACAACAGTGCAAAAGGGTTCCACTTTCTCCACATCCTCGCCAACACTTGTATTTTCTGTTTTTCCGGCGGTGGCCATCCTAATGGGAGTGAGGTGATAGCAATCGCCTGGTTTTAATCCTGGATCCTGGTTGTGTCCCAGCCCATCTGTGTGACTTGGGGCATCTGGGTGACCTCTCAAAGCAAGACTGGACTTTTCCCTTCTCTTCCCGGGCACTGCATCTCTCAACCCCCCTTGCAGTTAGAAAAGCCACGTGCCTGGGTTGTGGCCCATGAGACATAGCAGAGGTGACGGAAGCTGCCTCTGGGCCTGGCCCATAAGACCCTTCAAGAGTGTGCCCCCCACCCCCGGGCTTGTGGCCGGCCGGGCAGATCCAGTGATTCCAAGGCCTTGGGGGATGGTGGGACCCCACGATGGAAGGAGCTCAGGTCCCTGAATCACCATGTGTAGACAGGCTGCCAAACACCTACCTGGACTTTACATGAGCGAGTAATGAACTCTGATTTTAAGTCAGTGTCATTTATTGGAGGTTTATTTGTCACAGCAGCTAGCATTATGTGTCCTAACTAATACACAGGCTAGTGACAGAATCTATTTCATGGGCTTGCTGTGAGGATTCAATGAGCTAATCCATTCGCAGCCCTTCACTTAGTACATTCAAAGCACTGGATGAATGCTGGCTGTTATGATGATAGTGGGTGGCCCTTCCCTTACTTCCCTCCACAGCACTCACACATTTTTAATTAGGAATGTTTCTTATGGACAATAAACCCTTGGATATTAGGATTCTTTAGGCTGTAGAAAACTCAATTCAAATTGGCTTAAGCAAAAAAAGGAATTGTTATTTCACTTAAGTAAAAAAAATTCAGGACCAGCTTCAGGCATGGGTTGATCCAGGAGTTCCTATGATGTCATCAAGACCCAGTCTCTTTCCATCTCTCAGTTCTGATGCTTTCTGTGTTGGCATGTTTCACAGCCCCTCCTTGATGGTTGCTGCGGCTCCAGGCCACAGTCAGGTCACATAATCATCCCTAAACCCGTCATGTGGCTAAAGCAGGGTCTGGCTTGTCCCAGGTGCCTGGTGCCCAGCACAGGGCCCTAACCCCTCTGAGTCTCATTTTTCTCCTCTGCATAGTGGTGGTGGTGATGATAATACCCTCCCCACATCGTCACGAGGGTGCCTGAGATCTGGCACACCAGGATACTGAGTCAACCCTCGCTCCCTGCCTCCTCTGCTCTGGCCTTGTGGGGCTTTCTCCTTTAATGCCTCTTTCCAAGGAATGGCTTCGGCACCAACAACATTCCCCAGTACACAGTAGGCTCTTGATAAATGCATGTCAAAGCGATGTCTGTGGTGTGCATGGTTCCAGAGCTCAGTGTTGGAAACCAGGGTCAGAGGGGCTGAGAGGGAGAAGTAATCCTCTTCAAATAAGAATGGACTTTCTAATTCTCTGAGATGCCCAGAATTACACTTTGGGCTGCCTCTAGGAGTAGTGACATCCCCGTCAGTGGGAGCATTCAAGCAGAGACCAAGATCACCTCCAATGTCCTTCTCGCGACTGCATCTCTGCACCTCCACAGCTGGGCAGGGTGGGTGCTGGAAGCTCTGGCCCAGACCAGGTGTGTTGGCTGGCTGGCCTGTGCCAGACCCTTAAGTGAGCCTCATCCCTCCCTGGTGCCCCAGGCCCGCATGGGACAGAAGTATCCATATCTGTGCTCAGACATCCATATCAGGGCTGAGAGAGAAGACTGGGCCCGCCGACCCTGCCTGGGTCCCAGGGTGGTCACTGCTGGCTGCAGCGGGCTGGGCCTGGGCGGTCTTAGACAAAGACTGTTTGAAAATCCTTTGTGCAAATACCCCAGGGAAAAACCCTTTGAACATCTTCCCTGAAACCCCTCCTCTCTCTGCTGATGCCTTCCCTCTCTCTGCCCCATCTGTGTAAATGTCTCTGGGTTTCCGTCTCTCTGTTCCCGAGACCCTGTCTGTGTGTCTGACTCTCGACCCCTCCCTCTGCCCCTGCTGCTGGGAGGAGGGGTCAGGCAAGGGCACGCGGGGGCGGAGCCCACAGCTGAGGTGTTGTGGGGTCTTTGGCCCTGCTCCCCTTGATTTCCTGTCTTTGGAGCTGTGTCTGTGTGGGGAGGGCCTCGGCCTGAGGGTGGTGGTGGGGTCTTCCTACTCTATTCCCAGAGCCGCCAAGGACCCCTCTTCCCACGTCCGGGAGCAGGTGCAGTGGGGAGGGTCCAAGAAACCAGGCAGTGTCTGCACCTGACCTGAGGGTTCATGAAGCCCCAGGGGTCTCCATTCACCCTCCCCTCCCCCTCTCAGCCGCGCCTCCATTCAGCTGTCTTTGCTGTGCCGTCCACACTGACCCCTGGTAACCCCTTCCCCCCTGCACACTGGGCCTCATGCTGCTGAGAGGAAGCGACTGGCTCCCCCCTACTGCCCTGTGCCTCCTCCCGCGGGGCCCCTTCTCGAGGCTCTGTACCTGGGCGACCCCCCGCAGGGCCTCAGTGGCCTCACCTGTGAAATGGGATCGCGGCGCGGGCCGGGGAGGGGCGGTCCCGCGTGCCGCCGGCAGGGGGCGCCCG
>NW_020175045.1:3194984-3197164 GCF_003031525.2 Neophocaena asiaeorientalis asiaeorientalis
CGCCGCTCCGGAGGCCCCGCAAGGGGAGCGCAGTGAATTTGCTTCTTTTCATCACCCGGGCGCGTCCAGCTGCTCCTGTCTACACCTCCTTACAGCGTGTAATTCATCGCCTGGCTGACAGCTGGAGCCGCCCGGCGGCGCCGCGCACCTGGGGCTTGGCCTGGGGGCGGGGGGGGTGTCTGCAGGGAGGCGGGTGCAGGGTGTCCACCTGGGCCAGAAGGAACCAGGGGTGGGCCCAGGACGGGGCCTTTCTCCATCCCTCCCCAGCCCACCCCGCCTCCTCTGTCCTGGGGTACCCCAGGGGGAGGGTACAATTCCATCCGCCAAGCCCACCCCCAATTCCCTCCGCCTGGATTTCTCACCTAGCTTGATTTTATTCCAGTTGGCACTCCCCTCTGGAACCCACCCAGGCAGGACCCCAGCAAGTGAACGGAAATGTACACTCCAACAGGGCAGGGGAGTGGGCAGGGGGAGAAGCATGGCCACAGTCCTCGCCCCGGGCCAGGGTCAGCTGGCTGGGTGTTCTTGCTCCAGCCTTGCCAGGCCCAGCCTCAGTTTCCTTGACTGTGAAACAGGGATGTTGTTAGCATCTGCTTCAGGGAGCTCACACAGGTGTAGCTTGGCCAGGTGCTGGCACCTGGAGGCCGCCCGGGAAGGGGGCTGCTGTGGTGTTCTGCCCACCGGCTCTTCTGGTCCACGGCCAGGCAGATTGCTTGAACTGCCGACCTCAGGGCTCAGAGGAAGCCAGCAGGGGGTTTGAGGGGATGGGTGTGGACCTGAGCTTTGCTGCAAGATTCTGTGTGCCTTTGGGCACGTCACATGCCCTCTCTGGGCCCCAGGAAAGGAGCAGGTAGGGAGAGATGAGGTCTGGGGCTCCTGACGCTGAGGTCTCAGCGGTCCTGCTTGGCTTTGGCAAAGCTGCCTTTCTTCCCTGGGGCCAGTCTGAGCCCCGGGGGAGAAGGAGAGAACAAGCGCAAACATACTTTAATGCACACCCAGGATGGGTATTCCCCTCCCCAGCCCTCTCCTGCATTCCTCCAGAGTGGACGCAGTCACACGAAAGTGGACGGGGCACTCCTTTGTCCCTCTGGGTGCTGGGGGTCGGCCTCCCATGAGGACACACGTGAGACACAGCACTGACAGCCCACACAGACGTATGCCCGCTTGACAGACAAGGAAACTGACAGTGGGGAGGCAGACATGCCCAGCCGCTCCCGTGGGCAAAGGCAGTGACCGGGGTAGCCGAGGAACGGACCCCAGCCTTCCAGGCCACGTTCCCACATGCTGTCACCCCGAAGGCAAGAGTGACCTTGCTGCCTCAGAGCGCCCCTGCCCCCACTGTGATTTATGAGGGTTTCAACAGTGTTTGTGTCTTCTTGGAAAGCCATTTGGGGATGGGAGCTTTGATTGTGGAATCCGGAGTCTGGGGGCATGATCCAAAAACCACACATCCTCTGCAGCACAAAGATGTTCAGTGCGGTGTTTATAACCGCGGAGAATTGCGCCCGTGGAGGTGTCCAAGGAGGCCCTGGGGACAGACGTTTCGTGAGCTGGGAACAGCCCCAGGGAAACGCTAATCCTGGGAGTGAGAGGGGCAGGGTGCACACCCCAGTCCACACAGGGAGCTCGGCACGCGGAAGCCCCAGGCACAGACCACGCAGGTGCAAGTGGGGCGGGGAGGAACCGGTCCCCAGGGCTGTGGAGCGGGCTTGCTCTCCTCCTTTGCTCTGTCAGCGTGTGTTGTGTTGATCATAGGAGAAACCGACATCATTTTAACAGCAAATTATTTAAAGCCCCATTTGTATACTGAAGTATTTATGAGTGAAATGATATGGTGTCTGGGATTTGTTTTAAAACTCACTCCAGATGTATTCATGCATTACTTGTGCAGTTGACAAGGAAGTTTAATAAAAACCCACCATGTGTGTTTGGGAGGGCCTGCACAGGCCCCAGCAGGGCTGGGGGCAGAATCCGCAGCTGGTGTGTCTCGGTCCTGAGCTGGGTTTGCATCGGCCAAGGGGCCCGACCTTCTAGGCGACGGTCTTGCAGGGCTGGGCCCCGGACCTGTCTTGGCTGCATCAGGACTGAGCAGGGGCTCTGGGACCTGGAAATCCTGGCACTCGGGACATAAGGGGAAGTAGAAGCCTGAACTGGGGAAAGGATTCACGTCCTGGCTGCAG
>NW_020175045.1:3197254-3197484 GCF_003031525.2 Neophocaena asiaeorientalis asiaeorientalis
AGTTGATGCTCCTGGGGGCCCCTGGGGATGCCCTTCTTCTAGAAGCTTGCAGCCTGGCTGAAGGCAGTGCTGGGTTTAGGGAATCCACCCACCCATCTCAGTGGGAGGGAATCCACCCACCCATCTCAGTGGGAGGAATCCACCCACCCATCTCATCTGAGCAGGGACAGCGTGTGTGTGTGTGTGTGTGTGTGTGTGTGTGTGTGTGTATCTCCCCACACCTCCTGGGC
>NW_020175045.1:3197757-3229065 GCF_003031525.2 Neophocaena asiaeorientalis asiaeorientalis
TGAGCGGGGAGAGGGTGTGTGTGTGTGTGTGTGTGTGTGTGTGTGTGTGTGTGTATCTCCCCACGGCTCCTGGGCTGGGGCTCCTGGGCCCACATCTTCTGACCCCACGGCCACCCCGAGGTTGAACAGGGCACAAGGATTCTGGAGCCAGTCGGCCCGAGCTGAGCACCTCTGCAGCAGGGCTGTCTTCTCCCCTCCCAGCACCTGTTTCCGTGGGACGTTGATTGTGTTAATGCAGTTCACACCTGGGGGTTGTCCTCACAGCCAGGGCCAGCGAGGCTCCACCTGGGGAAACCAAGCCTCAGGGGGCCTTGGCATCCCCTTGCCCTCTGCCAGTCCAGGCCTGGGGTCCAGAGACACGAGCACTGCTTGTTCCTTCCCAGTGACCTCCATGGGGCCAGGCTGGGTGTCGTTCAGTTATCTGGGACTTTGCCAAGTGCCATGATTGCGCCCAGGACACAGCTAGTCAGGGGATTCTCCCTGGGGTGAGCGCCTGGGTGGAGCGTGGAGCTTTGGGACGTGGCTCTGGGTCCCAATTTCTAGCCCGGCCATGTCTCGCTGTGTGACCCTGGGCAGGCTGGGTTGCCTCTCTGGGCCTCGGTCTCCACCTCCCAGCCCCCCTGCAGGGGTCCAGTGAGTCCCCGGGACCCTGCAGCCATGCTGTGAGGATGCTCAGCAGCCACCTGGAGGCATCCTGGCCAAGAGGCCAGACGGTCAGACGGTAGCTGGCCGGGGCCCCAGAAATGTAAGGGAAGACGCCTCCAGACGGCTGGGTCCCCAACACCGAGTCACCCCGGCTTTCGAGGCTTCGAGCTCTGGTCCTGACACTGGAGCGGAGACGGGCCGTCCGCTCTGCGCCCCGTCCACATTCCTGACCCACAGAGTTCGTCAGCCTCATGCTGTTTTTGTTGGTTTAAGTTTGGGGACGTTGACCCGCAGTTTTAGAGCCTCTGCTGGACGATTTTCTGTGTTTCTACCACTTGCAATTATTTGTTTATCCAAGGTTGATATGTTCTTCGTGTGTCTGTCCCTGTGGACTGCTTGCTCTGGGCACAGGGCCCGTCTACCTTGTGGGGCACCATCACTCCAGTACCTACCATGCTCCCCGGTATACAGTAGGTGCTCAATACATTCTTTGCACATGAATACAGCCAATGGCCTGACTGCAAAATACACGTATGCTTCCTCTCACCCCTCTGTGTATTTTTTGGTCTCTGGTTTGAAGCCCCCAAAAGCCGAGTCTGGTAACAGGAGCTAAAAGGATCCCTGAGAGGTCCTGGAGGGGGACGGGGGCCTGACAGGAGGCTGGAGACCCTGGTGTGGGTGGCAGGACAGGCCAGCCCAGAGCGGCCGCAGGAGCCCAGGATAGCACTGCCCTGGGCGAGGTCCAGTGCCCAGCCCTCTGCTCTTGGCTCAGGACGTAAAGACAGGTGAACCAGTGGCTTTGGCTGGAAAAGGGTCCAGCCCCAGTTCCACTGGCACCCACTGGGGCTGATGTCACTCCTCCCACGTCTGACAAGGAGGTCCGGGGAGGGGCTGGAGGCCAGGCGCCAGTGGACACTGGTTCACCCTGTCCATCCTGCAGAGGGGAGCAGAGCTGAGGCCGGGACCACCTCTGAGAGGCTGGGCAGGGTGGCCAGAAAGCCAAGCGTAGTCCGGGAAGGCTCCCGCGGGAGGCGTGGGGTTAGGGCCGAGGGCATGGCCTGGCAGGACAGGGTCAGGGGTGGGGGGCCCCCAGGGGGCCCTGTCTGTACTCCATCCCTGGGGGGACCAGCTGAGTCTCTGGGGTCCCCCTGGGGGTTCCGGGCGCCACCTCCTGCCCCTCCCCACCCGCCCTCGGCCACAGTGTTGCCGTGTGAGCCCAGCCCGGGAAGAGTGATGCGCTGGCCCACCCCCGTGACAGGCGGGCCTGATGCCGCGAATCCTCTTTTAATTATCTTGTTCTGGCGGAGGCGGATGCCTCCCGCCTGCCCACAGCCCCTGCGGACAGCCCGCCCTGGAAGGCAATAACCCGCTTCCCCCCCATGGAGACCCCACGTGCTGCCCAGAGGAAGGCTGGCAACGGGGCCATGCCGGGGGCAGCGCTCGGCCTGGCCAGGACAGTGCGTAAATGCCAGGCCATGCGGGGGCCAAAGATGACCCTGGCTGGCCCTGGTGCGGTGAGCGTGGTCAGAGCTGGGAGGGAGACCCCCACCCCCCCAGGCAAACTTGTGGGAGGCGGCCGGGTGAGCGGACGCCCCCTACAGAGGCGGAACTCGAGGCCCCGTGTGGGTCTCCATCATCATTCTGGCCAGAGAGCCTGGAGCCCAGCGTGAACCACGGAGCTTTCCGTGGCTTTTCTCTCCCTGGGAAACACCAGTGAGGAAGATTCATCCCAATGCTTTTGGGGCCCAGCACACCCCTGCCCCTCCGGGAAGGAGAGAGGTTGGCCGGGGCAGCACGTGGTCACCTGAGAGTCACCTTGCTCTCCTTTCCCGAGGGCGGCGTGACCTCCCACCTCTGTGGGGGGGGAGGAGCTCTCCACCCAGCCCCTGCCCCACCCCCACGTCTGCCCCCAGACCCTCCGCAGCCACCAGCCCAGCAGGCTTCCACGGGGCGGGACACCCTTTCCTCGTGCTCCAACTTCGCCTCCTGGCTTCTCTCCGCAGCCCCTCTTGTCCCCACGGCAGCAGCAATCTCTCAGCCCTGTTTGGGGGTCCTGCCCATGGTGGCGTGAGGTCACGGGGTGGAGGTGGCAACGCCTCAGGGCAGCAGTGCCTCCTGGCGCCCAGGTGAAGGCAGCGGCTTGCTGCGTGCTGCCCCTCCCTGCAAGCGCCCCGTGGTGGGGGGTGATGGGTGCAGACACGTCCTGGCCAACTGTCCAGCCCTGAGCTCCGCAGGCAGGCCCTCCCGCTCTGGGGCCGGGGCCCAGCTACCACCCCCAGGGAGGCGCCCGGCTTCCGCTGGGGTCTCCCCAACGTCCTGCACCCTCAGAGCTGGGCAGCCCTCCTTTACATCTCCAGCGAGGATTTGTCACTTCGGGGTCCTGGCTGCTGGCTGGCTGGGGACCCTGTCCCATAGCATAACATCGCGTAGCACATGACGTATGAAATATAATACAGACCTAATCATTTAATAGGGAAGGTACAATATAGGCGAGGGGCAATGGAGGGTTAGTGTTTAATGGGGGGCAGAGTCTCAGTCTGGGAAGATGGAAAGTTCTGGAGATGACAGTGGTGATGGTTACACGACAGTGTGAATGTACTTGATGCCCCTGAACCGCACACCTGAAAACGGTTAGGAGGGGAAACTTCATGTTATGTGTCTTTACCACAGTAGGAAACACACAAGTGTGATACAGACTCTCTCGGTCCCGACACTGTGACCCATCGCAGGTGAACACCCTGACGGGCGAGGCAGGAGTGGGGTCCCGGCGCCCCGACAGGTGGGAGGCGTGTGTGCTGACCCCGCCTGGCAGTTCGGGTGTAGGAATGGCTCCCAAGGCCAGCAGGCTGGGCCTGTGGGAGGTGATATCAGCCCAGAGGGAGGATTCGGGCGGCCGGAGCGGGGACTGGCGTCTGGGACAGGGGCAGCCCGGGCAAAGGCAGGAGGCTGGAGCCAGCGGGGGTGTCCAGGGAACCAGGCGGGTGGCCCTGGCTGGAGAGGCCCCTGTGATCCCCGAGGCGGGGGAGGCTGGGATGCGGGAGCCACACCCTTTCTCTGGAGACACCCCCTCCGTGAGAAGACCCTGAGAGGGTCAAACCTCATTTGTTAATAAGAGAGAGAGGGAAGGACATGGGCTTGCCATGTTTCCCATTATTATTCAAATGGATTGAATTTTTTAATCCTATATAAAGTGACAATTTCCATTTTCCCAGGCAATTCATTTCCTCAAAATGACCAGGGTCGTGTCCCACTCTGGGGGATCAGTGCTCCGCGATTAAATCAAACACGTAAGATGCGTTTTCACGGGCATGTGTCTTTCAACGGGGCCTGGCTGTGAGCTCCCACCGGCCCTGCCCACAGAGTTGGGGTGGGGAGGCGGGGGCGACGCGTGCCCCTGTGACCCGGGTCATCAGCCCCTCTCCAGGGTCAGCTTCCTCAGTCATCCCGGGAGCCCCCTCCCAGCAGGCTGCAGGCTCCTTCCCCGAAACCTACTCAAATCTCAGCACCAGCTGTGTGACCGACCTCAGGCAGGTCCTGAACCTCTGGGCCTCAGTTTCCCCATCTCTGTAAGTGGAAGTACCAGCAGTGCCTCCCTCCTAGGGTGGGTGAAAATTTAATAAGGAAAACATGTAAATCATCAAATGCTCAATTTTGATTGTTCCACTGATCGTTATTTCTAATAATGGTTTGTTATTATTACCTGGGCCCTGCATGGGGAGTGATTTTCTTCGGGGCTGGGTCTCCAGGAGTTCCCATCCCCTTCTGACCCCGCCTGCGTCCCAGGTCAGTGTGACTTCCACCGTCCAGCCCTGACGGGGGATTGGGTCCCTGGGGTGGAGCTGGGACCCTCTCCCCAGCTGGGACCACCTGGGAGGTCTGGACCCTCCCCAGATGGACGAATATTTCCGGAGCGCCTGCCATGGGCCTGGTGGGTGCATCTCTTCCTGTTACCAGAAGTCAATCTGGAGCAGTGCCCAGGTGTGGTTACAGCAATAATCACTTTGCCGCTCTGTTTTGTTAATACTTCTGATTTTCAGCATTTATGATCATTATAGCACATGGAAGCCTCACCCCCACGCAGTGAGGCAGGCACTTATGCCCGTTTTACAGGGAGGCCCCAGGTCAGCAGTTGGAGGAGTCAGGATGGAAGCCCTGCCGTCTGGCTCTAGCCACCCCTTCCCCCTGCCCCGGTCCCCTGAGAGCCCTCCCTTGCAGCCTCCGCAGGACCCTGGAAGAGCGAGACCCAGAGACCGTGCTGTTCCAGAGGGGCGGGGCTCATCCCCCCTCTACAGATGCCGCATCTGAGGCTCAGAGCTGCCCAGGGACGGAGTGCCCTCTCTTCCCTCGGCTGGACCGAGGCCCTGGATCCCTGCGTGCTGCGTGGAGCAGAGCCCCGTTCACAAGGCTGCTCTCTGAGGGTCCGCCCGGCCCCAGCTGTCCGGTACCCTGCACCACCCAGGGCAGACCCACGTGGATGAGAAATAAGCCACTGGGGTGTCAGGACACGGGACTCAAGTGTCTATACAACCCCTGGTATATGACGTACTACACGATCACATCCTGGTACGGTGCTCCGTAACCTTGACGGCTAAGGGCTGATGAAGCCCCAAGTCGCAAGTGATGGTAGGGCAGCCCCAGGGCTCAGCACACGCAGAGCCTGGAACGGGCTGGGGGGCCTTTGCAGAAGCAGCTGACCACATCCCGGGCTGTGGCAGAGAGGCTGGCGTCCCAAGGAGAGTAAAGGTCTCGAGGAGGGCCCCACAGGGTCGGTCCTAATCCCTGGGGGACGAGGGTCCTCCAGCCCCGAGCTGCCCCCATCTCTCTTCCACCTCCTCCCTGGGGTGGGGTGTTGGGGGATGGAATTTGAGGAAGGGCCTGCCCCACCCCCACCCTGCCCCAGCATCCTGGGTGCCGGCTCACAGTGGAAATCAAAGAACCTAGAGGTGGGCCAGCCTGGGCTCCCCGGCAGCCCACTCACCAGGCTCCTGCCTCCAGCCATAGCTTGGGCTGTGCCCTGGGGGCTGCAATATGGCACATGGGGCCCAGAACGGCCCTGGGGGCTCACCGCTGACCCCGTGAGGGGCTGGAAGCTCAGGAAAGGTCAGGTCCCGGTGAGGTTCCTTAAGTGATGATGTGTGAGCCTCAGGGGCCAGGGGCACACGTGGGGCTGGGGGCGGGGCTACAGGGTCCGTGGGGTGGGCCCAGGACTCCTGGTGGGCGAGGCCAGACCACAGAGAGGGAGCCCCACCCTCTGGGAACCCCTCTCCCCACTCCCTGACCCTGGAATTCACCCTGCAGGTGGGATAACACAGGAGGAGTGAGGCTGCCTGGCGCTCACCTGGGCCGTTTGTCTGAGTGATGAACACACCTCAGGGGCTGGATTTCCTCTATGGGCAGAGGAGGGCCAGGTTCCGGGGCGGAGCTGCCTCCTTGGGCCACGTCTGCGGCTTGCCTGTCACCTTCCTGGGCGCCCCTCACCGGGCCGGTCACCCGGGTTTCACCACCTGTTCAACTCGGAAGTGATCCTCAAGCTGCCAGGCCCGCTGCATGGACTGAATGTCCCCCCAGAGCCCCTCCTCTGTCGTCAGTGTGAAGCTGCCCGGCACAGCCACTGCCCAGATGCTATGGTTAAAGCAGCGGCCAAAGGGACACCTATGGGCTTCAGGGATGGTGGAGGGGCCGTGGGGGCACTGCCTGGCACAGCAGACCCCTGGCCCCGGGATGGGTGGGAGGGGGCGGGCTGGGTCTGTGAACCTGAATCCCAGTAAAACGAGGATACCCGTCAGCCCAACCCCCCACAAAGTTAGATCCCAAGCAAGGGGGCTGGATCGGCTTCTGGGCTTCAGGCCAAGCCAGCGCTGGAAGATGCCCTTGTGTTGGTCGGGGCCACGTGGGTCCCAGCTCTCTGCCTCGGTTCCCCTCGCCGTCCCATGCAGAGGCCTTCGGGGGGCTCTCCCAGGTACCCCTGTCTCTGCCTGTGCAGGTCAGCGGGGGCCAGGTCACGAGCAGGAGGTTGGCGTCATGTAGACCTGGATGCCAGTTCTGGCTCTGTTTGCCTCCTGGGGCCTCAGTTTCCTCATCTGGAAAATGGGAGGATCCTGTTCCATGGCAGGGTTCCTGCGAGGTATCACAGAAAATGGAGAAAATGCCCAGCCTCAAGCAGGTGCTCCATGGGGCCAGGCTCGGGGCTGCCCTGGATAGAGGGGCCGAGGCACCCCTGCGGGTCCCGGAGGCAGCGTGGATGGCTGTTCCCCCCAGGGCAGGTTACGGCCCCTCCTCCACTTCCAGTCTCCCCACTCACTCCCACCGCCCCACCCAGAGCCCCCCTGAACTCCAGACTCTTCTAAGCAAGGCCCCCCGATATTCTGCGGCCCTGGTGGTCCGCACCCCACGCACACATTCCGCCAGCCTGCTTCTCCATGTGCACTCCCCCAGCTAAGCCCTTAGAATTGGGTTGTTTTACGCTTTCGGTGCCTCTGCCTTTGGACCGGCCGTGCTCCTGGTGGAGCAGCGTTGGGGCGCGGTGGGTGGGGCGGGGCCGGGCCTGGGCACAGGCAGAGCAGCCCGGCCTTCTCTCCAGAGGTGCTCGGGGCCACGGGGAAGCTCCAAGCTGGAGAGGAACTGGATCGGATTTACCCTTTAGAACCATCCTGGGAAGCAGAGTGGACTCTGGAGGGACAGTTGAGAGGGGGCAGTAGACACGAGGGTGGGACGGAAAGAGCAGTGTCGGGGCAGCTCCTGGGCGCAGGGCATTCGGGGGGCTGCAGGGGCATCAAGGCAGCTGGTGGAGGTGGACTTGGGGGGCTCGAGAGGGAAGCCAGGGGCCACCAGGCTGCAGGATTAGGCGACTGGGCGGTCAGCGGGGGCCGCGGAGGGCGGAGCATGTGTGGCGGGCCACGCCCCCTGTCCAACCCGGAGACGGCCCTCCTGGGCCACGAGGCCACCCGCCCCGCCCACGGGGCAGGTAACACTGTCGACTGGTAGTTCTCCTGATCCCTTTATCCTGCGCTTTAATAAATAATTTACCTGAATTATTCACATGGAAATTTCAACATTATTAAAAATTAACCAACTTAAATGAGTCCATGGTAAATAGCTGGGGTGCTCTTCTGAGGTGAGAAGCTGCAGACAGAGCAGGTACAGGGCAGGTGAGCAGGGCAGGGGCAGGTGGGCCTGGGCAGGCACCCTCTAGGCAGCCACAGGGTCAGCTGGGAGCCAGGCGGCTTGTATGCCCCGTCCCTCGCAGGCTGAGCAGCCTTGAGAGAACGCCTGCACCTCTCTGGGCCTTTGGTACGATGGGATGATCCCACCTGGCTCCGAGGACTGCAGGGGGGACCAGAGGAGGGGAACCAACTTGTGATGGGAACCCCAGGCTCAGCTTCGCGTCTGGAAGGTGGGAGCGCACTCCCTGCCCGGCTGGGCCTCGGGGGAGGAGCTCCCAGGGTGGGTGGGCTCTCCTGGCCACAGGCAGGTGTCCAGCTGCAGGGCTGGATGCAGAGGGTGGATGAGGGAGGAGCGAGTCGGCACACGGGGAAGGTCCCCCTATTGGGCTTCACCTGTTTTCATCAGAGGATGCGGGTGAACTTTGGGATACTGGGCTTTGGGGAAAGGGTCCAGTTACCTAAACGAGGTGTCTTTGACAAGCACCGTCTTCACTAAACAGGTGTGGCTGCAGACGGTTTGTAGTTGGCGTGGTGCCTGTGGACAGGGTGGCTGGCTGCAGGGGCAGCGCAGAGAGCCCGGCTGGGAAGTCACACCCACTGCTGCTGCCCCCACACCATCCCCACCCTTAAGCCCCAACAGTCCTAGGCCCCAGTGCCACTGTCCCCAAATCACAAGGCTTAGAGAAAGGAAATGACAGGTTGCCCTGCAAGGGGCCACAGAGCCAGGGTTTGCACCTGGGGTTCCACCCCCTCCCCCTGCTCCACCCTGGGCCCAGCAAGAAATAGCTGTTGAGGGGCCGGTGACCACATCGGAGCTCCCTGGAGGCAGTTTGGGGCAATCCAAAACACAATCCCAGCAGGCTTCCTGTGGAAATCAACATGCCGATTCTAAAATTCATGCAGTGGGACTTCCCTGGTGGCGCAGTGTTTAAGAATCCGCCTGCCAATGTAGGGACACAGGTTCAATCCCACAGGTCCGGGAAGATCCCACATGCCGTGGAGCAACTAAGCCCATGTGCCACAACTACTGAGCCTGTGCTCTAGAGCCTTCGATCCACAACTACTGAGCCCGTGAGTCACAACTACTGAAGCCCGTGCGCCTAGAGCCTGTGCTCCACAACAAGAGAAGCCACCGCAGTGAGAAGCCCACGCACCTCAAGGAAGATTAGCCTCCGCTCACTGCAACTAGAGAAAGCCCGCATGCAGCAACAAAGACCCAACACAGCCAAAAATAAATTAATTTAAAAAAAGAAGAAGAAGGTTGACGTGGCCAATGGTGGTGAAGATGTGGAAGAAATGTTTTGTACACTTTGCTGGCAGGAGTGGAAAATGGTACGGCTGCTTTGGAAAACAGTCTGGCAGGTCCTAAAATGTGAAATACGTGTCCTTCTTACAGCCCAACCATTCCACTCCTAGGTATTTACGTAAGAGAAGGAAAAGCATATGCCCACACACAGACTTGTACACAAATGTTCGTAACAACTTGGTGATAGCCAAAAACTGTGTCCATCCACGGCGAGTGGATAAACAGACTGTGGTACATCCATTCAGTGGAACACTGCTCAGCCCCCAAGAGGAATGAATGCCTGATGCAATAGCGCACGGGTGGACCTCAAAATTATTATCTTGAGTGAAATAAACCAGACCAAAAAAGGTACATACTGCCTGATTCTGTTTATATGAATCTATAGAAAATGCAAACTAATCTATAGGGACAGAGAAGGTTAGTGGTCACCCGAGGCTTCGGGGAGAGTCTATGGAGCGGTGGGAGGGGGATTACAAGAGACAGGAGGAAACTTTGGGGTGATGGATGTGGGGATGGCTTCGCCGGCATACCAGGAGGTACAGGCCGCGTGGACACCCATCAGTGCAGTTGTCAGGGGGCAGATATGCGGAGGCACTGACTCTCTCCTTCCCCGTCGCACCCAACGGCTTTAGCGTCCATCCACGACTCATTCCGGAACCATCATTTCTATGCTGGCAGCCAAAGGTGAATCCTCTAATTCCATTTCTTTCTACATTTGCGCCATTCTGTAAGGAGGCGCTTTCCCTCCCCTGTTTATTTCTGTGTGTCGGCATTGACGGGCGGACTCTTTACTCGAGCTGCTATGATCTGTCACCGCTTTGTTCACCCTGATGCTTAGACGCCCCTGCCCGTGGTCAGCACTGGCCCTTCCTTGTGGGGCCTCGGTGCTGACTTCCTTCCAGCCAGGCGCTCTACTTCAGAGAAGCGTTGTGTAAACCGGGGTCTGTTTGGGGTGGTCTTGTGCCTGGGGGTGAGGTGGTGCCCCAGAATCCTCCCGGCAGAACCAGCAGGCAGGTGAGGGGGCAGGGGCCCAGCGAGAGATGGGACGGATGCTGTGGGGGACGTTGCTGGAGATGTCGTCCTTGCCTCGCCTGAAAATACCATCAATGAACAAGTCTCCTCCCTCCAGGGAGTCTAGAGGAGGGGTTCCCCCCGACGTGTCCCACCTTCTGGAACTTACACAGGACGGCAGGGTCAGGAAGCCGGGGCAGTGACCCAGCTGGGGTTCCCCCATGCGTGCAGTGCCCATGCCCAGTGCCGGGACTCCTGCAGACAAATCACCTCTGGTGTCCTTTAGCCCCTATGACAAGCCCACGCGGCAGCATCCTTGTCCCCATTTCACAGACGGGAGCACAGGGCTCTGAGGCGTACGGTGCCTGGGTCAGGGGAGGGCTGGGGCGCGGGGACCTTGCTCTGTACCAGGACTGGCCAACAGGAGCAACACACAAGCCACTGATGCCGTTTCATCTAAGAGACAGGTGATGTCAGTTTCAATAATACACTGTGTTAACGCAGGTTCAGATGTCACCATTTAACAGGTAATCGCTATGGAAATCATTAGTGCGCTGTTTTGTGGGCTTCTCTTCTCAGACTAAGTCCTGGAAACCCAGTGTGTGTTTTACACACACGGTGCACCTCGGCGGACACCAGCCATTTCTCAGGTGCTCAGTGGTCCGCGCGGCCTGGGGCCCCCCGAGCTGCATGGGGAGAGGGGCCCCGTCTTGACTGCGGGGCTGTTTCACGAGCCTGTGGTTGTCAAATCTCATCGAACCGTCCGCTGAAAGTGGGAGTATTCTATCACGTGGAAATTATACCTCAATACGATTGATTAATTGTAGAATCGAATACAATTGATTGATTTTGATTGATTACATAGGAAATGGATTCATTTAAAAATCCAGGTCTGCTGTTCAGAGGCTGGTGGTGGCACTGGGTGTTAGGCGCTGCCACGGGTCTCCTGCCCGTCGGGGGCGGAGGGAGGATTTAATTAAACTGGGAGCAGCCATGCCACACCTGAAGCAGGAGGGTCGGTGTGCGGTCGGTGCGGCCCCGGGGGAGGAGGGGCTGCTGCCTCACCTGCCACGGGCCGACTTCAGTTAATAAAATCCCATCCAAAGGACGACCTCAGAGCCCTCCTCCGCTCTCCTGAAGGCCACGTCGAGGCCCCTCATAAAAGGTTGTTAAGGAAAGTAAATAACTCGGCCGGTGTGGGGGAGACTTCCTGGAAGAGGCATCCTGGCCCTGGGAAGGTGAGGGTCCGACCCCGCGGCCACAGCCAGGAGCGGGTGGGAGGCCCAGAGCCCTGCCGTTTAATTACCCATCACTGTCGGAATCCTGCCTGGAAACTCGGTTATAAATGTGAGGAGAGGATTGTGGGTCAGGGCCAAACACGGGGTCCCTCCAGGGGCCCAAGTTTTCCATCCCTGTGGGATGCAGAAGCGAGCCTACCCGGGGGAGGACCCGCTCTCCTGTTGGGGACAGTGGGGAGGCAGGGCCTCCGCCCCAGTGAGCCAGGTCAGTGTCCAGAGAGTTAGGGGAGGCCTAGGGCCCCGGGGACCCTGGCTGAGCAGGGCTGAGGGCCAGGCCTGTCCTGAGGCCTCCCGACTTGGTCTCCTCTGGCTCCAGAACTGGGCTTAGGTGTTTTCTGCTGAAGCCTGGAGCAGAAACACCTGGAGACGCCAGTTGCCATGGTGCCGTCACGGTCCTCCCCACGCGCTTCCCCAAGTCTACCTCCTCTGCGGGTTTTGAAATCCGTCCACAGAAAGGTGGAGGCTGAGTCCCTTCCCCCGAGTGTGGGCTGGACTTGGGACCTGCTTCCAGCGGGGAGAATGCAGCAAAGGAGACGGTGTGTGGATTCTGGGATCGGGTGGTAGGAGGCGCAGCAGGCTTGCCCGGTGCTCTGGGTCACCAGCTCTGGGGGTGGCCAGGAGCCCAAGCAGCCCTGCAGGGTCAGCGAAGTGGGGAACCTGGGCCTCCTTCCAGCAGCCGTGGGGAAGCGCCTCCTGCAAAGGCCTTCAGGTGACACAGCCTCAGCCCACACCTGACGGCGCCTCGTGGGAGACCCGGGCCAGAGCCACCCGGCCAAGCTGCTCCCAAACTCCTGACCCACGGACACTGTGGGATAATGAGTGTGTGTGATTCAAGCTGCTACGTTTGGGGATAAATGTTCTACAGCGAAAGACAGCTAACTGGTGGGTGATTCGCCCTCTACCTGAACCTCGCCTCTTCCACCACCACATGGGACTGTTTTAACCCCCTTCCCGAAACCAACACCAGAGGGTTTTTCCAAATGTGTGTGCAAAAAAAAGAATAAAATACTCAGGAACAAGTTTAACGAAAAAAGGGATGCTCTGGGGGGTGGTGAAGGTGTTCTAAGATTCATTGTGCTGAAGGTTGCCCAGTTCCGTGAACAGGCTAGACCCCCTGAGTTGTACACTGTAAATGGGGGCATTGCACCCCAGGACGGCCGCTGAGCACCCCGCACGTGTGTGTGCACCTGTGTGCGTGCCTGCCCTCTACTAAGCAGCCTGTGGGGTCAGGTGCCGTCGGCCTTGCTGAGCTCCAGACCTGATTTCAGGGCTCTGTTTCCTCCCTGGGTGATGGGAGGTGAGGGCCAGGATGGCCACGATGGCCCTCCCCACTCCCAGCTGCCGGTGGCTCACGGGTGCCCCTCCCCGGAGCACTGCTTGCACTGGCCAAGAGAAGATGCGTGGGCACTTACACCCCTCTCCCTGGGGCAGCCTGCATCGTAACCGAGTGACGTGGGTGCCCCAGCCCTGGGCCCAGAGAGGGGAACACAGCGCCTGAGGTGGGGTCGGGCTGGAGGCAGCCTCAGCTGGACCACGTCTCTGCCGAGCTTCCGCCACATCTCATCTGCTTCCGCCACCCCACAGGCCCCTCCTTCGAGTTCTGCCCCAATGCCTGGCTGACCCAAGAAGCCTGTCACCTCGCCTGCCCCAGCCAGGGGCCTCCCTGGCTGGGTGGTTGGGGTCACCCCGACTGTGCACGCGAGCTGGATTCGGGATCCGAAGTTTTCCCTCCGCCGAGCACCGCCGGGGGGGCAGAGATTCCCTCCATCCGCCTCTAGTCGATTTCCCCCTGGGCCATCCTGGTCTCTGCCTCGACCTTCTCCCATGTAAAGAGGAGGCCACAGTACTCATGCTCTCCCCAGGGAGCCTGGTGCTCCCTGGTCGCCTGCCCAGTTCCACATTCAGGAGCCACTGTCATTCTTCTCCGCCCGCCCAGACCCCCAGCCACCCCATTTCGGATCCAGAGTTCTCTGGCAGCTCTGAAGGAGGCTCTCAAGAACGCTCGAAGCATCACAGAGGAAGGTCCCCGTGGAACCAGCCACCCCAGGGACCTGGGAACCATCCCCTGCTTGGGCCCAGCAAGGCCCCTTCCCAGCGTGGTCGACTTTGCCTCTGAATTAATCGGGATTTTTAAGCACAATTAAAGAGGTAATCAGGGTCGGCGGTGCCTTTCAAACACAGTTTAGCACAAAATCCTAATGCAGGAATTACACAAATGGATGTTGTCAATATAATGGATTCCCAACAATTGCGGAGAGCCAGGCTGCGCCAGGGCTGTGTGCTGTGTGCAGCTAGGCTAAATCAGCCGCGGAAAACCGGGGCGCACCCGGGCTGCCGCTCCACATTCATTAACGGGGAGCTTGTAACACGTTTCGGAGAATTCATTAGGGAAAGAAAACAGTAAAATTTGAGGTTATTTGTAAACCCGATGGGGAAAACATGCATTATATGGAGGAGGGAAATGTGTCGATTGCAGACGGAGCCGACCTGAGGGGAGTGGAGGGTGCAGCGGCTGGGGTGGAGGTGCTCCCCGAGACGAGGCTGCAGCCTGGGGGGGCTGGCAGCCTCCTCTATCCGTGCGCCCTCTTGGGCCTGTGCATGCCGGGGGCCCCCGTGAGAAGGTGGGGGCTGCAGGGGGCCCAGATGGGACAGGAGCCCAGAGAGGGCAGGGCCTTGCCCACAGTCACACAGCACAGAGGCAAAGCCAGCGGACCAGGCTTCTCCTGAGGTCTGCGGGGGTGGGGGCAGGGCCTGGGCCCTGTGAGCTCTGATGGAGACCCCGTGGCCACGATGGTGCCCTGGCAGGAAGACGGCCCCTCTGCTCCCCTCTCCTCCTGGCAGCCAGAGGGACCTTTAGCTGAGAAGTGGCCCGGCCCTCTCTCCTGTCTCTCCGGCCTCATGCTCGCTCCCCCTCCACTGCCCAGGACCCTTCCCGCCTCCTGTCCTCTTCCCAGGCTGACCCCTTACCCCACATGGGTTCCCACACCTCCTGGCTCTCTGTGATGGTCCCCTGATGCCGCCAGCTTGGCTCTGAACCTGCCTCCTCCCCTCCTCAGGCCTCCACACACCCCTGGTGACAACCTCCGTGGTGCCTGTCGGTTTCTCAACTGCGTCGCCTCCAGACCCCAAGCTCCGGGAGGGGGGCTGTTTATTTGTTCCCCGCTTGTGTCCCGTACACACAAGCTGAACACCTGGACTTGCGCTCCCAGGGAGAGAGCTCGTTCATGGACAACGTGCCGCGGGCCCCGTGAGCGGGGAGGGGCTTGCTCCCCGCTTTACGGATGCTGTGCCTAGACCCGGGTCAGACACGGGGAGTGGGGGGCTCAGGGAGCCCCTGCCCTTGGTCCAGCCCAGCCCCGGGCGGGCCAGGCAAGGGGAGCTCATTGTCTCCCATGAGAATGAGCTGGTGGGTCTGGGGTCTCAGTGGGTGATGCGTCCTCAGGGCAGTGACCCTGCCACTCCACTCGCAGATCAGGTGCCCCATCCCCTGGGAGGCACGATGACAAGAACCACTGTGACAAAGTGAGAGCCATGGTGGGGGGATGGCAGAGAAGAGGGGGGCCCGCCACGTGTAGGACCCAGCAGGGAGGAGCGGGGGTGTCCCCTGGGCCCAGGGGCAGGACGAGGTGGGGCTGGACGCCAGGCCGAGCTCCCCAGTGGCCCATGCGGGAGGCCCCTGTCACAGGGACAGCAGGGCTCGAGGGGCGCTTCTTACCACCAACCTGGGATGGAACAAGCCCCAAGGGAGACGGCCAGGGGCTGGAAGGGGGCGGTGGGGTCACAGGGAGTGGGTAGGATGGCATGGGGCGAGAAAGGGACTCTGGAGGGTCTTTCCCATGGCACCTCCAAGGGGTCCGCTGGGGCAGGAGAGGCCCTCAGACCACAAGGAATTTGCCCCTGCTGGGGGCTGACGAGGGTCTGGGGGTCCAAGCTGAGGCTGTCAGCATCCACCCTCTCAGGTGGAACTGCAGCCCTGGGTCTCCTGCCATCCGCGGTAACCCAAGGCCCTGGGCCCTTTGGGACGGCTGCCGGGGGCAGGGCCCCTGCCCCGCAGGACGCCCTCGAAGCCCCACCTTGTGGGCGCCCCCCATGGGAACAGGCGGGGGCTGAAGCTGCCCTTTCCGGCCGGAGTGCAGAGGTTAATGGACGCACTGGTGTAGGGGGGCTGGATGCTGAGGTGCTGGGCTGGGAGGAGGCCCCGTCTCTTCCGGCTCGACGGAAGGAGGACAGATCAAAGCTCAGGGGTTTATGAGCCGCGGGGCGGCTGCCGGAACAGACCGTGGGGTGGGGGCGGTTTGAGGCTGGGATCCCAGACTCTTCGCCTTGAGGGACGCGCGGGGCCGTGGCTGGCGGGTCCCTGGGGAGGGTACCTACTGTGCGCCGGCTGCCTAATGTACTCTCAGCAGCCTAGGAGGCGGGGAAACTGAGGCTGGGGCCAGATGACCCGCCCAAGGCCACAAAGCCAGCCAGTGGCCAAGCCAGGAGTAGACCCAGGCCTGAATGACCCCAAGACTCCCTGCGGCCCCGGCTGCCGTGGAGAGGTCTCCCTTTTGGTGGGCAGATGGGTCGGGGGGCCGTGGTGGGGACACCCCGGGCTCTCAGGGCTGGAGTCGGCGTGGGGGTGGGGAAGACCCATCGTGCAATCCCTGCGGGGTGACAGGGCGAGCGGGCCTAACCTCCTCCAGCCTCGGGGTCACCAGGAGCCCCGGGACTCCTCTGCAAGGGGCACCTTCCCCGTCCCACGCTGGGGTGGGTCTCTTTCTCTCTGTCTCTGTCTCTCTCCCTGCGTCCCAGCCCCTGGACTCCTCCCCAGACACCTCCGTCCTCCCAGCACCTCCCGCCTCCCCGGCCGCGTTTTCCTCACTGGGCGTCGGGCCTCTGGGGTCCTGGTCCCGTCCCTCCAGGCCCAGCAGGGTCCCATCCATGAGCGCCGCAGTGGCTTGACGCTGGGCAAACGGTCTGGAAGCTCTGCCCCAGGACCAACAAGCTGGGCCCAGCCCTCCCGGGCCCTGCCGCCGCCCTCACGGCTGCCCTGGTCAGGGAGAGAGGCCGCCAGAGCAAGATATCCCCAGGGCGCTGGCTGGCCGCCTCCTCTCCCCGCCCTGGCTGAATCCCAGACCCCAAGCCCGGCCTCCGAGCCGGCCTCCCCTGGCCCCTTGCGCTTCCCCCTGTCCTGCTCCCACCGAGCCGCAGCCTCCCTGAACCTCCGGGCCACCCACACCTCCGGGCCCTGCCTGTGCCGCGCCCTCCACCGGCTGTGCCCCCCCAGGACGGCTGCTCTTCAGCAAGTGAGCCCCACTCATCCTACAAGGCCTGGCTCCGCCATCACCTTCTCAGGGAGGATGAGCCTGGGCTGCAAGATTCTGCAGGCCCCCAGGCCCCCATGCTGACCACGTTGGCATGCTTGTTGCATTTTCTGTGAGGGTCTCCGGGACCCTCTGCACCCACCCCTGCGTGGGTCAGGCCTGGAAGGGAAGCCCCTGTCTTCCTCAGGGTCAAGTTCAGCCCTGCTAGTTACTGCTGTGCCGTCTGGGCGGGGCCTTGGCCTCTCTGAGCAGGTGAACTCTGCATTCAATGCTCCCAACAGCCCTTCTGGGTCAGGGGTTAGTATCCTCCCTACTTTACGCCTGGGGAAACCGAGTCTTGCCACGAGGAAGCCACGCCCCCATCTTCCTTCCCTGTCAGGCTGCCCAGCAGTGCTTTCTGAGGGTAGATTTTAATTAAGCCAGTTTATAATTACCTAGCTAGTTAATAAAACTCGGGGGAGTTTTAATTTTTTTGGTCTTATTTAAAAATTTCATCACCACCTGCCAGCATCGGGGAGAGAGGTCCTGGCAGAGTCATCTGTGTGCCTGGCTCTGGGCTCAGGAGGGGCCTGGGGGCTTGGCTGGCAGAGAGGGGCACTGGGCAGTCCCCCCATGGCAGCCCATCCTAGGTGTCCCCCCCCACCCTGATCGTAGCCCCCATCTGGGCAATGTCTGCACAGGGACACCCTCCAGGGGTCTCAGGGTTCCCCCTCCTCCAGCCCCACAGGCCCTGATGGCCTCCCCAGAGCTTGCTGAGAGCCGAAGTCCCTTTTCGGTGCACACACAGCACGTGCCAAGGTCCAGGGGCTTTGTGGGAGGGACCATGAGGGTAGGGGTGTGGCCAGGGTTTGGCAGCCGCAGTGGGTGGGGCCAGGTGCCGAGGCCCCTGCAGCAGTGGTGGCCGGGGCTGTCCTCCTGAGTCTGCCACCTCCGGCTCGCTCCACACCCTTCCGTGTGTCCATCCCTCCGGAGTCTGCTGAGGACCTACTGTGTGCTGGGGCCACAGGTGCTGGCGTGGGCCACTCGCTCCAGCCCGGCTCGCCCAGCTTTTGGAACGTGGAGTCTGTCTGTTATCCTAGACTTGGAAGATCAGCAGAGTTCACACGAAGCTCACTCCTCCCCCTTCCCTGCCAAGCAGTCCATTTGAGACCCAGCCCCGGCGCTGACAGATTGACATAGCAGGTTAATAAGTGCTTTCCTTTCCTCCTAAAGGCTAATTAAATATTAATCGGCCTGGTGAGGTCAGCAGAAATCGCTCGGTGGCGGCAGAGGGAGATGTGTTTAATTAATTCTCCCACGGAGGGTCTGGCCGAGGGGCCCCACGTGCCCCCAGCCGCCTCACTCCTGCGCGGCCCCTGTTCGCCAGCCCTGCGTCCGGGCCACCACTACGGCCCCTCACTGTCCCGACCCGCAGGCGGAGGCGAACTCTGTCCCCACCCTGCAGCTGGCTTGCAGCTCCACGAGGCCAGGGACAGTGGGTCGGGGGCCCTTCCCCCACATCCAGCGGGCAGGGTCTGGGCGGGGTCTCCCTCCGGCCCTCAGCTCAGGGCGCTGTGAGACTGGGGGAATGTGCCCTGAGCAGAGCCAGCTGGGGCAGGCGGGGACGGGCCTGGTCTCTGCCTCTCTGTCCACCACCTGGCCACTATCAGAGGAGGCCCCTGCCCACCCACCGGGCGATCCAGGGCTGGGAGGGGCCGGGCTGCCCCGGAGACTCCTCCAAAGAGGCTGCTGTTCCATGGGGGGGCTCAGAGGTGCAGCCGAGGCCTGGCCATGGCCCAGACACAGGCAGTGGGGTCCCCAGGCCAGCAAAGAGAGAAAGTCAGGGCCCCCCGGTGGGCAGGGGCTCAATGCCAGAGCTTCAGGGGCATTTAGGGCTCAGCTCGTCAACCCCCAGGCTTATTTATGGAGGGCACAACGGAGCCCTGGATGGAGAGGCTCGGCCAAGTGGGTCGGGGAGGAGAGAGGCTGTGGCTAGCACGTCTGCTGGGTGCTGGGTCCGGGGCCTGACCTGAGACCACGGTGCCCTAGGACCACAGAAGGGCCTGGGCAATGGCCTGCAGGGTGGGAGCCTCCCAGCTGAGACCCTAGGTGTGACAGGTGGGTCCTTGGCCCGGGGTTGGAGGGGTGCCGGGCAGCCAGTTCTTCCCCTGACTGCCAGCCTCGAGCCCCACCTCGGGGGTGTGCATGGGGCTCCCCGGGGGCACCGCCCACCCCGGCTCAGGCACACCTCAGGGAGGGGGCTGGGATCCCTGCGTCTGGGTCTCTGCTCCGGTCCCATGTTAATTTTTTATTTATTTGAAAGTGGGACTGGAAGCGGTTTCAAAGTGAGCCTAAAGTAATTAGGAGGTCTTGCTGATGGACCGCGCTGGAGGGACGTGGGGATTATTTATTACTGAGTCGCTTGCCGGAAAGGGTTAGAGGCTGAGGAGTAATTATTTTCCCTTCCTCACTCCCCCCACCCATCCTCTCTGCTGGATGGGGGTATTTTGCCGGGAGGGCAGTTTGGAGGTCTGGGACCAGGCCTCTCTGGCCCTGCCCCATGGAGGTGGGCCTGTTCTAGGAAGTTCTGGGGTCACAGGAGCCTCTGAAGGGCCCACCCCCCCTTTTGTTCCCTCCTTGGCATAAGGTCCCCAGGAGGGGAAGGGCACTGCCTCGCTGTGTGCCCAGACCTGTGCGGGGATCTAGGGCGCGTGCTGTGGAGCCCCACAGATACCTAAGGGCATGACCCTGGCAGATGGCACAGCCGGTGCAAAGGCCTTGGGGTGGGCATGGGCTGGCAGCCTGTGGGGCTGGGGCAGGGGCACTGAGGCAAGAGAGGGGGCAACAGAGGCCTGGCCATGTCAGTTCAGACTGAGGACTCTGGGCTTTATTCCAAGTGTTTTGAGAAAACTTTGGAGGATTGCTAGTGGGAAACGTGGGACCCGTCCACTCTCCTCACCTGGTCAGGATGGGTTTTCAGAAGCACAGCACTCTGTGCCCCTGCACCGGTCCCAGCCGGCCCAGCCTTGCACTCACTCCCACTCTCTCCTATAGCTGCATGTCTCACCTCGTGCTGCAATGGTTGGATAGGAACCTGGCAGTAGCAAGGGGCCGAAAGCCAGCTTGACCAGCTTAAAGAGAAGAGGGAATTTGTTGCCTCTTCGAGCTGAACTGTCTGGGATAGATCCCTAACTTCAGGCCTGGCTCGATCCAGGGTTCAACTGTCATCCCCAGGATCCACGTCTGGGCTCTGATTTTCCTGTGATGGGAACTGTCTGAGGATTCCCACTTCCACCCAAGATAAAGTAAGAGGACTAGATTTATCTTCCCATCTGGAACAACTATTTTAAAGAAAACAGACAAAATACAAGAAAGAATGATTTTGACGATACTGGACATCAGGCAGTGAAGGACAGAAATTCCTGAAAGATGGAGGAGAAATGAGGTGACTTGCCATTGGGAGACTTTTCATACCATGAGGCAGAAAGGAAGAAGCCGGACGTAACCTGGCAAACTACCTCAGAGAGAGCCAAGAATCTGGGCGTATCAAATTGGAATTTGCAGGATGGTGTACCCAAAAGGAGAGAGAGTAAGACTCTGAACTGAGTACTGCATGAAGGTAGGGAAATTATCCATGCCCCAGGAAAGAATCATCCCAGGATAAGAGGACAATGTCCCGTGCTCATACAGGGTGGGAAAATGTCTTTTCCTACCAGCAGACTCATGTTGAAAGAACTCATCATTCACAGGGCCTTGGGAAGAATATTCAGGTAGGTCTTGCCTTGTAGCGGGGAATAATTAGCAGTAAGTTGAGAACTGCACAAAACCAACAATAAAAGCAAGACTGGGAAAGATCAGTTTCCCAATAACTTAGCTGCATCCCCAAAACATGGCTCAGGTATTGATATATTTACAGGATTACAAAAACATCCAGCAAAAAGCAAGGCAAAATTCACAATGTCTGGCATCTAATCAAAGATTATCAGGCATTAAAAGAAGCAGAACAACATGGCCCACAATGAGAATTAATTAAAACTGACCCAGCACTGACACAGATGTTAGAGTGAACAGACAAGGGCATTTAATCAGTTATCATAACTACTTTATATGTTTGAAAAGACATGGAAGATATGAAAAAAAAGGGCCCAAATTGAACTTTTGGAGTTGAAAACAGCAATGACTCAGATAAAAAAAGACACTAGATGGTATTAATAGCAGATTAGACATGGTAGAAGAAAAGATTGATAAACTGGAAGGCATAGTAAGAGAAGTTATACAGAATGAACATAGGACAAAAAATGTTCTTTAATGAAAAAGATCTTCAGCTGTGTCTGAAAGACAACTTCTGGTGGCCTAATATTTGTGTAGTTGGAGTTGCTTAAGGAAAATGGGGAAACAAAAATATTTGCAAAACTTCAGCTGAAAATTTACCGAATTTGATGAAAACGATAAACTCATAGATAAAATCTCAACATACTCCAAGTCTAAGAAACATGAAGAAAACTACAACAAACACATCAATCAAATTGCTCAAAAGCTCGTTAAGCTCCTGTGATAAAATCTTAAAAGCAGAGAAAAAAAGACACGTGTACAGAGGAATAAAGATAAGCGTGACAGCAGATATCTCATGGAAATAATAAAGCAAGAAGACAGTGGAGCAATATCTTTAAAGGACCGAAAACGCCATCAATCTAGAATTCTATACCCGGCAAAAATTCTTTCAAAACTGGAGATGAAATAAAGATGTTTTTCAGACAAACAAAAGCTGCAAGAACTCACCGCCAGCAGACCTGTACTACCAGGAGTGTTAAAGGAAGTCCTTCCAGCAGAAGGAAAATAACAACAGACCAACGTGAGTCCACACAAGGGATGAAAAGCGCTGGATACAGTAACTACACCCCTTCCAATATCTCACATCCTGACGCTGTAAGCTCCGAAGACAAGAGAAACCTTTCTGATGCTCAGTTTCTACGTCTGTAAAATGACCATAATTATACCTGGTGCCCAAGATGGCTGGTTCCCACACGGTGGAATGTGATTCGGCCACAGAAGGAGTGAAGCTCTGACGCCTGCTACAACGTGGACCAACCCCGAGGGCGCGATGCTGAGTGACATAAGCCCGACACAAAAGGACACATGGTACATGATTCCATTTGTGAGAAATGTCCAGAAGACGCAGATCCATAGAGAATGGGTGGTTGTCGGACACTGGGGGAGGGGGGCTAGGGAGCAGCTCTTAATGGATTTTGGGTCTCCTTTGGGGACAATAAAAAGGTTTGGGAACTAGATACAGGTGGTGTTTGTACAACATTGTAAACTTACTAAATGCCACTGAATTGTTCACTTTAAAATGGTCAGTGACTAATTTTATGTTGTCTGAATTTTCCCTCTGTTTTAAAAAATGGGTGGGAGGATTAAACCAAATGAGGTGACGTTCGTGAAGACCAGCGCCAGCCCAGGCAGCAGCTGGGGACACACCTTCAGTGGCTATTCACACTACCATCCCCCAAATTACTTTCTTCCAGGTACCCCATGTCTCTGTCCATGTTCCCACAATAATCCCATCAGTGGGTATTATTTTCTCCCCCATTTCCCAGATGAGAAACGAAGCTCAGAGAGGGCGAGTGGCTTGCCCAGGGTCACACAGTGAGGCTGGGACCCAAGCCAGGGTTTCCGATTCTGGCTCAGCTCTTTCTGTGTGCCGTCCACGAGGTAACACATCTGCACTTTGAGGGCTTTCAGGGTGTGAACAAATCCCCACGAGCACGATAGGACTCGGGCAAGACCAGCGAGTGTGGCCTGTCGCCGCCGAGGGCTGGGGCAACACTGGGGCAGGCGATTCAACAGGGAGGCTGCTCTGGAAGGTGTGGGCCTGACTGAGGCTGAGGGAGGAAGCATGCAGGAGCCCTGATGGGCTGGGCCAGCGCTGGTGAGAGCTGGAGGGAGGGCCATGGCCTCCAGAGCAGGAAGGGCCCCCCTCCTGGGCCCAGAGCAGGCACAGAAGGTTGGGGCCTGGGCCCGAGTCTGGAGCTCACCTGGCCCCCTGCACTGGTTTCTCGGCCTCTCCTTGGGTCCCCCACCCATCCACCTTACAGAGGGTCTTTTAAAAATGCCAACCGGACAGCGTCATTCAATGTCCCCTTAATCCTCCTCAAGGGCCCCCACGACTCCCTGAGCAAGACCCCAGCCCTAGCCCCACCTCCTGACATCACCCACCTCCCGACATCACCCACCTCCCCGCCCACTACCTGCAGCTCCAGGGCCTTCTGCCTTCCCCCCTGCCCCAGGGACCTTGCATTTGCTGTTCCAGCCACCAGGAATGCTTTTCCCTCCCCTCCGCCCCCCTTGCCTCTGCCCCCTCCTTCAAGCCCCAGCTCAAGCATGCGGGGAGAGCCCCAACGCCGGCCTGGTTCCACCTCCCCCATAAAGACCCTTATAGCACCTTCCCCTCCCTCCAGGTGCCCTGAGGAAGTCGGCAGGGATGCAAGAGTGAGGTCCCGTCTGGTCACTGCTGTGCCCACCACAGCCGAGCGCAGAGCCTGGTGCGGGGAGGGCAACCAGGGGTCAGGCGTAGAGGACGTGAGTGGCCAGCACTGGGGCAGCAGGTGGCCATTCGCTCCCAGCAGCAGACATCAGGCGGGGACTCTGCCTTCCCCCCTGGGGGCCCAGCGCTCCCACTGACATTCCTCTGCAGCCAGGAGCTTCCTCCACGGAGGACCAAACCTCCTGGTGGGCGGCGGGGTCCAGGGACAGGGAGCAGATGGGCTGTCCTGCCCGGGCTGTGCCCACCTCCAGGGGGCTGCTGATCCAGGGGGGAGACCTGGCTCCACTCCAGGCTGCTTGGTCCCTCTGGCCTCAGCTTCCCTGTCTGTACAATGGGCACATTTATGGACCCTGCGGGGCTGTGCAGATTCAGAGACCTGTGGATGGGCACCTGCTTTGTAAACTATAAAGGGCTGTGCGTGCAGGTGGTACCAGTGATGGGCCAGAGCCCCTACCCCCCAGCCCACCGCCACTGGGGACTCGACCCCCTTGCTGGGCCAGTGCACTGAGCCCTCCCTGCGCCCCGGCTGCTAGGCTCCCTGGGGGTGCGGGGTTGGGGGGAGGAGGCCAGAGGGTGGGAGGTCCAGGGTGTGCGCGGGGCGACCTGCCCCGGCAGGGCTGGCGGGTGGCTGCAGGGCGCGCAGCTGTTTACGGGGCCTTGTCATGAACCAAACACGTTAACTGTGTAACGATTGAGCCACACTAATGAATATTGGGCCAGATATTTGCCAGGCCTATTCCCACTGATTACTTGGAGAGCTGAGTACGTCTCCCAATTACCCAGGCAATTAGGCGACTAATTAAACACTTACCCTCCGCGTCATAAACAGGAGCAAGCGGGTGGGAGCCAGAGCGGCTCCGGTGCGTGAGGAACGCCCGCTGGCGGGGTCTCCGCCACACACGCGCCCCAGGACCTCGGCCATCCGTGGGCAGGCCGGCTGGGGGTCAGAAGGGCAGGGGACTGGTCCAGACACGCCAAAGGGTCTGTCCAGATCTCCTCGGGGGCAGAGCAGGCCTCTCAGCCCCTGTCGGTTGCCCCCTGCTCCAGGAAGCCCTCTGGCCTTCCCTGGCCCAAAGGACGTCTGCTCACTGACCGTGAGTCCTTGTCCGGCCCCCTGGCCCTGCCCTTGGCCCTGGGGTGCCTCTCCTCTCCCCCAGCCCACGCTTTGCTACTCTGCAGAGGCTGTTTTGATCTGCTTAGAGGAGCAAAGCTAACAGGCCTCCCAGCCCCTGACCTCCGCAACGGGGTCCCAGCAAGAGTGATTTTTCTGGGAAGTCTATCCGACCACGTCAGCTATGGTGGTTTTAAAACATGCCCTCAAATTAAAACATGGCCCCCATTGTTTTCCTGTTGCTCGTGGCGGGCGTTCTGTACCCACTGCCCTTGAACCTGGGCTGGCTCCTGAGAGCTTCGAGCCGCGAGGGATGGCCGCAGGGAGGCTTGCGCCTCCCGAGGCTGGGTCGGATGAGGCAGGCAGCTCCTGCCCTGCTTCTAGAATGCTCTGCTTGAGGCTGCACACACACACGTGTACAGACACATGCACACACGCACGTGCGTACACTCACACATCTACGCACGCACACGCGTACCCACCTCCAGACAGACCTGGTCCCATGCTCCGTGGGACCCTTGGTCCAGCTTCCTCTGCAGCTGTCAACAGGGAATGTCTCATTCACTTGTTCACGGGCCCGTCTCTCCTGCTGGATGGAGCGTCTTAGCGGGACCCCCAAACCCTCCGAGGCTGAGTGTGCTCCCCGCCCCCCGCCAAGGGGAATCTGCCCCGCGAGGCCCGGGCACTCAGCACCCTCCGTGGGCTCACTCGGCACCCATCCCAGGTGGGAGGCGTCGAGGAGGTAGGGGGTGAGGCCCTGCTACGTGGCGGGGTGGCCAGGTCTCTGTGTCACCGAGATCCAAAGGCTCTCTAGGCGCTGCTGGGAGGCACTTGGTAGACGTGGCCGGCGTGCACAGGTGTGGCCGTCATGTGCAGTCAGCCGCCTTTAAGTCCAGGAGGCTATCCTGGATCATCTGGTGGGCCGGATCTCATCAGTTAAAGGCTTTAGCGCAGAACCGAGGTTTCCTGAGGAAGAAGAAATTTCACCCACGGACGGCAGCTTCAGCCTGTGCCCGAGAGTTCCAGCTGCCCTCCCAGAGGCCTGCCCTACAGGCTGCCGACTTGTCTGCCGGCTCCCACCTCATCGGCCGACCTTGCAATATCCATCCATCCATCTATCTACCTACCTACCTATATACCTACCTATGTTATATACAGGTTAACCTACACTTTCTCTGGTGGACTCTGACTCATACAAGTGCCTTCTGTTCTCTCTTCATTTAACAGCTGTTTATTGAGTGCCTACTGAATGCCAGGATCCATGCTAAGGACTAGAGCCTACGGTCTGTGGGGAGGAGCAGGGAGTTGTAGAGACAGACGTTTGCTAAATAACGATATTTATATATGAGGCAGAACTGCAGACTGACCCTGCGCTCTGACGGAGGAGCCTGGGAGCCTAGAGAAAAGCTGATGAAAGGGATGGGTCAGGGCAGAGAGATCAGGGAGGGCTTCCCTGAGGTGGTGACCTTGGGCTGGGCCCCAAAGAAGAGTGGGTGTGAACTAAGAGAAGAGACAGAGGTAGACACATGTGCAAAGTCCCTGCGGCAGGAGGGAGGGTGGGGTGGAGGGCCTGGAGGAGGGCAGGGCCCCCAGGGCAGAGAGGGGACGCTCGTACATCAGCGTCAGGGGCAAAGGTCAGGGTCAGGCCTTACCCTATGGGCCTTAAGTGGCCGCCGATGACTCATGTGACTGGGAGTGCTTTCCAAGGATGGCCGCAACAGTATCTCCCACCCTACACGCTCTTCTAGAATTTTCCTTTCCCCTAGCAAGAGAAGGGGCCTGCTTTCCCTACCCTGGAAGGTGGGCCAGGCTTAGCACCTCGCTCCCAGGAAACAGTGCATGGCAGAAGGGCAGCTCTGTGGTGTCCAGATTGAGTGGAAAAAGGGTTGCAGCTTCCACCCGCCGCTCTCCAGCCCCAGCCCTGGCTCCCAGCCTCCGTGCTGTGGGGAGGCCCAGGCCACAGGGGAGGCTGTCAGTCTCACTGACCATGAGATGGGAGCTGGCAAGTGTGTCTAGAGAAGAGACCCGCCGATCGGGCGAAGGTGCAGATTTGTAAGCAAAGCAATGTGGTTTTGAGCCACTAGGTTTTGGTGTGGCTTGTTGCAGTGTTCTCGGCGCAGGGGCTGTGAGCCTCTCAACGAGCCCTCACACTCCAGAAAAGGAAGGAAGTGGAATCCAGGTAAGTTACAGACTTGCCTGAAAGCACAGCCTGCAGGGGCTGTGTCTGGACTCGAGCCCAGGCCTGCCCGTCCATCCTCACAGCTAGACCTGTCCCACTGCCTGAGGATGGCACCTAGGGAACATCAAGGGGCTGGAGGGTGTGATTTCATCCATCGGGACAGGCAGAGGGAGGGTTCGGGAGCAGGGGGCGGCCCCCTAAGTGCCGGGCAGGCCCTCGGGCCCTGGACTGGGGGCAACACCTACCGCAGGCCAGCTGGGGAGCCTCTCTGGACCCGCACTCCAGCCTCACATCCTTGGGGCGCTGTCCCTACCTGAATCCCAACGTCATCTGGAAAAACCAGGCAGTGGGGGCGCAGCCTGGGGCTCTGGGTGGGGATGCACGTTCCCCATCCCCCTCTCCCTGGTTTACAATCCAGAGGCTGAAAGGCCCGGGAGGCTGGGCTGAGCCCCAGGCCCAGCCAGAGGCGCTGGCCATCCCCGGGAGAGCTCGGACTCCACAACCCCAGGGAGGTCAGGCGAATGGGGGAGGAGAGAGAAGAGGCAGGACTGGGACCAACAGCCGGGAGCCTGACCGTACTGGTGTCCCGGGCAGCTTGAACAAAGCCCCACAAGCGGGGTGACTGGAAGCAACAGAAATATATTCTCTCCTGCACGTCCCGGAGGCTGAACGAGGTTGGGTGGTGGCGAGGCCTCCTGGGGAGCCACGGGACAGAGGGCTGGTTGAGCAGGGACTCACTGCAGCCACTGCCTCCAGGAAGAATGCCGGGCTTTCCTCCATGCCACCCTGATCTCTCAACCCCCTTCGCATCTCCATTCTGCCCAAGGGAGGGAGAGAGGGAGGAAGATGCACGCTGGTGCGAAAGGAGCACGTGGGTGAGTGAAGGGGTGGCTGAGGCCGGCAGGCCAGCAGGCGGGGCTCCTCCGAGAGCTGGAGCTCCGACAAATCCAGGTGACCCAGGAGTCACTTCTCTACGTTGAGCTCAGTTTCCTCATCTCTACAATGGGCGACGTGTCCCCACCTCAAGGGGTCCGTGCAAGTCGGGGACATGATCCCCAAGGGCCTTGGCAGGGCTTGGTGCCCATGTGGCCCCTGCTGAGTCCTGCCATCCCGGGAGCCGAGGTCCAAGGCGGAAGGGAGGCAAGTGAGCCTGGCGCCGGGCCATCCGCTGGGGTGGGCACGGCTCCTGGGACAGCTATCCGGGACGAGGGCTGAGGCTCTACCTTCATTTCTGGGTTGTCGTCTTCCTGCCCCTCTGGGACCCGGTAGCAAGCATCTGGGGGCCCTGGTCAGGGCTGTTCACTGGCCGGGCAGCCAGGACGCCCTGGGACGCGCCCCCCCCATCCATGGGCACCCATGGCCCGGGGACCCATCCAGCCCAGCGCTGGGGGCCAGCAGGGGACGCCAGGCCAGACAAAGGCTCTGTGTCAGCCCAGCAGTGGCCAGGAGTTTAAGAAAACAGGGGCCTTCCGTCCACGGGCGAGCGCGGCCGGCGGGGCAAGCCCGGAGCTAATTAAATCCGCGCAGCCGGGGCCACAGAGGCCGATTGTACGGCGAGAGGATGTTAAATATTTATTGCAACTGAGGTAGGTTATGAAAACAGACATCCCTCCTTTCAACACTGTGCGTCAGATCTAGGGCTTGTCTGGCGCTGAGTGATTTCGCAGCAGTCGGCGAGGCCGGGAGCCCATCCATCACACCCCACGAGAGGCCAGCGGATGCTGAAAGATTAGCGGGCTGATGGATGGGCTGCGGCCGAGGGGGCGGGGCAGCGGCACACCTGTCTGGGCTGGTGGCCGCCCGGGTGCCCCGGTGACAGCAGCAAGGCTCTGCCACCACCTTCCTGGGTCCCCCACACCCAGGAGGGGGACCAGGCACCCTGCTCCCCTCTGGCCTCAGTTTTCTCACCCAGAACATGGGAGCAGAGGAACCACCGGACATGTCTGTTGGAAGCAAAATAAGGCGGGCGTGTTCGGGGGTCTCCGTGGTGGGAGCGTTCCCATCACGGCCGGCCTCACGCTGCCAACGTGACATCTCTGCAGGCAGAGCCATGAACAATAGGCTCTTCGACTGGTGCCGCCAGAGCATCCAGGGCGGGGCCTCCCTGGAGCCCAATCAGGCCTCAGCGAGTGGCTGGCCCTTCCTCCCTCTGGGTGGAGGTCCCAGATCACTCAGAGTGAGGAGTGCGGAGGACCCTGGGCTCAGGCGGGCTGTGGGCTGTGAGGCAGGCATCTGGGGACTCCCGGCGTAGGAGCAGTGGGGACCGGGCAGCAGCAGCTGTGCTGGAGGCCTTGGAGGGTCGGTCCTGCCGTCCTCGGGGCATCAATGTCCCCACCTGTGTTCACCGGGGTCATCCCACTAGAGAGGGTCTCTGGGGACAAGGACACGGTTCCCTGCCCCCACCGTGGCACTCTGCTCGGCTAAGCAGACCCCGGGGGGACATTCCTGAGGTCCATCGCGTCCGCTCTTAGAGCCCTCCCGCCTCATGCAGAGCTGGCGTCCCCTCTCAGGCCTCTAGCTTTCACGCGCCCACTGACGGGCGGATCACTACCTTCCAGGCCACCCCTCGCTTGCCCAGGTCCACGACAGCTCCCGAGGGCAGCAGGCGGGACCTCATTGCCATCTGGGCAGGACACCAAAGTCGACAAGGTAAGTGGCCATTTTCTTGCACCTACAGGTTTTACCCCAATTCCGTTCTTGTGCTGCCCCCATCTTCCTTCCTTGTGCCAAGTAACCCCTCTCCTCCTTTACCCTCCAGGGCCAGGGTCCCTAGTCCCCTCACCACGTGCCTGTCTCTCCCTCCCTCCCTGTCCGCACTGTGGGACGGCTCCAGGCTGCCTCTGGGCTTGTGGGGTGGGCCCAGCACCTCTCGGGGGTCCCGCTAACAAGCCCCTTTCTCCCCGCTGACATCCCTGCTGACGACCTTCCTCCGGGTGTTGCCTCTAGAAACCAGGCGGCCTCGGCTGGCAGCCCGAGGGGCAGGACGCCGGCACAGGGTCCCAGCACCGTTGTCCGCCTCGAGCTGGGGCGGGCACAGGCGCCGGGCTCCCAGACAGACACGCACGTGCCCGTCTTGCCAATTAGGGCCCGAGGCACCATGAGATGGGCTTGTTAGCACGGCACAGGGGGAGCCAGCACACGGTACAGCTGGTCGATGGGGGATGCGCCGCCCGCCTGCATGCACGGCCCCCCACCTCGAGGATCAATGGTCCCCCCACCATGGGGCTGAGGCGACAGCGGAGGCCCCCTGAGGCTCGGGCCCAGCGGTAGGCAGCCTCCCAGCCCGCAGGTCGGCCCTGGCAGACAAGACTGGACCACGTCCCCGATTTACAGACACAGAGACCGAGGCTCGGAGACTCTCCTTGGCTGCCCAGCCCCCCTCAGTGAGGCCAGGGTGCACATCTGGGCTCAGTCGGGGTAAGAGCCTTGCCTACAGTGACGACGGAGTGGGGGCACACTGCTGGCAGGAGCCGGTGGGGGAGGCCTGGGGTGCCCAGGACGCTGGAAGGCCGGACCCCAACCCCTTGGGCACCTTCGATGAGTCTGCCGGCCCCTCTGGGCCTCTCAGCCGCCCCCTGCTGTCCACAGCCTGGATCTGGGTGCCCAGGGCCCCCGTCCATCCTGGAGGCTTCGGAGCAGACATCCAGCTTGATGCAGAAGGGGTGGGAGGGAAGGGCAACGCCCTCCACCCCCTTTTACAGAGGGAAGAACTGAGGGCCGGACGGGGCCTTTAGCTGCCCGGTGTCACCGGCCAGTGAGCAGAGATGCTGAGACCAGAACCCAGGTGTGGGTGGAACCCAGGGAAGGTGGGGGCTGGGTGAAGGGCAGGGAGGCCTCAGGGAGCCCACCTGGCAGCGGTCCAGCCTGGGCCTGCTTTGGCCCAGGTGGGAGAGGACGGCGGGGCAGGTGTGGGCTGGAGGGGCCCGGGCCAGCCTCCCAGGGGAGGAGCCATGCCCCCACCATGGGGGGCCCAAGGCAGACCCCAGCCCAGCCTCTGTGCATCCAGTGTCACTCCTGCAGACCCAGCAGGTGGCCATGGTGGCAGGCTGGGGCGCCCGGACCCGCCCCCTCGCCCGGCTCCTCCAAGGGACAACAGACAGACACACACGGGATGGGAGGGCTAACTACACCTTCTCCCCGTCGTTCCCACAACCTCCTGAGCTCTGGGTTTCTGTCTTTGCTCCAAAACCAATCAATTTCTCACCACCACTGCCTAACTGGCTTTCCTGATGTGGCGTCAGCATTAAAAATAAGCAGGTGTCCCTAGCAGGCCGCCCCTGCCCTGGCCCGTCCCAGACCCCGAGTCCTGGCCTGGTGTGTGGCTCCAGCCCCACAGTCCGGCCTCCCTGGCTCCGCGTGGCCCCGAGGGCCCCGGCGTGGCCGTGGGCAGCCCATCCCCTCCCCATTCCCCTGCAGGGGAACAGGGCAGCCAGAGCTCAGAACCAGAACCCAAAGGGGCACCGGGCCCACCCTCTGCCCAGAAGCAAGCCACATGGGACACGCCAGGCTCCCCGTAGGTGGCGGCTCCGTCTGATTTTCTTATTGTGGTAGAATGCACATAACATAACATTTATCCTCTTAACCATTTTTATGTCCAGTTCAGGGGCATCAAGTACATACACAGTGTGGTCACGTTGGACAGCCGTCACCATCGTCCGTCTCCAGAACTTTCCATTTTCCCAAACTGAGACTCTGTCCCCGTTCCACACGGATGCCCCTTCCCCTCCCCCAGCCCCTCGCCCCACCCCCTACTTTCTGTCTCTGTG
>NW_020175045.1:3229281-3238141 GCF_003031525.2 Neophocaena asiaeorientalis asiaeorientalis
GCTCTCACAGTATCTGTCCTTCTGTGTCCGGCTTATTTCACTGAGCATCACATCCTCAAGGTCCATCCACCTTGTGGCAGGTGTCAGAGTTTCCTCCCTTTTTAGGGCTGAGTGATATTCCATTGTGTGGATGGACCACACTGTGTTCATCCATCATCCGTCGATGGACACTTGGGTGGCTTCCACCCT
The DNA here is from genome assembly GCF_003031525.2 of Neophocaena asiaeorientalis asiaeorientalis. NCBI lineage: Eukaryota > Metazoa > Chordata > Mammalia > Artiodactyla > Phocoenidae > Neophocaena > Neophocaena asiaeorientalis. Next base: position 3,229,471 of record NW_020175045.1, read on the forward strand.
TTGGGCTGCTGTGAACGTGGGCGTACACGTATCTCTTTGTGTCCTGCTTCCGATGCTTTTGGGTGCAGACCCAGAAGTGGGATTGCTGGATCATATGGCAGTTCTATTTTTAATTTGTGGGGGAAGCTCTGTACTGTTTTCCACCACGGTGGTACCAATTTACCCTCCCACCAACAGGGTGCAAGCGTTCCACTCTCTCCACATCCTTGCCAATGTTTGCTATTTTCTGTAGAAATATATATAATATTATTATATTAAAAATATATACTTCATCCTAATAGGTGTGAAGCGGCCCCATTTGATTTTTGAAATAAAATGTTTCTTAGAAAAAGGTTTTGGTGCCCCTGCTTTATTGAGGGTCTGCTTCACGGGCTCCCAGCCCATTTCTTCCCCTGAATATGACACTTCGCAGCCCTCCTGGCATCAGTGGGGCCACCTGATCACGTCCAGCTTGGGGCCTTCCTGGGAGCTGCCCCCGCCCCCCAGCTGAGTGACACCAGGCGCTCACAGGGCCACGCGCTGTGGTGGGAGGGGCCTGAGGACTGCCAGGACCGGAGCCCCCGTCGACCCAGACAGAACTGCCACACAATCGAGAACCCACCCTTGGGGCTGCCCTGGTGACGCAGTGGTTGAGAATCCACCTGCCAGTACAGGGGACACGGGTTGGAGCCCTGGTCCGGGAAGATCCCACATGCTGCAGAGTGGCTAAGCCCACGCGCCACAACTACTGAGCCTGCGCTCTAGAGCCCGCGAGCCACAACTACTGAGCCCATGTGCCACAACTACTGAAGCCCGCGCGCCTAGAGCCCGTGCTCCGCAACAAGAGAAGCCACCGCAGTGAGAAGCCCGCGTACCGCAACGAAGAGTAGCCCCCGCTCGCCGCAACTAGAGAAAGCCCACGCACAGCAAGGAAGACCCAACGCAGCCAAAAATAAATACGTTTTTAAAATAATTAAAAAAAAAAACTCACCCTTTAATTCTGCTCAGCCGCTGAGATCCGGGCCACCCGGGGTAGGGCTGTGGGAGAGGTGCCAACCTGGCAGTGCCTGGATGGCCAGCGTGGTGCCCGGGAGCTCTCGGCCTCCTGCCCCCCCCGCCCCGCCCAGGTCTCCCCCTGCAGCCGAGCCCACGGGGGAGGCCGGAGCGGCGCGCGGGCGTATGGGCCCCCGGGAGCGGCTTAGCTGCGATTCCCCGGGTCAGTGTATCAGCCCAGCCCCGGCCCGGCAGCCAGATGGTCGCTTCAGCAGGGAGAGAAAAACCTGACACACCATTTCAAACCGATTTCACGGCGGGCCTCCGGAGAGCCCCAGCAAGCTCCTGGCAATCCGATCTGTTGTGAATAAATATGACAACATTGCCAATTACGGGAGGGAGGCTTCAGTGATGGGCCGGCCGGGCTGGCCGTGGCCGTGCACTCAGGGCCTGACACCCCTGGGGAGGCGGCCCAGTGGACGGAGAGCGCCGGGCCCGGAGGAAGGGGAGCTGGGCCGGGGTCAGATGCTGACCAGCAGGCACAGGGGTGAGGCGGCCGGGGGCCCCGCCGGCTACTGCCCTCCCCCTACACCTCAGCCCGGCTTTTGGCCCTGCCCGCCCTCTGCTGCCTACAGGGGCTGCCAAGCGGGTCCTGGGCAGGGTGGTGGCTCTACTGGGGGGGCGACGGCCCCATGCCCACCTGGCCGTCAGCTCAGCAGCCCCCTGCAGCCCGGCCGGCCAGCAGCTCCCAGGCCCAGGTCTCCAGTCCACAGAGGAGGCCCACAGAGAGGTGGAGACCCGCCCCAGTCACCCAGCAGCGGGCGATGAGCAGAAATCAGAAGGCGCGTCCCCTCCCACTGCCCCATGGCCACCCAGCACACAGGCCAACCGGGGCCCCTGCTCACCCCACCTCAGCAGCTCCGTGACGGGCCAGCCAGACAGCCTGTGTCTGAACTTGTATTTGCCACGCGGCCCAAGGCCCCCCCTGCCATGTTGAGATTTGCACCCATGATGTATTTTAATCAGGTATATAAGGTGACAGACATGGAGACCACTGCCTTGAAAGAAGAGTTCATCACTCACAGTTCCCCAGAGGAGGGGGCAGGCCATGCAGGGCCACACGGGGCAGCAGCGGGTCGGTCCAGAGGCAGAAGGAACCTGGGGGGAGCAGGGCCCAGAGCCTTTATTGCAGTTTTCAGGGGATAGAATGGGTGAGGCGGGGTCAGCAGTGCACTGGCTTATGGTTGGATGGATTGAAGAACTGGGGCAGGCTCTGGGCTATAAGGGGGTCTCCAGCTGTCTGCTTCCTGGCCCTGGGTGACTGAGGGCGGGGAAATATTGCCCTGGGAGCGTGGGAGCCTGAGAGAGGAGGGGTGGGCTCTGTGTTGGCTGGTTCCGTACGATAGGCGCGCTCATGGGAGTATCTGCTACCTCTCAGACCAGCTAACCCTGGGGCAAGGGGCACTTTCTTCCCGGCCAGCAGGGCCCCTGAGACGTCAAAGCGTCGTAAAATACAGAAAATAAAAACCATGGCGGATACGCCTGCCCCTCTGCAGCGCTCAACCTCCATCTGCAAAAAAGGAACGCGAGCAGGTTGACGCGCCCCCGCTCAGCCCCAGGCATCTGCACCCCGGGGCTGTTGGTCCCCTCACTTCCGGCCTGGCATCAACCCTCCAGGCAGGGGCCATATCTGGGCCCCCCCCGCAACAATGTGGATCAGCTCTGCCCATCACGTTTCCCCTCCCTCTGCTGGATGGGGGAGGGGGTAGACCCCCTCTGCATAGACCTCAGTCCTAGCCCCTTACACCCAGCCTCCCTCGGGCCTTTGTCCAGCCCAGACCCAGGAATCATGTGGACTTAGGTGAAAATATCAGCCCTTCCCTTCATGGGCTGAAAGACCAAATAGGCAGGATAGTACCGACCACCCAGATACTTTATCTGAAAGACTTAGCGCAGTGCCTGGTACCTGAAGAGCACTGAACGAATGCTGGCCACTTTCGGCACCATCACCCTCATCGCCAGGGTCATCAGTGCCTTTATCACCGGCAGCGCCACCGTCGTCTTCATCACCTTTACGGTTTTCTTTCCCGTGTCCTCCTCTCTCCCTGGTTTCTGAGCTCCCTGAGGACTATAGGACAACTTCTTATTGTGTTTCTGGCAGCGGGCGTGTGGCCAGGTGGGAAAGCCCAGACTCTGAACTCGGGTCGACCTGGGTCTGACCCTGATGCAGGCCCTGGACAGTGGTGTAAGTTGTACGCACTGCACAACCCTAGGAGAGCCATTTCTGGGGCGCTCACCCACTTGCCAGCGTCATGGCTCTGCGCAGGTTGCCTGAGGCCTTCAAGCCTCCGTTTCCTCCTCTGACAAACAGGCTTGTTCTTCACGGCCGTTTCTGAGACATGAATGAGTTGGTGCAGGCGACGCCTGGGCAGAGTGCGTGCGGAACAACCTCCGGTTGATTCCCCTCTTCCCCCAGAGTGCACCTCGCAGGCCTCTGACCACCCTGTTCTCCTTGTAGATGCCCCTCCATAACAGCCCAGTGCCCTGCGTCCCCCCGTCCCCAGGGCACCCAGCGCTTCCTTCAGGGTAGCCTGTGATGCCCGCCGAGAGGCCAGTCCCCCCTCAGGACCCTGTGGGCACACCTGCTCCTCCACCCGGATGGCCCTTCTGAGGGCAGGAAGGGTGTCCCTGTGCCAATGATCCCACAAGGGGTGGCACCCCCATTCCGCCCCCCCCCCACCTCCTCCCATCACAGGACCAGAGCGATCCTCTTCATAGGAGAACTTTTTTTTTTTTTTTTGTGGTACGTGGGCCTCCCACTGTCGTGGCCTCTCCCGTTGCGGAGCACAGGCTCTGGACGCGCAGGCTCAGCGGCCATGGCTCATGGGCCCAGCCGCTCCGCGGCATGCGGGATCCTCCCGGACCGGGGCACGAACCCGTGTCCCCTGCATCGGCAGGCGGACTCTCAACCACTGTGCCACCAGGGAAGCCCAGGAGAACATTTTGAAAATCCAGAAAAGCACAAAGAGAAAACAAAACTTGCCACAATCCTGACATCCTGCAATAACTTTGTTTATTAAGTACAGGCACACGTCGGAGATGTCATGGGTTTGGCTCCAGACCACCACAAAGAAGAGAGTACCGCGGTAAAGCCACTCACACCAACTTCTCGGTTTCCCAGTGCAGATAAAAGTTGTGTTTGCCCTACACTGTAGTCTATTAAGTATGCAATAACCTCATGTCTAAAAAACAACGGACCTACCTTAATGAAAAATACATTATCACTAAAAAATGCTATAACCATCATCTGGGCCTTTAAGGAGTTGTAATCTTTTGGCTGGTGGAGGCTTTGAAATATTTCAAGAATTACCAGCATGTGACACAGAGACACGAAGCGAGCAGACGCTCTTGGGAAAATGGCGCCGATAGACTTGGGTCCCCACAGACCTTCAATTTGTGGAAAATGCAGTATCTGTGAAGCGCAGTAAAGCGAGGTGTGCCTGTATCTTAAATTACTAAAGATATCATACTTTATAGAAAAGTCAGAAAACAGAAAAGAGCAGCTGCTCTCCGCCCCCCCAGCTCACCACACTGTGTCCTCTGCCGCTCCATCCCCCCAGGCTTTTCCCCCGCTGCATGCGTTTGTTACATCGTTACACCCCTAATGTACACACAGTCCTGTCCGCTGCTCTCCCTTCAGCGTTACAGTGCAGACGCCTTTGTAATGATCACTTTTAATGACTGCCTAGTATTCCATCCAGTCTGTGGACTATAATTTACTAAACTACTCCCCGATTGTTGGACATTTCAGCTGCTTCCAATTTTTTTTTTTTTTTTTGGTCGTTAAAAGTAATGTTACAGTGAATATCTTTGGGCCTAATGCTCTCCCCACATTTTGGGTAATTTCCTTGGAAGAGCCTCCCACACGTGGCATTACTGGTCAAAGATGTGCTGAGCCCACGTTGCCAAATGTCCTTCCAGGGCCGGCCCGGCTTCCAGCACCGGTGGCCAGGGGTCCCTGTCTCCCAGCGCCTCCGTGAACTGGGGATTCCCGGCTTCAAGGGCTTGTCTGGGTCGGACGCTGGAGTCCAACCCCACACGGGGCCCCATCAAACACCATCCAACTCACTTGGACTCTTCCTGTGTGCCTGGATCAAATGGTGAGACGGTTGCAGGCTTGGAGCTCATGGTGGAGCTGGGGCGGGGGGTAAGATCACAGCCCCCGGGATGTGCTGGGAGGGGGCAGACTGTCTGTGCACCCACAGCTCCCAGCTTTATACCTCCCACCCCCCGTCCCCCGTGATACCTCATCCCTTCCTTCGTGTTTAATTCACGGAGTTCTTTTCCTGTTGGCTTGCTCTTCTTGCCATTGGTGTATGAACTCCATGAGGTCAGGGGCTTTGCCTCTTTTGCTCAGTACTGAAAAATAAACGAGAGCAGTGCCCTGCATTTAAGTTGCTCTAAAAATAGTAAAAGGTGGGACTTCCCTGGTGGCGCAGTGGTTAAGAATCTGCCTGCCAATGCAGGGGACACGTGTTCGAGCCCTGGTCCGGGAAGATCCCACATGCCACAGAGTAGCTAAGTCTGTGTGACACAACTGCTGAGCCTGTGCTCTAGAGCCCATGAGCCACAGCTACTGAGCCCACGTGCCTCAACTACTGAAATCTACGTGCCTAGAGCCCACGCTCTGTAACAAGAGAAGCCACCGAAATGAGAAGCCCCTGCACCGCAACCAAGAGTAGCCCCTGCTCGCCACAACTAGAGAAAGCCTGTGCACAGCAATGAAGACCCAACGCAGCCAAAAATAAATACATAAATAAATTTATCAAAAAGAAAAACAGTAAATGGATGGATGGATAGAGGGGAGGACGTATAGGTGGACGGGTGGAGCATGGATGGATAGATGGATAACAGATGGATGGTGAATGGATAGGTGGGTGGAGGGATGGATAGATGAATGAAAGAAAGAAATTAGAGTCGATTTTATTTTTATTTATTTATTTATTTTAAAGAAGATGTTGGGGGTAGGAGTTTATTAATTAATTTATTTATTTTGGGCTGTGTCGGGTCTTCGTTTCTGTGCGAGGGCTTTCTCTAGTTGTGGCAAGCGGGGGCCACTCTTCATCGCGGTGCGCGGGCCTCTCACTATGGCGGCCTCTCTTGTTGCGGAGCACAGGCTCCGGACGCGCAGGCTCAGTAGTTGTGGCTCACGGGCCTAGTTGCTCCGCGGCATGTGGGATCCTCCCAGATCAGGGCTCGAACCCGTGTCCCCTGCCTTGGCAGGGAGATTCTCAACCACTGCGCCACCGGGGAAGCCCCTAGAGCCTCTTTTAAAAGACTGAAAGGGACTGAGGAGAAGAAGGAGGCCAGGAGGGTGTGGTTACCCAGGAGCTGAGGAAAGAGTGTGTCAGGCTTGGGTGGTGACTGGTGCCTCTGAAGGACACAGAAAGGGGATTGGTTTGCCAGGAGCTGAGCCTCTGATTTTAGAACTTTTGAAAACTTTTTATTTTGAAGTAATTTCGGACTTGCGAAAATGCTGCAAAATCGGGAACAGCATTCCAGTTACCCTCGCCCAGCTTCCCCTAATGTCGCATCTTACAGAACCGGTGGTGTGCTTGTAAGGTCTCCCCCTCCCCCCAAAAGTCCTGCTTTGCGCCGCTAGCCTCTCTCTATGGTATAAATACTCCCACCGCGGCCAACCTGCAGAACTTACAGCTGGTTTGCAAAACTCCTGACTAACTAACAGTTGATTCCCGCCAGGGTCCTGGGTATAGATGCGGTTCCTGATACAAGCCTTTTCCAAGGGTCACCAGTCGTCCTGCTGACGCCCATGTCCTGTCCCACGACCTTGCGTTGCACGTAGCTGTCACGTCACCGTCGTCACGGTCATTCTGGGACAGCGCCTCAGTCTTTTTTGCAACACTGACATTTTGTCAAGAGTGCCGGCCAGCTGCTTTGTCAGACGCTCCTCCGTGTGGCTTTGTGGGGTCTCCTCATGACTGGGCGCGTTCGGGCTGTGTGTTCGGGGCAGGAACATCCCCAGAGTGATGCCGTGTCTCCCCGGGGCCTCAGGTCAGGAGAGCCTGGGATGTTTGTCCCATCCCGGGTGATGCCAACTTGATCCCCTGCTGGTGCCTATTGGCTTTCTCCCACGTGAAGTTACTAGTTTTCTCTTTGTAATTAATCAGTAGATCCAGGCTCAGAAAGGAATGAAGTACTGACACCTGCTACAATGTGGCTGGACTTTGAGGACACGCTGCTCGGTGAAATAAGCCAGACACAGAAGGACAGACACTGCGATTCCACTCACGTGAGGACCCTGGGGGAGTCAGGGTCACAGAGAGAGAAAGTAGGAGGTGGGGGCCCAGGGCTGGGGGAGGGGAGGGGAGTCGGTGCTTAACGGGACGGAGTCTCAGTTCGGACGATGAAAATATTCTGGTGGTGACACAACACAGCAGTGGGAACGCTCTTGAGGCTCCTGCACTGGACACTGAAAAGGGGTTAAGACGGTAAATGTTATGTATATTTTACCCCCCACACACAAAAAAGTCCAGAAAGTTTAGTAAGTGTCTCTCCGGGAAGAGTGTGGGTTCCTGTGTCTCATCTCCCTTTTGCCCACTAACTTTCGCGTCCATCGCTGACTCTTACACCACCTGTTTTCGAGGACATCTCGACGCCAACCTGCTTCCTTCTCCCCGAAGCCAGACAGCCAAGCGGCTTTAACCCCGAGGACGAGCCCCACGACGGCGACGCAGGACCCAGAGCAGCAGAGTGCAACAGACGGCGGCCACGGGGCAGGCGCCCCACCCCACACTGCCTGGTCCCCCCAGCAGGTGGGCGGCGCAGCTCCCGCGACACGGCCGGGCGTGCGTCCCTGGTGGGCAGGCCGCTCCGGCCTGGCTCGTGTCCTCTAACTGGAAGGGGGAGGAAGGGGCACAGATGGACCTCTGGTCTCGCCTCCACAGCCCTGCTGCACCCAGACTCGGCCGCATCTCAGGGGCTGCCCGGAGCCTCAGGGCACGCGCGGGTGCCCATCCGCGGTGGCCCAGCCTGCATTCCCTCCCATGCGTCCAAACGTTCCAGAAAGTGTGCTTAGAAACGCCCCCACCCCGTGCTCCAGCCCCTCCTGCTCTCATTCTAGGGCGGAGGACAGCGGCCTGGACAGACGGACCAGTGGCCCTCCCGGCGCCGCACCCCCTTCACCTCCACGTCTTAGAGCCTCTGCCCAGCTTCTCTGGCTCCTCTCCCAGGCCTTCCAAGCGGAGCTGCAGCCATTCATCACGGCCAGATGAAGACTGTCCCGAACGGAGAGCCGGCGGCCCAGGTGATGAAAGGCCCCGCGTCCCTGGCCCCTGCCCCACAGGCCCTCATGGTCCCCAGGGGCCGAGCGTGAAACTCTGCCTGTGACAAGCGTGACAACCATAACACACCTTGTGGTCTCATCTTTGCCGGCAGGGCCCTGGCTCACTCTCCTCCTGGCAGCCCCCGGGATGACTGGGGGGTGAATGGAGGGACCCCCAGAATCCCGGCCTGGAAGCTCGGGGTGGGGGGCCCAGAGACGTGGCCCACCACCCAGCGTGCTTAGAGCCAGGAGCGCTGAGCACAGAGCCAGGGAGCAGGGGTGTCTCCAGCCCCTTCCTGTGCAGGGCCATGTGCGCCCAGACTGCCCTCTACTTTAACATCAGTTGTCAGGGGCTAG
>NW_020175045.1:3238253-3255330 GCF_003031525.2 Neophocaena asiaeorientalis asiaeorientalis
TGCACCAGACCCACCCTGCCCACCCCCGCCAGCTGCCAGAAACCTTATCCACCTAGCCTCCACCCAGCCCCGGGGGCTGCCTCCTGGCCCGGGGTATGGGCTTGGTGTGGGGAGGGGCTGCACACCCCAGCAGAGGGGCCCAGGCCGGGACAGGAGGCCGGCATCCTGTGTGACCTTGGCGGGCTCCTGTCCCTCTGGGCCACGGTTCCCCCATGTGAAAAATGAGGGTGTGGCCCAGGGGTCTGCAATTCTGATGAGCAAGCTGCCTGGGGTCCCAGGCCCAGAGGGGCCCCCCCCTCCCTTCCCCAGCCTCAGTTTCCTCATCTGTAAGATGGGATGAAGAATCCTTTCAGGGCCTCTGGGTAGCAGGGAGACCCGGGAGTTAGCCAAGGTGTTGGGCAGACCCCAGGGGACCCATCCCAGACCGGCCCCACCCACAGTCCTCGCTGGGTGCAAAGTTTCTGCCCTGCACGGGCTTCTCTGACCCGGACTTACCCCCGGGCTGCAGACCCCTCATCTCCATGCCCGGGCGTCACCTGACCTGTGCGGTGCTCCCTGCAGCCCCTCCCCGCCCGTCTGGGCTTCTCTGTTGTGAGGCCTCCCGCCCACCTGCTGGGCTCAGATGAAACCCGTGGTGTGTTTTTCTTGGGGGGGGGCTAATCTGCTGGAACAGGGGCCTCTCAACCAGCCTGGGGGCGGCCAGTTCTCAGAGCAGCCGGAGGTCAGCCGTCAGGACGGTGAGGACAGAGCGGTGCTGGGATGCTGCGGGGACCCGGGCAGGGGTCTGGGGGCCCCAAGCCCTGAGGCTCTGCCAGTGTGTGCCCAGCACTGTGTGCGGGGCCGCCGGGCACCCCATCCCCAGGGAGGGTACCTCACACCTCCAGGCTCCGGGCCCAGCTCTTCCCGCTGCCCTCCCCCCACAGCGGGCTTTGCACTCTTCCCAGGACGGGCCGCTCAGCACCCCGCCCAGCAGCTCGTCCCTGTCACCCTCCGAAGGAGACGGCTAAGGGCCCCTCGGCCAGGAGTGGACATCTGGGCGGGTCCTGCCCAGGCCCCCACAGGCCCGCTCCATCCCACCTTCCCTCTGGGTCCTCATGGCCTCCACACATACACACAGGCCTCGGCCGAAGGCCCGGCCCAGCCTGGAGGGGCTCAGCCCATCCACAGGACTGTCCACATCTTGGCCGCAGGCTGGTCTCTGAAAAGTTGCACAGAAGGGCTGGTCCGCCAGCCTCCTCCATCCTGCGGGGCCAGAGCGGGGACGGGGAAGTGCTATGGAGCACCGAGCTGCTGGGTGGGGTCCTGATGGCTGTGTGCCCCAGGGCTCAGCTCAGGCCAAGTGGGCCGGGGGCACGGGGTCCCTCAGTGGAGCCCAGCTCCCCTCTGCCGGGCTGGGCGAGCTTGCCTACCCCAGTCTCTCCTGCTTCCTGCCTGGGATGGGGCCGATGGCCGTCCCAGGCTCACGGGAGGGAAGTGCTCTGCGGACTGTGGGTGCTGCCAGAATGTTTGAGGAAAGGCTCTTGCCTGAGAAGGGACGGAGCCACCTCTTCACAGCCACGAGACCCCGTGCGTGTTCCGGCCACTGGGAGGGTGGCCGTTCTGCTGCCAGTCAGCTCCCAGGGCAGGCCTCCCCTCCCCTGCACTTGGGCCAAGGAAGGCCCGGGGCTCCCCTGGCTGCTGCATCCTGTTCACGTTCTCAATGACCTGCCTGGTGGCCAGGCCATCGGCACACCTGGGCCCATCCCCCCCCGACTCTTCAAAGATAGGCTGGACCCACGGGCCCCGGAGCAGAGGGGGAGGCGGGCTCCTCGCAGGCCAGCATTTCCTACCTAGTGTCATGACTGCCATGACATGGGGAAGCCCAACAGCCCGTGGGAGCGGGGGTAGGGGGGTTCCTGGCCTGATGGAGGGGGCGGCGGGGTCAGAGGAGCCTTCCCGGAGCAGGTGACTTCTGAGCTGAGCTCAGGAGTGGGCACGAGGGCTCCCAGCAGAGCACACCGCGGGGCAGAGGCCGTCACCAGATCCCGCGCGCCACCCAGTCTCCGGCCCCGCTGCCCCAACCCCCAGTCCAGACCCCGAGTACCCTCTGCCCACCGTCTCCCACGCACGACCCTGTCTTCCTGCATCTAAAATGTGTGTCCGAGGAGTTCCCTGCTGGCCTAGTGGTTAGGGTGCCAGGCTTTCACTGTCGTGGCCCAGGTTCAATCCCTGGTCGGGGGGCTGAGATCCCGCAAGCTGTGCAGCGTGGCCAAAGAAACAAAACCAAAGTGTGTCCAGAGTGTGTTTGGGGGAAGTTCCTTCAGGGCCCCACCGCTGGTTGAGTCAAATCGGACTGACCGCAAACCAGGTTTACTAAACAGGCTGACTGTCCACCCGGCTGCCACCTGCTGTGTGACTCGGACCTACCGCCTCTGGGCCTTAGTTTCCCCATCAGTACAACCCAGGGTCCTGTGCTGATCGTTTGAATTCTGCAGGGACAGGTGAGGGCGCTGGCCCAAGAAGGGTGTTCCCTGCCCCCACCCCATTCTCCAGGGTGCCCCTCGCCTTGGCCCATCCTCCTGAGCTCGCTTGGACCATCCACTCATCCCCAGACTTGCTTCTCTGCCCCGAGGGTCACTCAATCCTGACCTTTGGTGGGTGAGGTAGGCCCCACTCTCCTTCCAGACCTGGGCATGGCCCGAGGGTTCTTGCCCAGGACAGCGGCTCAAGGCTGCAGTGCTCGCCTGGGGCCAGCGGTGGACAGTGGGCCGGCTGCCGGACCAGCTGAGCCTCAGTTTCCTCCTCCGTGAAATGGGTACAAGAAGAGCGCCTGCCCCCCAGGGCAGTGGGGAGGGTTCAGTGGGCTCCCCACTCGTCCGTGGCTGGTGCTCAGTAAGCTCCCAGCACAGGCTTGTGACGGCAAAACGCACACGCTCGGTCACGACCTGAAAGCTACGCTCCAGGCAGCCCCTGAGCACCCTCCGAGCCTGCTGCTTCCCTGCGGACATGCGCCATCTTCGGCCTGTCTTACGGGGGCCCAGCCATGCTCACAGGCACCCCCCTCACCTGTCCCCGTCGCCTCCGGGGAGGGGGGAGCTGCCAGCAGCCCCTGGATGCACAGCCGGCAGAGGCTGGGGGTGCAGCGAGGCCAGGGCAGCGGGCGGGGCCTTCCCCGGGCAGCCTGGGTCCCACCTAATAGGTGTGTTTTCACACCCCTCGCCACCGCTGGGAGGTTTTGCATCAGCTTCCAGGGAGGACGGCAATGTCCCTGTATGGAGAATGGGCTGGTGACGGCTAATTGATTTTACAGCAGTACCGAAGGACAGACAATGAAAGTGCCGTCAATTTAATCCACTATTTAATGGTTCCAATTTAGCCCCTGTAAATGCTCACTAAACTAATTTCTCTGGGTTCAGCAATCTGAAAAGCTATCATATCTCTAATCTCCTTCAATATATTCATCTGGAAAAGGGAATTTAGCCAATTCTGATGTGCGGAGATGATCTGTTAGCACAGTGTAAATGTTTATAACACGGCAATCGAGTTCGTTTATAAGGATATGAAAAGTTTTATTGGGGAGGGCACTGGAGTGGAACCGGCGGATAATAGGCAGTTACCCAGCAGGCTGTGGGTGCCCGGGAGCGGGCAGGCATGCAGAAAAATACTCGGATTTGCTCTAATCCCAAATTGTGAGCTAAAGTTCGGCCCAGTACACAATGCGCCTGGAACTCGGCTGCACAAATGAGTGGCTGCCATCCCCCCAGACCCCGGCCCTCCCGCCGGCACGGCGCACCCCACCCACTCATACAAAGGCGGCGCGAGTGGAGGGCTGCCCGGGGCAGGGGTCGCCGCTTGGGTCTCCCCGTCCGATTTCCAGAGCCCAGGGCTGATGGAGATCTGGCCCTTCTCCTTGGGCCGGACGGCTGAGCTGGCAGGTCCCTCCCCGGCAGTGCAGTCGGATGGGATTTATTAGAAAAAGAGACAAGGCCAGCTGTTCTTCTTCACTGAGGATGGAGCGGGGGGAAGCAAGCTTAAATTACCGAGCAGGATTTCGGCTGCCACAAAGGTTTCGTCCCTCCCCCAGGGAGGGGCTGGGAGGTTTGTCCCCTTCTCTTCCCGCCGGGAGCACCACCTCCAAGTGACCTTTCCCAGGGTGGGTGCCCGGCAAGGGTGGCAGAGGAAGGCAGTCCCCATGGAGGTGCCTGTGCCCCTGCTGACCGGGAGCCCTCCTGCCGCTGTCCTGAGACCCCGGACCCAGGCACTGGGGGCTGAATGTGGAAGGCCCCGTCCCCAGCGCCCCCGGGTGGGTTGTTTATTTTTGTTTCCCAGCCGTGAGGTTGCAGCTCAGTGGATTACTCGGTGCTAACGAGCCAGCCCGACCCCCCCATTAAGTGTGGTTTTCCAGCATTGTTGTTTTTCTCACATCCATCCTGTTTTTAAAGAAAACACTCCCTGTAGCAGCAGCACAGAAATTAGGGAGGCTGGGAGTCTGGAGAAATGCCACCGGCCTCCTGCACATGTAAGGGTGACCAGGCAAATGTGGGCGGGCACAGGGCACAGCCTGGGAGGGATGGCAGGAGGCAGGATGCCCCTAGGGGCAGTTGCCCTGGGCCGGGACACCAAGGACCCTGACAGGGCTGCCCCAGGGACCCCCCCGAGGCCTGGGGACCCAGGTGGCCCATCTTGGGCCCAGCCCCTCCCCAGGGCCTGGCTGACGAGGCCAGAAATCGATTGGCCACACAGCCGTGACTGCCGCTCCTGTCCCACCCCCAAGATGGGGGCCCCAGAGGGCAAGGGCCACATCTGGCGCTGGGGTCCCAGCTCCCAGCTCGGAGCCTGGTAGGCAGTGGGCACACAATACACGCTTGGTAAACAGGCTTATGGATGCCTACCTGTGTGCACTGGGGGAGGGCTTGGAGTGGAGGGGGCACCCGTCAGAGGTGGGCAGCCTGGGCTGGGATCTGGGCCCGCCAGTGCCCCTCTGCCAGTGCCCCTCCCCCGAGGTGCGGCTGGAGGAGACGCTGAGGGCAGCACTGCAGCACACAGCCTGGCCCCTGTGGACGGGGACACTGGCCGTCCCCTCTGAACCCACCCACTGGGCACCCAGGTGGATCTGGGCCTGGGAGGACAGCCCAGCCTCGGGCCACGTGCCGGGCATGCTCCTGGCAACTGGGGACCCTCCCCACCACCCCGGCCCACCCACCCATCCATCCAGGTGAAGGCAGCCCATCTGGCCTCTCCAGGCTCAGCTTTTGTGTCCAATATCCCTGGCCAAGGCTGGCCTGGGGGGAGGGGCGGGGGCCTCATTTCACACTGAGCTGAACACAGGCAATAGGGATCCTACACCCCGCACTCCACATGGCTTGAAGCCCCCACACACAGGCTCCGGGACAGGCCGGGGCCGGGGTAGGGGGTTGCAGGAGTGCCTGATACCAGGCCGCTCCATCCGTCTTCAGTAGCCCTGGGTGCAGGGCGCCGGGGGGCATGTCCCCTCCAGCCCACAACCTCTGGGGCTGCCTGCCTGGGCAAGGGCTACCCCACAGTCCAGGTGTGCAGGGGCCACGGCCACCCCGGGCACACACTGAGCCCTGCCACCCCCGAGCGACACACATTCACACAGACACATGGACACACTCGGGTCCTGTTCAGATGCGTCACACAAACAGCCACACACATAGGCATCCTCACCTGCACACCCACACACACCCACACACACTTGAAATGCGGGCTGTGATTCTGGTCTGTGGGGCTGCTGCTCTCGATAAATGTGCCCAGCCAAGAACTCTGATTGGGCTCAGCTGCCCTCCCCAGAGGCCCGGAAGGTGAGTTCCAATCAGAACGCAACTGGAAGCAGGTGTGTGGCTCTGGGCCGCTCCCTGCCCCTTTCAAGCCTTTCTATGCCAGTGGCTTTCCAGGGTCAACAAAGACTCCACAGCCAGAGAGAACACAACTGTACTGGGGAGGGAGCACAATAAAGGGGCTCTTTCTCACTACAGTGTAAATGGCTATCTTCCTGTGAAGGAATTTGACTGCAGGAGGGGGCAGACAAAGGAAGCTGGGTGCCTTGGCCCCCATCCCCTGGCCTGGGGCTGGCGTCTCTGGGTGGGAGCTCTCCAGGCCTGCCTTGCACCTGGCCCCCATCGGTGGGCGGGGCCCCAGGACCAAGACCAGGTGGGACCAGGAACCGGTCAGCACCTGGGTGGCCACTCACCGCCTGCTTCTCTGTTTGGAGAGATTTCCTCCGCCGAGGTCTGCCTGACCTGAGCTTTACAGCAATGCCCAAGCGCAGAGCAAATCCGGCAACCACAGTCATCTCTGGACCCGCCGGTGACACCTTCCACCCGGGAGGGGAGCGCTGGCCGTGCCTGCAGTGAGCACCCACCGCCCCTGGCGTCCCCAGGCCCGGCAGCCCCTTGGCGGGCCGTGGGTGCCCAGCAGTGCAGCCAGGGGAACTCAGCTTCCCAGCACCGGATGGTGACGCCACGCACGCAGGTTTACGGCAGTCAGGAACGTTCTTTCCACTGTAAATTATGGTTAACATTCCACAGAACTTCACTGCATCTTGTGTCTGGGTTTATGAAATGTCTGTATTTAACGTCAAGCCCCGGTAAACACCTTTGCTTATGCTGTTCTGCGATTCCTCATTTGAGTATTTCAATTTAATTTCACAGTTCATATACCTTAAAGTTTTGGCTTTTCCCCTCCCTTCCCCACTCACTCGGAGACGCCAGCCTGGCCTTGCCCGGCCCAGGTTGGCTCCACGGCGAGGCGAGGAGAGGTCTGGCCAGCCCGGTCGGAGGACCCCGCCACCCCAGGGTCTGGGCTGTGAGGCAGCCCACTACCCCTGGGCACAGTGTCTGGGCATCCCAGGGCCTCGCCAGGCAGCCACCGGGAGGAGGGGCAGCACGGAGGGCTGGGGTGGGGGGCAGGAAGCCGGGGTCGGTTGCATGCCCGGCCCATAGCCTGGGAAGGAGGGGAGGGGCTGCAGGAGACGTTTGCTGCAGAGCCCGCTGGCCCCCACTGCTGAGGGTGGGGGAGGGAAGAGGAGGTAGCCAGGGAGAGGCCGGCCCCCAAGGACTGGCACGTCCAGAGGACGGCTCCAGAATGTGCCCGGCTCCGGGGCCCGCCGCCCATCGGCCCCACGTCCCCCCTCGCCTGCCCCGGAGGCGTCCAGACCATTCTCGCTGGCCTTGCCATGGCAGGTCCCACCCCTCTCTGGCCTCCACCTCCGCTGGGAGCCAGGACTGGGCCATCTTCAGGCCAGGCTGGCACAGCTCTGCCGAGGCCTGCATTCACCCCGGTATTCTGAGTCTCTGGGGATGGGCATGGACTTTGGGAAGAGTTGGAGACCCTAGCAGCCTCTCCGCCCAGGCCGGGCCGGGCCCAGCCTCCCTCCTCCAGGCTCAGCAGATGGGGAAAGGCTCGCTCGCCCGTGTGTACCTCGGTTGGTCCATGTTTACGTCCCCTCTGTTCTGGCTTGAGTATAAAAATCTCACGGGGCTCTGGTGTCTGAGCAGCCCCAGGTAAGGTAAGGACATGCGTGTCCTGCCTACCTGAGCCACCCTGGCGTGGGGCAGCCCTGACAGAGGGCCCCCCCACCCCGGGCCAGGGCCTGACCAGGCAGCCTTCTCCTTCCCGGGGATGCTGAGGCCGGGAGCTGCCGAACAGGCTCTGAGCTGCTCTCCAGGAGCAGAGGAGGAGCCCGGGGTCCTGGTGGTCCCCAGGATTCATACCTGAGGCTCTGAGAGGTCCACTCACTTGCCCCAGATCCCATGACAGCTCATCCTCCCCCATCAGCCCATCCCTTTTGGGACCCGAGCCCCCTGGGTTGCCCCATGCCATGCCTCTTCCCCGTGGACCTCCCAGGGGCCCCCCCCAGAGCCCAGCTCTGTCCCACGCGCACTGCTCTGGTGACCTCTCACACCTGGTATTCTCAGGACACAGGCCGTCCCCATCTCTGGGGATGCTCTCCTGCTCACAGGTGGCCTCACCTGCCCAGCCTTCAGGGCCTGCAACAGAAACCCGGTAGACCTGGCTGCCGAACCTTGCAGGGGTGGCTTCCCCAGACAGAACTGGAGGGCAGGCCTCACTGAGCCCTGCTGGCAGCGCCCAAGGACCATTCGCTGAACAAGTGAAGGGAAGAACAGTGGCTGGAGAGGTGGTGGCCGGTGAGCCCAGCTTCAATGAAGTAGGACCAACAACCCCAGGTGGCAAACGGCAGGCAGACAGCACTAAGTAAGCACGTCACTCCTTCACAGACAAGACCACAGAATCCTTCTTAACACAGTGCTCCAGGAGGCTGTTCTCCATCAAAAATGGCAAAATAAATGAAACCTGTTTGCCGACCCTGGACGTAATCACCCCACGGTTTCTCTGTGGTTCCCCTGGGAGCTGCCGTGAATCAAGCCACAGAGTGGGTCCCCCACCATCACCAGCAACACCAAGCACTCCTCCTGTCAAAGCACCCACCCTGGTGCCAGCCCCCGATGGACCCTGCACAGAGCCCTAGGGATGGCATTTAGCAAGTGGGCCCCACAGAGGCCCAGCAACACCAGATCCACCCCCCTTCTCTGAACTTCAGTCACATCATTCCCCAAAGGATTTGAAATAGTAAGAACAAAATAACACCCAGCTGAGTAAATATGGAGAGAAGCCAGGATTCAGAAGGTCAGGATTCAGAAGTGTGTACCATGGTGCCATACAGCTAAAAACAGATGATGGTTTGACTCTGGGCTTCCTAGGGGCCAAGGCAAAAAGGAAAACACGCACCATTGCAATGTACCCAAGGAACCGCCCACGCAAGAAAACTAAGCCAGGCACCCAGGAGGAACAAGGCTTTTCCTATTCAGGAGGCCTGAGCAGCTTCTGACTGTCGTGCCACAAATGGATTTCCTGAGATGCTTCCGGCAGCCTCTGCAGGTGTGTGGTGCTGTGGAATGGATGCTAGCCTGAACATCTAGGTCGCAGGCTCAACCGGGAAACAGCTGGTGTGTCAGTTTCCCCATCAGAAAATGGGCGGTGCTTCCTGCTTCCTGGCGTGGTGAGAGCTGGGGAGGGCCTGTCGAGGGGCTGCAGGAGTCTGGCGTAGCCCCGGTCCGGGAAGCCTACCACCCGCCTTCCGCAAGGCACGATCGCAGCGCCTGTAATTTAGTATCATTGTTTCATCAGTCACAAAATCCAAATGGAAAAGCAGACACATAAATACCCTGGCCCAGGGAGCTGCTGGACCGTGCGTGGGCCCAGAGGGGGGGAGTGTGGGCCCCCCTCAGCCGTAGGGACTCCTGGTCCCCGGGGCCAGGTTAGGCTGAGCCCAGGCTGGCAGGTCCTGGGGGCTGGGGAGAGGCAGAGAAGGGGGCGGCCAAGTTCTGAGCAGCCGGCCAGGCAGGAGAGCCTGGAGGGGCCCTGCGGGGGCCTTTGCTCTGTTTCTTCACAGACTGGCTCGCTCCCCAGGAGGCCCCAGAAAATCCATGGCCTGAAAAACCAATTCCGATTTCACGGGCAGCCCGGGCGTGGGCCGTCCCTGCCAGACAAAGGGTGGGCAGCCTTGGGGGTGGGGGAGGCCGGCAGGAGGCCGATGCACCGTTGGGGGTCACGGCACGGCAGAGAGGCCCCAAGTGGTGTTTGGAGGCAAAGCCCTAACGGAGGAGGCCCAGTGCTCTGGGTTTGGGACCCCGGGCAAACCCCACCCCCTCTCTGGGCCTTGGTTTCCCCTTCTGCAGAGCAGCCATCATCACCCCAGTGTCTGGATGGCAGGACGGAAAGGGCGCCTCCAGCTGTGCAAACTGTGGGGGGGCGGGGAGGGAGCCTGCGGGTGTGGCCCGCGGTCACCGTGACGACGCGGCAGTGAAAGACGGCCGGCTGTTCCTGGAACGGTGCTGTGTGTTTGCGACTGTTGTGTGACACCCACAGTCTGCCAGGCTTGTTTTCAAACGGCGTTTTGTTAGCCAGCGCGAAGGGGCGCTCGTGCTCGCCAGCCTCTCCTCTCCCTGCCAACCTCAGGGGTGGCACCACGGCTTCCAAAATCTCATTACCGCCACCGTTCCCGTCCTCCTCCGAAGCTCCCTCCTCTGCTGCCCCCTCTCTCCTTTCGGAGGATAAATTTCTGTAGCAACCAATTACAGCCGTTTGATGTGCGTAATGATGAAGCCGTGGAAATTGGAATTGACACCTCGGAGGAGCGAACATGAATCTGGCATTTTCTTAGAGTTTTCTCCCACTGACGACATGTCAATTTCATGCTCGTGGTAACCATTTAAGAAAGAGCTGGGCCGGTTTTACATTTGATAAGAAATCAGCAGCGTTTGTGTTTGCAAAAAGACGGATCACAGAGTGTGACAGGTCCCAGAGATTGCCAGCCGCATCGACGGCCCGTCTGGAGTCTGTCAGGGACCCGCAAGTATTTATTTCAAATGGGTTACCCCCCGCCGCCCCCCGCAAGCTGGGACGTGAAAATAAACTGTCAGTCTCTATTTACAGCTGTACAAGCTGGAAATACAGAGGATTTTAGGTTAAATTGTCAGTTAACAGAATTCAAAATAGAAAAAAGAAATGGGCCTTGCTGCCTTTATTGCATATTTTGATAGGGAAAGTCATCCCGGCGTCTGGAGGGGTGGCGGAGCCGGGAAGGGGCGGTGATGCCGGCCCGAGGACTTCCCAGTGTTCGGGAGAATTAGGGCGTGGCTATCGGGGCTAATTGGACGGAGGCCCAAAGCTGAAGGAGTATCCTGGCCTTGCCCTGCGCTCTGCCAGCTTGCAGATTTAGTGTCTTCAGGAGCGGGGCACAGCTAATCTGGCCAGGAGGACGTCCTCGGGTGCGCTCGGCTTCCGCCACAGACAGGGAGCTGCCCGGGGGCCTGCCTCCCGGACTCGGGTCTGGGCAGGAGCTCGCAGGCTCTGCGCGGACAGAGGCTCCTGCCAAGCTCAGGGGGCGAGGACGCTCGGGGAGGCCCTGGGTGCCCCCCTCCTTGCAGGCAGAGCAGACACCCAGGTCTTGGGGCCGTGCCTGCAGGATCCATGGTTTCTTACCAGCCTGGTCCAGGATGGGGTCCGTGGAGCCGGCACCACAATCGCCCTATTTAATGACCGGAGCCGTGTCTGGCTGGAGGCGGCTGTAGAGGGGCCGGCGAGGTCCTGGCACTGAGACAAGGAGGCAGCTCCCCTCGCATCTCCAGGGCAACGAGCGGACAAGCCGCCTGGCTTCTCGGTTTCCAGGCGCCGAGGCTTCTTGGCACAGGCCTGGCCTGGCCTGGCTGGCGGCGCTGCAGGCCCCCAGGAGGTGCTCGCTGCTCCAGGGCACAGCCTGGGCTTGGGAGCCTCCGTTTTCTTATCTGTGAAACGGGGATAAAATAGAGCTGAGAAGTGCGGCCTCCAACGTGCTGTGTGACCCTGAGCCCTTCCCTCCCCTCTCTGGGCGCTGGTTTCTGCAGCCGCGTAATGACGGACGGGGGTGAGGTCTGGGCTGTGGACGGCAGGGGCTTGATTCCTGCCAGTGGGAGGAGCCCTCCCTGGACCCTGCTGGGAGCCAGCCGGCTTCACCGAACAGAGAGGCCTCTCTTTCAGGGGCCTCGGTGGGGAGTGCAGAGAACTCAGCACAGCTGCCATCTCGATGGCTCACGGCCCCAGGAGTGCCACAGAACGACGGCCACTGGCCTGCAAGACCCCCCCGGGGGGGGGGGGCCGGCACGGACCTACCAACGTCCCAAAGGAGCTTGCCCTTGTCTGCCCTCCACTCCTCCACAGCCTGGGTTTCAGCCCCTCAACGCCTAGGCCTCAGGGGCCAGGTATCCTGGGGTCCCTGCCCACTGGGGCAAGGCGGTGCTGCATGCACAGACCCCCACCTGGTTCCTCCGGGGCCTCTGGGTGGCCTGTGTGTGGCCCCAGACGTACAAGCAGGGCCGTGGGCCGATCCCCAGGCTTGAGTCCACCGTTGCCCGGGCACCATGGTGCTGGGGAGGGGGCGTGGGCGGGAACCACGGGAGGTGGGAGCCTCCAGAGAGAGACAAGTCACACCAGATGGAAAGCAGAGCCTGAGCACCACGTCCCGGCCACGTGGCGTCCCCCGAGGCCAGCTGGGCAGGCAGCCCACCACTCTGTCCCGGCGAGGGAAGGGGTGGAAGAAGCCTCAGTCTGGACCGGCCTGCCAGCGGGCACATGCACGTGGCCCTGCACAGCACTCTACAGTTTGCAAACGGGCCAGGATCCTGTGTCTCCCTGGCTTCCCACGAGCTCTCCAGTGTGCCTTGATCCACCAGACGGAGAGGAAGCTGAGGCTGGGGAAGGTCGGGGACCTCTGGGCCACAATGCTCAGCCGGCCTGATACCCGAGCATCCTGCCCCCGACCCCCACCCAGGCCCGGAGAAGAAAGCGGGCCATGGGCCCCTGCCGCCCTCACTGTGCCCACCACAGCCCCCGCTTCCTTGGCCGATGCCGCCCATGGGACCCCCGCCCTCGAGAAGGGGGACGAGCTCCACGGTTTATTGACTGAAGGCAGCTATCGATTTGTTAAGAGCTCCTGCATTTCCCTTCTACGGGAAATATTGTCCTCTCACCGCGTCCGGCCAGAACCCTGGGCGAGAGGCTCCCTCCTCGACACTGTAAATTTCCATCCGGGCCTCTCTGCAGCCCCGTGTGGGAGCTGAGCGGGGGGCAGGCTAACGGCCTAATGGCTCGTCTGGGTCAGGCCTGCTGGTGCTGCCGGCCCAGAGAAAATCACTCCCCCAAACGGTCCCAGTCCCACGCCCGAGGCCCCAGTGTCAGACCCTCAGCATCTCTCCAGAGACGCCGGACTCCCCCGAGCAGAGCCGACCAGGTCACGCCCTGTTCCCAGGGAGTGACCTGGGGACACAGCCAGCCTGTAGCTGGCTGTTCAGAGCTACAGCCAGCACTGAATCAGGCCCCAAACCCCACGGAGGGGCTCCCGGCCCGGGGACGTGCCAGCCGCTGCAGCCCGAGCCACTCCCAGACACCCCAGCCCGGAGCTTTCCCACCAGCTGTGCTCTCACCGGGCACCTGGCCCCTCTCGTCACCTGGACCCACCACCCCTAAGACGCTCCCACGGGGCCTCCCTGACCCCCAGGCCCAGGAGGCCTCTCCCTGGGCTGCACCCCTACCCCACACCCTGACCCTCAGCTCGTGCCTGCTCTGGGGTCCATGCCCCAGAGTAAGAAGAGACTCCTGAGGGGAAGGACAGAGTCCGGGGATGTCCGGAGGCCAGACTGGAGGGTGGGGACCCCCCAGATGCCCACACAACCTTCAGTGCAGACAGGAGGTCGGAGGGTGGCCAGGCCGGGAGCCTGCTCCCCAGCCCAGCCCGGCTGCTCCCAGGCCGCCCGAAGCCTGCAGCGGCCACGCCCGGGCCCGCCCGACCCCTGGGCCTCCACTGAGCACGGGCCCCGCCAGGCCGGGCAGAGGGTGACACACAGCACTGCCAACAAGACGCCGCCCGGGCCCACCGAAGGAGCTCCCTGGGGTGCTCCATCCTACTCCCCAAGGGACCCCTAGCCCTGAGGACATCCCCGAATCCCCAGACCCGGGGTCCCAGAGCTCAGTCCCCTACCCCGAGAGGGCCCCCCAGCCCTTACAGAGCCTTGCCCCTCGCTGCGTCCAGGATCAGGGCAGGGGAGCCCTGTGTGACCCCATGGCCCCAACCCACATCTCCCAGCCCCCCGGGGGGTCGGGTGTGTGGGGGCTTTTCTGTCTGGATGGGTCGGAGAGGGACGTCCAGCCAAGGATGGAGTGAAGAGGCCACAGGGCTGGAGACGGAGCCCGGGCTCTGTTTTTCATAAAGGTATTTTATATAGCTGAAACTTCAGTAAATCACTGAAGGCAGGCGCACAAACGAAAACATGGACAGCGTCCACAGCACCTCTGTTCCCAGCAGCCGAAGGGTGGACACATCCCAGTGTCCGTGACAGATAAAACGTGGTCCGTCCGCACAGGGCAGCAGGATTGGGCCCCAAAAGGGTTGGAGCTCCAAAAGACGCGACAGCGTGGAGAAACCTGGAAGACAGCTCAGTGAAGGAGCCAGTCATGAAAGACGATGTAGAAGAGACGTCCAGAGCAGGTAAATCACAGAGACAGAAGGATGGGTGTGGTGGTCCAGGGGCCGGGGCAGGAGTGGGTGCTCAGGGCACGGGGTCTCCTCCTGGGGTGGAAGATGCCCAGGAACTAGATCCAGGTGATGGTGGCACGACACCGTGAACTGCTAAGTGCAGCTGGACTGGACACCTCAAAACGGTTCAAATGGTGGCTTTTGTGTGACGTGAACTTCACCTCAGTTTAAACAAAAACCCCAACTTTAATCCAGCTGGAGACGACTCTTAAGTCAGCGTGGGCGAGGGCCTTAACCTTGTCTCTTGGAGTCTGTTTCTGCATTTTCTAGAGCAACGCCGCCCTAAAGAAACACAAGTGCCCCCTCATAAGTGATTTCTAATTTTCTAGTGGCCACGGTACAAACATCAAGACAGGTGACATTAATTTAAATAATACACTCAAAACACCAAAAATAGGGAGTTCCCTGGCGGTCCAGTGGTTGGGGGCTCTGAGCTTCCACTGCAGGGGGCACGGGTTCGATCCCTGGCCAGGGAGCTAAAATCCTGCATGCCCCGCAGCGCGGCTGCAAAAAAAATTAAAAATAAGAAAAAAGAAAGAAACGAGAAAGAAAAAAACACCAATAACACAACCATTTCAACATGTGATCAAGACACAAGTATTAACAGAACTGTTTGCGCTGATACGAAATTGTGGGTCGGGTGTGTATGTGACCCTTCCTGGGTGCCTAGATTTGCGTTGGCCGCATTTTGGGTGCTCTGTAACCACAGATGGCCAGTGGTCACTGTACTGGGTGACCACGCTGTCCCCTTGACACCCCCGTTGGTTCTGAGGTCACTTGGTGGGCTTTCTGTCGTCAGACTCCTATGAGTGTCAGGTAGGGGAGCCCACCACCCTGCCCTTCTCCATCCTCAGGGGGATTCTAGAAGGCGTGTAACCTCTTCCAGGATTCCACACATCCTGGCAGGCTGTGGCTGGGAGCAAGGTGGGCACAGATGGGGTGGGGTGGGGGGCGCGTCAGGGCACTGAGCATCAGCCCCTCTCCGCCCAGGGCCCAGCACCTCCCCCGCTGGCCCGGAGGCCGGAGCTGCTCAGACCGCCGTCAGCACCAGGGCAGGGTCACCGTCCCGCCGGCCCCGCGGCCGCGACGGCGGACACAGGGCCCAGGTGCTGAGAGCGCCCACTGCCCCCACCTGTGCCTGCACTCCAGGAGCAGGGCCGGGTCTCCGGTCCTGCCTTTCCACCCACTGTGGGACCCTTCCTTCTCCAGCCCGAGGTCATCACTTGTGAGCCACACCAACACCCACTGTCTGGGGCCCCGCGTGAGCATGACGTGGTCCAGGGCAGGACAGAGCTAGCCGCTGGGGTGACAAAGACTGAACGAAGCGTCACAGCGCATTACTGTGTAAGGCAGATGACTGGGGAGCAGGAGAGGCCTCGAAGGGAGCGGCCCTGACACTGACATCGGAAGGGGCCGCACTCGCAAAGGCCCAGGGGCACAAGTGGGATTGGCCCCCTCAGGAGACTGGCGGGTGACTGGGGCGTGGGGAGGGTCCCGAAGCCTTTAAACCAGGGAGGGACGGAGAAATGTTTCTATTCTCACCGTCCTGCAGCTTTTGATTTTAACTTCACGTCACACAAAATTCACTGTTTTACAAGGAAGTGACCAGCGCCACTAGTACATTCACCTGTTGTGTAACCACCACCTCCATCGGTTCAGCATCATTCCCGTCACCCGGAAGGGGGCCTGGTGCCCATTGACGGTCACTCCCCGTTCCCCCTCCCCAGTGCCCCAGCCCCTGGCACCCCCCATCTGCTTTCTGTCTCTGTGGATTTGCCTGTTCCAGACATTTCACACAAATGGAATCACACACTATGTGCCCTCCTGTGTCTGCCTTCTTTCACTGAGCAGCATGTTTTCTATAGCTTTTTATTTTTAACTTTTTATTTGGCGAGAATTTCAAATTTAGAGGGAAATTGCAAGAATCATACAAGGAACCCAGAACACGCGCTTTGCCCAGAAGATTCGGGTTTTAGCGAAGGGTCTAGTTACAGGATCACGTACTGCATCTGGCTGGCGGGAGCCCCGTCTCCCGGGTTCGCCTTGACGTTCACAGCTTTGACCCCCTGGAGACTGCAGGCCTGTCGTTTCCCACAACATCCCTCCATTTGGGCTTGATGGGCGTTTCCTCAGGACTAGCCTGAGGACAGGCACTTTGGGCAGGAATACCGCAGGGCGAGGCTGTGTCACGTGAGGGCACACGGTGAGGTTCATTGTGATCAGCCTGGTTTCCCGCCGTGAACTCACTCATCCCCTGTGTGCAACACACAAGGATCTGCTGTGGAGATACTTTGAAACTATGTAAAATCACCCTTCTCATCAAACATCACCCACCGGTTTTAACATCCATCGCTGGTTATCGCCGTGATGGTTGACAAATGGCGATTTTCAAACCCCATCCTCCCTTCTCCCCGTGTGTTTATCTATTTATCTGCATCGCTGTGGATGCGTGGTTGCTATTTCATTCCACGGGTTATAACCCTGCTATTTATTTGATGCTTGAATTGTCCCTGTTTGACCAGCAGGCACCCCTTGGAGCTGGCACCCAGGTCCCCCGGACGTACTCCCCTACTTTCTGAACAGATGTGCCTGGCTCAGCCTCTTTCCCGCCCCAGCCCTGGACTCGGCCAAGCCACCTCTCCTTCCAGTAGAGGATGGTGGTGAGGAACCAGGATCTGGGCAGGAGGTGTGCTCATCGCTTCTGAGATGCTGCAGCGTCCAGACCTCCCCCGGGTGACACACAGGGCGAGGGACACTACACACGTGCACGGGCGTTCGTGTTTATTTCCTCGTCCGTCTACGTGTAACGAAACCGATTCCAACCCAACAACACGGAGCGAGTACCAGCTTCCCCAATCATTCTGTGTCGCCCTTGTTTGAAAATGAGAAACCCAGACCTACTATCTCGACAACATAGCCAATCTCCCAACCTCACTTGGACACTCTCCTCACGGGGGGCCTGCCTGACACCTGGCTGCCTTTCCACGG
>NW_020175045.1:3255542-3261268 GCF_003031525.2 Neophocaena asiaeorientalis asiaeorientalis
CGTGCAGGTCCATGAATGACAGATGGGTGGGGGGATCAGGGGGGTGGGCAGAAGATTCGAGAGATGAGTGCTCATGGCACCAAAGTCACATGTGAGAAATGCTCACGGTAGATTGACTCGCGTAGCCCCAGGCCGGCAGTGTCGGTGGAATGCGGAACCTCACACCACAGAATACTACACAGCAATGAAAAAGAGCTAAGCTCGGTGACTCGGCCCCCTAACCCACACACACAAAGGATACGCTGTACGATCCCATGTACGTGAAGCTCAAAATCGGAACGGTGGTTACCCTGCTGGGGCGCCATGACTGGGAGGGGGCACCGGAATGTGCTGGCCCAACAGCTAGTGGGGCTTCGTGGGCGTAAGAACTACATGTGTAAGAACAAATGACGCCGTTCTCGGGACACTTGTGGACTTTCCGTACGGATTTCAGTTCAGAAAGGAAAAGAGTCAAGTTAGAGACGAAGGTCTCCTGGGTCCCTTGAACCCTGACGTTCTAGGTCTGCATCCCCTGCCCTCAGTCTCCCCACCTGTCGAATGGGCACACCGTCCACTCCAAAGCCCCGCTGCTGCCTCTCGAGGCTGCCCCCTCCTCCAGCCTGGAGCCCCTGCACCTCGGGATCCTCAGCCCCCAGGCCCAGACGAGCCAGCAGGGACGCTCACCCCGCAGGCCGGCCCGATTAGCACATCCGGGCTGTTTTGTCAGCGAGGGGCGGACAGACGGGCGAGCGAGGGAGCGGGCAGGGGAAGGGTTTATAATGATGATTAGCCCCGAAATTGGCGGAGATTTACAGCGCGGGCCGGGAGCGGAGGGAGAGGGGGCCGGCGCCCGGGCGGCCTAATGGATCCGTCAGCTCGTTCCGCTGCTCAGCGGGCCGAGGCCGGTCACCCGGCTTTCGGCTGGCAGCACAAAGCCCTTCAATTTCGTTAGGAAATGTATCAATTTAACTGACTTGAGCGGCACACTGAAAAACCTAATGAATCTGGACTCAATTTTCCGCCACGCTGCTCCTGAGAACTGTCGGAAACGATGTCTGTGGTCGGAGGTGACGGGGTGGCCGCCGATAGGCCGCCCGGCGCCCGGTGCCTTCCCGCATGGCCGTCCGGCCCGGCAGGGTTAGTGGAGGGAGACGGACCTGTCTCCGCAGCCCGGCTGCCCCGCCCGCGCCTCCCTAACAATGATGTCATTATAGGTAAATTGGCCTCTATTTCAGCAGGATGATAGTGCTAATTGAGTGAGAAAATATAATACAGGGAGCTGTTGTCTGCAGCTAAAGGGAGGGGAGGGACCGACTAACTGGCCTCCACTTCTGCTGATAACTGCACGGACAGCCCCGCTTGTCACCGCGGTTTCTGCCCGGAGACTCACAGCTCCGGCGGCAGGTGGCTCCGCCGATCGGCCGAGGAGGGTCCCGGTGGCCTGGCGGGGCAGGAGGTGGCAGCCCGGTAAACAGGAGGGGCTCCCTGGGGGCCCGGAGAGGCACTGGGAGCCGATCCTCCAGGTCCAGAGCCGGGGTGGCCCGAGGGTTCTAGAAAACGCAGAGTGCCCACGGCTGGGAGGCTGTTCACGGCCAGAGCCCCAGCCTCTTCCTAGAGACCGGGCCGGTTGGCGTCTCAGCCCTGGGGCCTCTCTCACCCCTGTTCTGACCCTGCCGCCAGCCCTGTCCCAACACCCTCAGCTGCATCTCATCCCCACCCAGGGCCTGGGCCTCCAGGTAGGACTCCAGTCACCCTGTAGGCCCCTCAGGCCCGCTTCCTCCACCCCAGGCCTCTTTGCCAAGGCCTCAGCTGTTCTAAAGCATGCCGACCCCGTGAAAGACTCCCCCAGACATAGGTGTCTGCTGAGATCAGGGCTCCCCACCGATGCTACATCTGGAGACTCCTTCTGACGCCCCGACACCCCCCGGCCTCAGCTGCAGCAGAGGGGAGCCCGCCCCCAGGCCACCCCAGGGCCATCCAGGCCACTGGGCCAGCCCACCCCCGCCCAGCTGGAGCGGCTGGGCCAGGTGACAGAGAAGTCATCTTGGGCCCAGTGCTGAGTTAGAGGAACCAAAGAGGATGCCGCCACTTCTGGCAAGGATTCGCCGGCTCTGGGCTGGGGACGCTCCATGAATCAGACAAGGCCCCTGCCCTTAAGGGCAGTGCAGGTCCCTGAACCACCATGCGTGCCGTCGTGGAAGCACACCCCGCTGACTGGGGGACAGGAAAGGCTTTCCGGGAGAGGAGGTAACGGGGCGGGCCTTGAGGGGTGAGTAGGAGCTCAGGGACTGAGGGCTTGGGAAGGGCACCCCAAGCGGAGGTCACAGCACAAGGAGGGCTGTGACAGCCTTGGACAGAGGCCCACGAGGGGCAAAGACCCCCGGTCCGTGCCTCGGGACCAGAGTAATCACTCCGTTACTGGGGCCACTGGTGCCGGCCCCTCCCTCGACCACGCGGCCCTTTACAAGGAGGCTGAGGCCATAGGGCCGTCCACTCAAGGGTACTCGGTGGAGGAATGTGAGGCCCCTGCCACCTGCCACCCGAGGGGGAGGGTGGCAGAGGCCAGCTCCCCAGGTCTAGAACATGCTGACCCTGCCCTGCAGATGGGGGAAGGTATCCCAGGTGGTGTGGGACCCCGGGGCCCATCGGAATCCACAGCTGTGATGGTGCAAAACCTGCCCCCTCCGCTCCCTCCCCAACCTCAGCCCTGCTCACCCCTGGAGCAGGTGGGTGAACCTTTCTGAACCTGTTTCCTCACCTGTAAAATGGGGGTGGCTCAAGTGTCTGCTTCTCTGAGGTTAGCTAAGAAAGTGAACTGTGAGCATGTCATGGGCCCTCAGAAAGGGGACCCCGCTGCTCCAACCCGAGGGCCTGGCTGGGCTGGCCTGGCCTGGGTTTCCACAGAGGGTGGTTTCACGGATCCCACCGCCCAACCAAGGCCGACCCTGACCCAGCTGAAGCCTCCTCCCCTCCCCCTTCCCCCACCAGCCTTTCCCACCCACTCTCCCCGTAGCCATTCACATCACACGACCTCAAGGGAGGGCGCACGTTGGGTCCGGTGCGACCAGGCAGGGCTCGCCAGGGGCAGTGAGCACTGTGGGTCTGTGATGTGGTCCTGGGCCCCAAGACGGGGGTCAGGCTCCACTCTGGTCTCCTCCCAGGTGAGCCGGGAGGACTTGTATCACCCTGGCCTCTGCACCAACTGCAAAATGGTGGCTGACCTCCTCCCCTGGGGCTGAGAGGGCAAACTGTCCAGCACCGTGATCCCGGGGCGTGAGCTGGTGGGAGGCTGGGGAGGGGCAGCTACAGTGGTCAGCAAGGGCGTCCAGGAAAAAGTGACCAGCCTGAGTCCCGCAGAACCAGATGCTCAGGGGTGACGAGCAGGGCTCGGGCGGCCCTAGGACGTTCGGGGTGCCCGGGCATCGGGCACTGAGACAGACGGGGTGCTGCCCTACAGAGCTGGGAGCCGGGGACACCCCAGGGGCAGCAGTGCTTTGGGAGCCACATCTGGCCCCCAAGGACAGGTGGAGGGCCAGGGGCTGCTGGGGTCCGGGCCGGGCCAGTGGTGCCACGCAGGACCGTCCCCGGCTGTCCCGGGCAGAGGTGAGGCTCCGTGCCTCCGGCCCGACACTTAGAGTCATCAGGAATGATTCAGCTGACAGGTTTGTGTGCTGTTTGTTAATTTACTCAGATTCATTCATGGGAACAGCTGGCTGGGTCCCAGCAGGGCAGCCTCACAGCCCACCTGCCACCGACAGCCGGCTCGGGGCAGAGGTACTTACGTCTCAGCAGGGACAACCTCGGTCAGCCAGGGACACCCTCACTTTTCCGAGGGTGCTGGCCAGGACAGGCTGTGGGGTGTCTGATGGCTGGGGGAGGGGAGGCTTGCAGAGGGAGGGTCATGTCCCCGGGACGAGCCAGGGGAGCGGAAGCAGGTGAGGATGCCCCACAGCTGTGCTTCCAGCAGTGAGAGCCTCCCGTCAGTCCCTGGGCCCCCGACCCTCTGGGCCTCCATCTTGCCGCCCCGGGGTCGGGGGGACAGGGACCCTGTTCACCGTGGTCCCGACATCCTGGGGCCTGGTGACCTTGGCCTCACTCTGAGACGCCCGGGTCAAAGCCAGGCCAAAGCCGGGGTCTGGGTCAAATCTGCCGAGGGAGAAGGCGATCAGAAGTGAGCAGGGGGTAGGGGGTCACAAGTCCTTTGCACGCCAACCTCCGTGGGCCAGGGAGCCCCGCAGGAGCGCTTGGTCCCCCGAACCCACCCTGGCCGGCCAGCCCGAGCTCGGGGCAGAGGGCAGCCAGCAACCAGGGGCTGCTGGGCGGGCTGGGGATGGACGGCAGGTCCACACACCATTAGCAGAGCAGACAGCCTCCCTCTCTCCATCTCCGGGTCCCCACAGCTTTGTTATTTAAAGTCAGGTTAAGGGAAGAAAAAAACCCAGACAGGTTTGGCTGGGAGGCCCGAGGACAGGAAAAGTTAGAGATATTTATTTGACAGGGTCAAGGTTGGCGCCTTTCTCTTCCCTCTCCCCAGGTCCCATAGGTGTTAGGCTGAGAGACATTTAATCGCGGGAGTAGCGGTTTCATATCTATAACAAAAATCAAATAATGCAAGATGATTTACTCCCCCTAGCAACCGCGGAGCTCACCCTTAGCAACCAGGCTAGCCTCGGGCTTCGGTGTAATCAGCTTGAAAATATTTCAATTATTGTGTTGATTTTAGTGGATCTGAGAAGCGCTGTGTGGAGAGCCGGGCACATTCTCCCCGCGACCCACACAGGAAGATATTGATTTAAACAGGTGTCAGGGAGGGAAAGGGGGGTAAATTTAAATGCAATGGGAGAGCAGCACATGACGCGCAGAACGGGGCGGGGATGACATTTTGTGCGCTGCCTTGAACGAAAGTGACTCCACTGAGCTAGAAATTTCACCTTGAAAATCGTCTCCCATCGACACAATCAGGCGGCCCGCCACGTCCCCCGTGGCGCCGGCGGGCAGCTGGTGGGGGCTGGCGTGGCCGGAGAGGAGCCATGCTCCACCGAGACCAGGCCTGCGGGTGTCCCGAGGCTTTGGAGGCTGGAACAGGGTGGGGCGGCATCTCAAGAGGCCCTATGGAGGCGGGGGAGAGACGGGGAAGGACCCCAGACCGGCCTCAGTTTCTCCTCCGTAAACCAGGCAGGTGTTCCCTAAGGCCCTGGGGCCAGGCTGTCTTCTCTGAGACCAGCCTCTGGGGTCCCAGCCTCCATCCGGGCCGCCCCAGGCTTCAGCCTCTCACCAGCAGCAGCGCGCCTGAGCCCCGCCCTGCACCGCCACCCATCTCCCTGGTGACAGCTCCCTCCCTGTCACCCCCAGACAGGGCTGCTCCTGGCCCCCTGGGGACCCCAACACCCACCCTCTCTTCGCTGCGTGGAGGAGCGCACAGGACTGCGGCCAAGGCGGCCGAGGAGGCAGGCCATCTCCTGACCGCCCTTCGGTCTTGGCCCCAGAGCCCCCCCACCGCTCCCCTGAACGCCAGCTCTCCCCCTGAGAGTCAGGGCATCCCTGGGAGGAAGGCCCTTCGAGGGCGCAGCTCCACGGTCAGGCAGGGAACCAGCAGACTCTTCTGGGTCTCCTCTTGCCCGGGGACATCTCAGGCCACACCAGGTAGAAGAATCACTGTGAAGCCCCAAACCCCATCTCTTCGCAGACACGAACTGTCCTGAAGCCCTGCATTCAGCTCAGGGCTCCTTCCACTCCGCCTGCGGGCG
>NW_020175045.1:3261338-3267011 GCF_003031525.2 Neophocaena asiaeorientalis asiaeorientalis
CTGCCTGGGGGCCCCTCCAAGGCAGGAGGGGGAGGGGGGTGGGGCAGGAGTGGACTGGGCTCCCTGGGCTGGACCATGGCCTGCTGGAGCCCGTCCAACTCAGGGACCTGCGATCCGGGGCGCCCTTTGGAGGCTCCAGGGAGGGACTCCTCGCAGGACCCATGTCGCATGGGGCCTTCCAGAGCCTGAGAGCCAGGACCCAGGGATGGTGTCCAGGCCAAAGGGGACGGGGCTGAGTACGCAGCTACACAGGAGGCCCAACCGTGGGGACAAACCAGCCCCCCCGGGACCCTAGAAGCCCCCGATTCTGGGCCATTCCTGAGACATGCCCCCCACTCTGGCTCTCCTTCACACGGGGGCCACAGTGACCATCCACAGGGGCCTCGAGAGGAGTGTACACACTGCCCCACCTGGAGGCCTGCAGCTTGGGAAGCCCTGGGCCCATCTCCTCTCCAGGCTCTGAGTCCAATCCTTGGCTCCGGCCAGCATCACCCAGGGGCCCCAGGCCATGTGTCACCCCTGCTATAAGCCCTCTAGCAGCTTCCCGTCGCCCCGGGAAGGAGACCCCAGACCCCACACGGTGTGACCCTCCCAACTGCACTCCCACCATCGTCCCTTCTCACCACCCTCCAGCCACACAGGCCTCCCGCTGCTGCCCACTCCAGGCCCAGTCCAGCCCCAAGGCCTTTGTACGTGCTGTCGGCTCTGCCTGGACGGTTTCTCCCCAGATCTCATGACGTCTGCGCTACGTAACCGTAGCAGCCTCAGCCGCTTCACCCGCGCGTGAAGAAATGTCCTCTCTGCCTCGGGCTGGGCACTGCCGGGCTGGCAGGGTGGCGTGGGGCTGGGACCAGGGCACTGGCATCTCTCTGCCAGCACCTTCCTCCTGGGAGACCAGAAACCGCCAATCTGGTGAATACCTGGGAGCTTCATCCAAATCCTCCAGCGATCCCCAAAGTCCCAGCAAAGACTGCAGGAAAGGACGGTGGGGTCCTCAGAGCTCCTCCACAGCACGCGCCGTGTGGCTGACCAGCCTCAGGGTCTGGGATGCTGGGACTCGGAGAGACCGGAGGCAGGGATGCCGGAAACGCCCTGACTCTGTGGGGCCTCAGACAATCCCTCTCCCCAGGAAGCGTCCGCTGCTCATCCACAGAATGGGTGCAAGCCAGGTAACGGCCGTAGCCAGTGAGATGAAGTCCTAGAGCTCACCAGGGCGCCCTCGTGCGTGATTACGTCACATCTGGGGCCTCAAGAACACCCTGATGTTGTCTCAAAATGTCCCTTGTCACGTCTCGGGAGCCAGGGTCCTCAGCTCTCACCAGCTTCCCTAAGGGGTCTCCAGCCTCCGAGGGCTGCATCCCACAGATGACCCCTAAAGGTCAGGAAGCAGGTGATCCCACTTCACAGGTGGGAAAACTGAGGCCTGACGTACTGAGGACCAGACTCGCCGTAGTCACCTATAAACAGGGCCCAAGCCTGCCGGCCACACGTGGCTCTGGTGTGGCGGCATCGGCCCCAGGTGCCCGCCCACCGGGCTGCAGCCACCAGCCACGGCCCCGGCCTGGGCTTCATTTTGGCTCTGAATTTCTAGAGAAGCTCAAACCTCTCCCCAGGTTTCCCCAGCCCCTTTAGAACGGCAACACGCTACTCAAATGTGTATTTGTATCACTTCCTCTATTATAAAATACTTCAGCAGCTGTCTGCACAGGAACGGGAGGCCCCATCCGAAGTGGAATGCGGGTGGGCGCTCGCTGCCTGGGGAGGAACCTGTGGCTTTCTGCGTAGGCTGGCCCCCTTATGCCAGGCCACATGTCCCCAGTCTGGGAACGGGATAATTGTGCCCATCGATCTTGCTGCAGCCCAAGTGCAAACGTTCTAAAATCCCACCAGTGCGGTGGCAGCACGTGGAGAGGTGGGTGCCGTCAGGCGTGAGGGGGCACAGCCCCCACGAATGCAGGGGTGCGGGGAGGAAATGACAGCTGGGAGCGTCCTGCCATCTGGGGCAGGACGGTCTT
The DNA here is from genome assembly GCF_003031525.2 of Neophocaena asiaeorientalis asiaeorientalis. Taxonomy (NCBI): domain Eukaryota; kingdom Metazoa; phylum Chordata; class Mammalia; order Artiodactyla; family Phocoenidae; genus Neophocaena; species Neophocaena asiaeorientalis. Next base: position 3,263,354 of record NW_020175045.1, read on the forward strand.
GGGCCCTCCCCACCCTGGTGCCCCACCAGGGCTCTCGTGGTGGAACCCAACAGCACCACAGTGAGCCCGGCCGACGCGACAGATAACAGCGACGGGTACGTTCTTGTGAGACAGATCTGTGGTTAACGATGTCCGGAGACGCTGGGCTCATGAAAGAGTGAAAACACAACAATTTCTTCGTCAAGACCAGAGCTTGTAAAACTGAGCCTATAGGCTGAACGTGGCCAACGGATATTTGGCCTGTGTGGTATTGTTTTCTTAACGTTTTGGAAATAGTTGCCAACATTCGGAAATCAGGACACTTCATGAGCTAATCTAGATTTCCGGCTTCTCTGGAAAGCCCAAACTCTGGCAACTGTGAGCCTCTACTCAGCAAAACCGCCCCCCTCCACCCCAGCCCCATCCAGCAGAGAGGTGGTGACCAGGGTCAGTCTGGGCCAGGCCGGCTATCGGCTCCCTGGTGCCAGCCCCTGGGGACCCAGAGGGAATCTGGGATGTCCCTGCAGCAAGTCCAGCCCCAGCCCTAACACTTACCTGCTGGGTGACCTTGGGCAGCCTCTCAGAAGGAGGCAAGGGGCCCCTAAGGACAGTTGTACACTTTAGAACTGCTCTCAGGTCCCCACCCCTCCCCCAGACCCTGTGTTTCTCTGTCACCAAAAGAAGTATCGTCCACATGAATGAAACCCACCAGGACAGGGTTTTGGCCTGTATGGTGCCTGCTGCACTCCAGCCCCTAGAACAGCGCCTGGCACACAGCAGGTGCTCAGTGCTGTTGAATGGACGCTCTCTCTTTGGGCAGACACACTCAGCCAGCCCCACCCTTCAGACTGGCCTGATACCTGTGGGCACCCAAGCGATGGCCCTGCTCTGAGCCAAGACACCCATTTTAAAGATGAGAAAACGGAGGCCCTAGATGGGTCTCGCAGGCTGGAGATGGGGCAGCAATCAGCACAGGCCTGAACCTCTGAGCCAAGAGCCCCTCCCCTGTCCTCGCCACCGTCCGGAATTCTAAACTAAACGCACCCATCCCGGGACAAAGCCGGGGTTCAGCCAGCCTGGGGTGCCCCCTGAGAGTGGCAGGGGGACCTGTCAAGGGCGGCAGAGGGAAGGAGCACAGGAAGCAGGGAAACAGTCCCGGCAAAAATCACTTTGATGTTCAGCCCATGAAACTTCTCAAATTATAAAAGAGAATCACTTCTGAGGCTTTAAGTGGCTCCAAATAAACTGACTGTCCAAAGATACAAAGAAAAATGGACACCGGCTCCCGTAACAAGGCAGGAAAAATTGTCAGCACTGAGATGAATATTAAAAGCCCTATCCGTGAAAAACACCCTGGAAATACGTTTTAAAGGAGCAGTGTGAGGGAAGGTGATTATGAGGGCGATTACCTGAGGCAGCTGGAGAGGCGGGGCCGCCCGGCCCGAAGGAGCCCCCGCCCTGCGAGCAGACTCTGGGAAATCGGCAGGTGGCTGGGGGTGGGCGTCACCATCACACCTGGGGGGGCAGGTGCAGGCAGAGGCGCTGGGCCGGCCCTCTCGCCCAGGTGTGGGCACAGCCACATTACTGCAGAGCACAAGGGCTAATTTCCACCGGCCCCTGTGCGGGGAGGAGGTGCACCAGGCTCTGCCCGGCAGCACTGGCCGTCGGCTCCCTCGAGCCAGCCCCTGGGGACACAGAGGAAGCAGAGGGGACGGGGAGATGCAGGTAGGAAGAGCCAAGGCCTGGCCCCCGGGGGGTGTGGGCTCCTGGCCTCCCAGGAGGCCACCGCCAGCACCCAACCCTTCCCGAACCCGGCTCCTGCAGCTGAGCAGACCCCCAGTACAGCGCTGCCCACCCCACGCCCCGCCTGACCTCCTCCAGGGCTGGCCACGAGCTGTCCACAAGTCTCCTCCCTCCAGCCCACTGTGTCCTTCCTGCCAAGGGACCCTCCAGACCCCTCACCGGCACCCCGGCACCTGGCTGGGGGACAGGGCATCAGGATGGAGTGGCACACACATTGCCCTCACGTTGGCCACTGTGAGAAGAAGGACGCGGGTCCCTGCTTTCAGGGGCATTAAAAGTTCTGACAGAGTCTGAGGGCTCCGAAAACCAGCCTGCTGATGGCACGCCCCCCAGGGGGTCCCGAGGAGGTGCTCGGCAAAGCCGGACCAACAGCTAGGGCTGCCACAGGCCAAGAACCCCTCAAGCCCTCACACCACGCCCAGCTCACGTGCACGGCCTCCCTGGCCCCCTCTCGGGGCCGTGGGAAGGGTGAGAGGACCGCCACGTCCTCCCTTTGCAGAGGGCACTGCACCCTCAGCCCCTCCTGTAGCCCACGGCTCCCCTGAGCCCTCCCGGAAGGCAGGCGTGGGGTCCAGCTCGTCTCCGGGCCCTCCTGCCCCACCCCGAACGAGCAGGCGTCTTGCCATCCCAGGTAATCCCGCAGACAACCCTTCCATGGGTTAGACCCTAGAGGGGAGGCCAAGGGGGCTTCTAGAGGTTAAGTCATTGCTGGGTGGGAAATGGGGGCCCTGGCTGGGTCTGGGCCCTGCTCCTTCCACCCCTCAGGGGCTTGGGGGGCCACGGCCCGGGGGTCAAGCGCCGGCCCCAGTGCACAGACCGAGCTGCACGTCCACAGGCTGCTCCTCGGGAAGCTCAGGTTGACCAGAGCGAGCAGACCCTGAGCTTCTGGAAGGCTCTGGGGGGATGAGGGGAGGGGAAGGGTGGGAAGGTGGGAAGGACGCAGCCTCATTTGCCCTCAGAGCCGCTTCCTTGTAATTAAGAGTAAACTTTGTAGCAATGTGTCTCTTGCTGTTGTCTCCCTCCACCTCCCGGATTATAAATTGTTAATGAGTATCTGTTACAACGCTAATGAAAGTGGGATCCATATGTAAATAAAGAAAATTTAATAACTTAACAAGGTGGATTAAAATGCCCCAACCTCCTCCCCAGCAGCTGATCTGGGCCAAACGGCAGAGCTGCCATCGAAGCAGGGAGCAGCGGCTAATGCATTCACCTCAGCGCACTTTCCAAAATATAATTAATATTTTAAAAATTTATAAAACTGAAATCAGAGGTCTTGATTGTAACAAACAAAATATCCATCTTTAATCTGCTACCCAAGGGCCCACGGCGCCCCCCTCCCCTCCCCGGTTCCACTCGGAAAAGACAAACCAGCACCCAACCTGGGAGCCGGAGATCCGCCGGTAGGGAGGGCGCCCGGCTGGTCGGCGGCACCGCTGGGACACGCCGCTCACCCCCTGTGGCGGGCGGGCTCACTGCCTGGTCTGCTGCGCTAGGGCAGGTTTGTCCCAGCCGGGCCCCCGGCCTCCGCGGCCCTGAGGAGCAGCCCCAAGGGGGGAGGTATGTCTGAGTCAAGCACCACCCTGGACTCTGGAACCTCCAGCGGGGTGGGCTGGGGCCTGACAGGAGCGCGGGGGTCTCAGGCCTGAGCTGCAGCTTGCCTGTTCTGCAGAAGAGGCCCCTGGGGCTCAGAGGGGCCCAGCACCGGCCACACTCCCACGGCCACCTGGGGAGGGGCCACCCCCGCCCACACCAGCTCCTGGCCCCTGGCCGGCTGAGGGCCCTTGGGCGAGGAAGCCAACCTCTCTGGGCCTCAGTTTTCCCCTCTGGAAAGTGGGAACGTTCCTGGTGCCACCACGGGGCGGGGGGGTGGGCA
>NW_020175045.1:3267065-3285767 GCF_003031525.2 Neophocaena asiaeorientalis asiaeorientalis
GGCAGCGAGTGCTTCACAGCTTGGCACCCTCAGTGAGGACTCCCAGGCAAGGGTGTGGGGATGTGAGTGTCCCCCAGGGAGGGGTCTGGCCTGCTGGGACATGAGGACAGAGCAGCGCCTCCTGGGGTCGGCTGCTAGGACTGCTGTCCTCCCAAGGAGGGCACGGGGGGGTGTCAGGATCTAGGCCCCCCACAGCCTCTGCCTCTCCATACCGTGCCCCAGCTGGTGGCCCCCCGGGCAGCACTGCCCAGCCATCAGCCGTTCCATCAACCTCGACCCATCAGGAACGTGGATGCCTACAGACAGGGGCTGGGCTCCCCTGTGGCAGCCGCTGGCAACGGCAATGTCTGCAGCTGGGAGACAAAGGCCTCTCCCTGTCCTGGGGCGGAGGGGTGGCGCACGGCATCAGACGTGACTTTGAAGGGGAGGGGCCACAGGCCTGTCTTCTGGGTCTGCCGAGTGAGAGGAGAGAGGGAGATGGAGCTGGCCAGCACCTCCCTGTCCCCAGGTGACCAGCCGCCACCGCACTGCCACTGCGTGCCAGGCACTGTCCTTAATGCTGGGGTTACAGGAGACCCAGGCAAAGCCCCCACCCTGATACTCTAGCTGGAGACACAGACAAAACGATTGAGTCATCGACTGACTATAAACTGTTACACTGAGAGCGCTACCGAGAGACCAGGGGCAGAAGGCGGTACGGAGCGAATGGGCTGGGGGTTGGTAGGCGGAGGGACAGGCAATGTGACGTCTGACCTGAGGCCTAGAACGGAGTGAGGAAAGTGAGGAAGCAAGCCAGGCAGGTGTCTGGGGGAAGAGTGTTCCAGAAAGAACATGCAGACCTACAGGAGGACGGAGCTGGTGTGTTTGGGGAACGCAGGGTGGGGGGCTGGAGAGAAGGGGGCCCCTCAGGGGACAATGGTGGAGGTGGGGTCAGGGAGCGGGGCTGACCCTGGGGCTGGGGGTGGCTCTCTGGGTGGCCCACAGCGTCTCTCCCCCAGGGTGGACCCCGCTGCCTGCACGGTGAACTGAGGCCTGGAAAGTTTGGTGTGTAAACTGGAGGACCCTGCCCGCCCACCTCAGAGCTGCCAGTGATTTAATGCATCACGGTGCCACCGGATGGCCAGACATTTTTCACGGCCTGACCTCACTTTTAATCAGAGACTAAATTATTCATATGCCGCTTGATGGGAGACGATGCCGGGAGGGGCCTGGGCCCTGGGCCGGCTCAGCCAGGCTGAGACCAATCCTTCCAATCAAACATAAGCGGCCAGGAGGAAACAGCTTGCCCGCGTGGCTCCCGCACGCCCCGCGTCCATCACTCGCCTGCCTGTGGCCGGCTGGACCCTGAGCTCGGGGAGACCGGGAAGGGAAGACCGGCTCGCCCGGGGCCCGGTGGCTCCGCTCTCCTGCACCTCGACCTGCCCCTCTCAGAAGGCGTCTGGGCTCGGCTGTCGGGTAGACCCCAGGTGGGCCTCCCTTCTTCACCCCGGCCCTCGGGAGAGGGCCCCTCCAGAGGGTGCCCAGGAGAGGTAAGGGGGCCCCCCTCCCACAAAGCCCAGGTCTCTGGCAGAAGAAGGTGGGGAAGGGTTAAAGTTCACCCGGCCCTACACCCAGTGCCTCTCCTGTCCTAATGCCCCCCGCATGACTCCCTTCCAATTTGATGCAACAAACATTCACTGGGTACAAGGCGTGCGCCGGGTGACACCAGGGGTGTGATCCCAGCTGCCCCACCCCTGCCTTCCCAGGAGGGGGTCTCAGAAAAGAAATGCCAAGACAGAGCAGAGGGGGCAGTGGGCACATCCAGGTGAGGCCGGGGGGTCCCGGATGCACAGCTCTGCTCCTTCCCCTATGTCCCAGCAGGCCTGGTGCCCTTCACTGCCCCCCTACTTCCGCCCCACCATCTCCAGCAGCTTCATCTCCTGCACGAGGCAGTGCCTCACCCCCGGCAGGTCCCAGGCCTGGGGGCTTCTGCGGCTGGAGCCACAGGGATGTTCCCCAGGCTGGTCCAGCACAGTCTTGGGTCCAAGAGCCCCAGGGGTGAAGGGAGAGGGGTTTCCACAGCAACGGGGGAAATCCCAGAACTGTGCGTCCACACACGCAGAAGAGACATAAGACGGGGAAACTGAGGCTCTAATCAGGTGCAGGACTTAACCTCTGACCCCACGAGAGTTAGTGGCAAAGCCAGGGTGGGAAGAAGTTCCCTCCCCACCATCCTGGGCCATCCAGGATGAGACCCTCGCCTGCAGGTGTGCTGAGCCCGGGGCCGGGAGACAGGAGCTCAGGGGACCTGCTGGGGGCTGGCCTGCACCCTCACCCCCACGCGCGTCTCTCTACCGTCTGCGATGTGCAGGCACCCCTGTCACAGGACTGCCCGGGACCCCCAGCAGCCCCAGACACCATGGCCCCAAGCCCACAGCTGTGACTCCAGGACCCCAGGTCTCTGGCCCCGGGCAGACTCGGGTAAACCCCGCCCCTGCAGACTCCACCACACAGGAGCCTCAGCGCTCATCTGTGAATGGGGTAGGGTACCTGTGCCACCTGACGGGGCTGTGCGGTGGACCGGGGACCGCTTCCCTTGTCACCATCCGCTGGGCAGCCAGGTGGGGGTGAATGTGTAACAAAGAGCTCGTGGCAGGGTGACGGGGTGGCGGGGGCGGAGGAGACAGCGAAGCCCAGACTTTGGTGCAATCATCCCTGTGGCCGACTGCAAGCCGTGATGGGACGTCCCCGGGGGGGCACTGATGTGAGCTCCTTCAGCACCCCCAGACTCCCCAGGCCTCCGGTCCTCACCCCCAGAGTGCGAGGCATTGATCCGGTGACCCCTTCGAGGGCTCAGCCTCACCAGAGCCCAGGTGAGGCCGAGGGGAACCCAGGGGTGCTCCTCAGGGCCTCAGGCAGACGGCAGGGCGTTCGGGGTCCCCAGCAGCCTGGCTGTGAGCAGGGAGCATGGGGGAAGGTTGACCTCTCTCTCTCTGCCACACTGGTCCCCATAAAAGTGGTCCCCGGGGCTGGCTGGCGGCTCTCAGGTAGCCGGGAGGACAGCGGCTTGTTATTTCAGATGAGCAGAGCTGCCCCTGCCAGAGGCAAGATGGATGAGGGTGAGGGCCTGGCTCAGGGACCACTTCACCCTGCAGCCTTGTCCAGCCCCAAGCTGCCCCTCCTCCACGGCCTGTAAAGGCCCCCTGGTACCAGGCAGGCAGAGTGAGAAGGGTCCAGCCGCAGAGTCTCAGGCCTCTACCCTCAGCTCCTGCTCAGCCGCTGCCCAGCTGTGTGTCCTCCAGCAAGTGTCTGAACCTCTCTGAGTCTCTGCTTCCTCCTCTATCAGGCTCTCAGGGGTGCCGGGACATGAGGCCTGGAAAGGGCTTTTAAATGTGCCAGTGTCCCTAAAGGTGGGTTCACTGTCACCCCGGGGTTGGGGACAGATGCCCGGATGAGCACTCCCTCAGCAGCGTCCTCGCTCTGGAGGAGAGGTGCATGGCTCCTAGAGGACCAGCCTGGGGGGAGGTTCAGGCTCTGGGTGCTGGGAGGACAGGGGTAAAAGACGTGGGTGAGCAGAGGCCCCGGCTGGGGGATGAGCGAGTCTCCCCTGACCCCGGCCAGCCCTTTGTCACTGGGGCCTGGGGCGCCAGGGGACGGAGGAAGGTGGTCCACAGCGTTCCCACGGTGGCCCCAGGCTGCTCTGAAGTGGAGCAAACGCATCTGCAGATGGGAGCCCCCGGGAGGGTTGCTCGGAGGGTGCGCCTGTTCTCCCATCGGGGCGAGGGCTTCCTCGTGCGGCAGGAGCCCCATTTCAGCACATGGAGCACCTAGCAACCTGCCCCTCTCGCTGCAGACTTTGGAAGAAAATAAATTAAACACAACGAGACTGTTCTGAAGTGCTGTCCCCACAGCGTCATCGAGTTAAATGACAGACGTTTCACTCGGAAAACTGGCTCGACACCTGCGCAGTAACTTTGTCTCGAATGATTCCAGCAGACGTGGGTGGAGGAGACTCAGGACATCTTGCTGGCCCCTCTGGTGACACAGACACAGTAGGAGGCTGAGGGCTAGGCGGGGCCTCCTGGGGTGGCTCTGGGAGCAGCTGAGGACCAGGTGCCCAGGGGCACTGGCCAGGCAGGGAGAGGCATCCCAGGACATGTAAGTGGTGATGGACATGGGCCCAGCCCAGCGGCAGGGGCTGGCCGAGGTCACCTTGAGCAGCCAGCCCCGAGGATGCCTGTCACAGAGCTCAGGATGTGCGGGAAGGCGGCTGAGCCAGGGCAACCAGAGGCCAGGGCTCCAGCCAGGCTGACCTGCACGTGGATGTCCTTCCTTCAGACCTCGGTGTCCTCATCTGTAAGATGGGCTTGTCGGGCAACCTCAGGTGTGGAACGCTGGCTGTGTGTGGGCGCAGGGCTGGCCCGAACCCTGTGACGGGTGCAATCACAGCAATAGGGACTGATAACGAAGGCAGCGGTCCTGCCTGAGGGGATCAAGAGGGCTTCCTGGAAGAGAGGGCACTTGCATGGGGCCTTAGAGGATGAATAGGAGTTTGCCAGGCAGGCAGGGAAAGGAGGAAGAGCTTCCAAGGCAGCAAACATGGCCTGAGGGGCATGACTTAACATGGCCAGATGCCTGCGGGACAGGGGTGCAGAAGGGCCTCTGGAGCTCAGTGCATAAAGGGGCCTTGAATGCCCAGGCCTTAACTATAGTGATCAGGAACCCACGGATGGATTTTAGACAAAGGATTTTAAACCAAATCGGATCTACAACTCAGAAAGTTACGGGTGGGTTTTTTTCTGTTTTATTGTTCCCTATTTGCACTTTCCAGATATCTTATAATGCACACAGATAGATTTGTTTACTTATCAGAAAAAAGCAAATGTGAGAAACGACTGGAGGGGAACGAAGGTAGAAATTATCCTCTGTGAGCAGCCTCCAAGCTCTAACCCTGAGACCGCTTCCCCACCGCCTGCAGGAGCTACTGCCTGCCCCGCCTCCCGCCGCCCTCCCAGCCGGTCCCGTGGGAGGAGGTGGGCTCTGGACCGATCTGTCCAGCTCCCCTGGGGCAGGGCTGGTGTCCCCGAGGCTGGCACGCTGCTGGGCACTCCCCCTTCCTTCCCACCGCCCGAAATGTCATGCAGCAAATAGCTCCCAGGTGTGAAGTAAGCTTTCAGGGGGTGCCCACCAGAAAGTCGACTTGGAGCCCAGAGATGTGAGTTTCTAGCCCCGATTTGCTCCCGAACCCAACTCCCGGCCTCAGTTTCCCCTTCTTTAAATGGAGAAGGCTGCCTCAGTGACCTGGAAGACCCCCTTCCAGTCCCACTGGGAGACCCCCCTGCAGTCACATGGGATTCTGTGACCCTGAGGAAGGCAGACTGACAGGGAGACACCCCTGAGTGCCCCGGGAAGTTGCACCTGAGTGCCTTTTAGATCACGGGGTGGGGGGACAGCTCTAATACCCCCTTCAAACTATTTATAGCAGCTCACGCTCGCCGAGGGCTAACCACGGGCCAGGAGCTGTCCATGCACTTCTTAGCACTGTCACACTTAATGCTCCTCAAACCTACCGGGTCCTTCTATCCTCTCCATTTCACAGATGTGGAAACTCAGGCACAGAGAGGTTAAGCGATCTGCCTTAAGTCACACAGCTGGCAAGCAGCAAGCTGCTGCCTGCCCTCCACCCCTGGGCTCCCTGGGGGCTGCAAGGTGCTCCGTTAAACCTGGCAGTGGGTAGGGCCTCACGGGCAGGAACCGGGACCGGGGCAGCCACCCCTGAGGCCCGTCACCATCCAATCCTAACAGACTGGCCAGAAGATCTTGCAGTATCTCATCAGCCAACCAAGGGCTCCCACAAAACTCTGCTGAAACCCAGACCCTGACGATATTTGTAGAAATCATTTCCAAAGCAGCTGTTCAAATAAGGCGCCTTGTTAGTCATGAAACAGGCGTGGTTGGGGAAAACACAACAGCTGGGTTCTTTTGCCTTTTTGTTGAAACTGGGGTCTTGTTTTTCAAAGTAGACCGACAGCTCAAGTCCTTGACTGGGAGCTCCGCCCCGTCCTTCAATCCGGCACCTAATCCTCTAATGCCCTTTATCAAACACCCAGTCACTTAAAGTGTTATTAAATGCCTTTTTTTGGATTATAATTTTTACTCTTGATTATATGATGACTGTATAATCAAATATTCATTGGCTAATGATGATTAAAATATATAATCCCCCCAAAGATGTTTAGAACAATTTAGGCTACCATTGGCTTAATTAAGGGAGTGAGGGATTAGTGGCATGAAGGGGTAATTTTTTTAGAACTAATTTCGTAGTTCTTGTGGCTCTGAAACCGGAAGGAGAAGGGGACAGATGGGGAAGACAGAAGACAAGGGTACAGTGATCACTTGCCCCTTGGAGGACCTCAGGCCTCGGCGGGCAGAACAGAGCTTGGGTCTCGTAGGTGCTGGGCGGGCTGGGCTCGGCCACGGAACGAGCGCTCGGGACACGGGATCAGAGCCGACAACAATGCAAACCTGGCGAGGCTGGTTAGACGGAAACTTCCAGCCCTGAGGGAGCGCGGAGCCCGTGGGGGCCCACTCCCCACCCTCCTGCTGGCAGCCTGCTCAGACCAGAGCCTTCCAGGCAGGCCAGCTCCTTGCTTGTTGGGGAAGAGGGGGTGCAGGAGGCTTGACCAGGCTCGTCGCCTGAGTTTTAGCACGCCCGTCTCCTGCGTCTTTCTAAACCAGAGGTGATGCACGCCGGTTCTTTCTAAACCAGAGGTGATGCACGCCGGTTCCAGCTGACAGGCTCACTAGCCTCGTCCCCACCCTGCGGGACAGGCCCCTGTCCCTGTCTCCTCAGATGGGGAAGCTGGAACAGAAGTCAAAGGGACCCACTCAGAGTCACAGAGCAGGGAAAGGCCGACCTGGCTGCCCCAGGGGCTGTGTGGGCCTGTTCCCATGAAGCCCTAGGAACCGCAGGGTGCTCCCCTCTGCGCCCTGGCTACACCCCTTCCGCTCCACCCCCTCCAGGCTAAGCCGGGCAGCCGCTGCCAGCGCCTAAGCCCACCGCACAGTGAGATAAGTAGACATTTGCCCGAGAATTAAATGCTGCTCATTGACAGGCGCAGAAATCCACCCGCCAACGGGCACCAGCGCCCGGTATGCTCCAGGGCACGGATGAAGGAACGGGAATCAGAATTGGGGCCAAATTCCATAATCCATATTTACATAAATCTGCAGCTAAAAGCTGGGAGCGGCCCTCCGTCTGTCTCACATGCCAGCCTCCCTCTGCAGAAACCACGGCCAAGGCCACGCCAAGGCTCTCCTCCTGCCCCAAGCAGCTGGAGCATTTCCTGGATGGAGATGTCTTCAGGCTTCCTGACAGCCCAGCCCAGAGCCCCTGGGCTCCTCCCCAGGAAACATGGGAAGGGAGGCCCCTCCTCTGTACTGGGCTGCTCAGTCCCAGGGCAGGCTAAGGGTCGCCCTGGCATTAGTATCCTGGGGGAACAGATTTGTCCCCAGACCTTGGAGAGGCCCTGAGGGAGCAACTTCCCCAGTGAGGATGCTGAGGCGGGGGGATGTCAGAATCCCTGCCCCAAAGTCACCCAGGGCCCAGTGAGACTCACCATCACAGCTGCCAAGAGTGGGCACTTCCTTTACGTCAGGCCTGTGCCCTCCCTGTACTATAAGGTGTATTAGTCTGCTAGGGCTGCTGTGACAAACATCCCAGGCTGGGTGGGGCTTAAACAGCAGAAATGTATTGTATCTCAGTTCTAGAGGCCAGAAGCCCGAGATCAAAGAATTGTCAAGGCTGGTTCCTCCTGAGGCCTCGCTCCTTGGTGTGCAGACGGCCGTCTTCCCCCTGTGTCCTCCTGGGGTCGTCCCTCTGTGCGTGTCTGCGTCCTAATCTCCTCTTCTTACAAGGATGTCCATCCTATCGGGGTAGGGCCCACCCTAGTGACCCCATTTTACCTTAGTCACCTCTTTAAAGACCCCACCTCCAAATTCAGTCACTTTCTGAGGTGCTGGGGGTTAGGGCTTCAACATGTGAATTTTGAGGGGACAATTCAGCCCATAACATATGTTTTCGCCCTAAATCCTCACCACCTCAGGAGGAATCCGAGAGGTTAATCTGCCCTCACCAGGCCAGGCTACTGCCCAGAAAGCACTGAGCCCCATCTGAGTTCCGCTAACCTCTGAGCTGCCGCTGCCCGCTGGGCAAAGCGACCCTGGGTGGCTGCCCTCACCAGCCCCCTGAGCCACCGTGAGGACACCCTAGGATCTCACGCAGGGAGCAGAAAGGGCACTGGGCAGGGACCCGCTTCTGGGACAGCTGAGGACAGGCTCTGAGAAGTGCTCAGCCATGCACCCTTTGCCCGGGTGTCAAGGTCATGGCTCTGAGCAGCCCGGCTGGAGCTCAGGTCCACCTCACACATTGTGTCCCCAGCTGCGCTGTCCAGTCCTGGGCTCCTGCCTGGCCCTCATCCTTCCCTGCGTTTGGCCCAGTGGGTGGCAAAGAGGTTTGAACCATTGGCCTCCCTTCCGCACCAGAGTTCCAGGAGGGCGGGGCCGTGTACACAGAAGGTGTTTTCTTATTTCCTGTGTTCATGACGCTCTGGCATCTGGGGCCTGACTGGGAAACACTGCCCATCCCAGAGCCAGAAAACGACTCACCGCAGGGCCTTGCCTTTCAAAGGCAAGCCCGGCCATCCAGAGCCTGCACTCCACCACCTCCCCTCCAGTTCGCAGGATTCCTCTGCCCCCATCACCCAGGCCGGTACAGACAGCTAGGGCAGCCCCGTGGCCCATAGTATTCAAACTAGCCAGTCCTAAGCTTGCTCAAACTTGTCTACCCTGTGTCACCCATTCCTTCCCTGGAAACCCCAATAAAGGCTCTGGGTCATGCTCTCCTCCCCCCGCAACCCCGCCACCTACCACCCCTCCCTGGTGCTTCCCCACCTGGCCCTGCATGGTGTGCCAGCCTCTTGTTTGTAGGGATCCATGTATAAACTTCTCTCATGACAGTCCTTTCTGTGTCCCAATGTCTTAGCATTCCTAACTAAATCCTGGGTACATTTTAAAAAATATTTATCTATTTATTTATTTATTTGGCTGCGCCGGGTATTCGTTGGGGCGTGCGGGATCTTTAGTTGCAGCATGTGACCAGGGATCGAACCCGGGCCCCCTGCCCTGGGAGCACAGAGTCTGAGCCACTGGACCACTAGGGAAGTCCCCCGGGTACATTTTAACACTCCTCTCTGACCAGTTCTCAGTGTCTCCTGGAGTCTGAAGATGGTTGTGGAGTGTGCCTCTGGGCACAAAAGCATGGCTGGATAGAATGGAATCGACTGGAGAAGGAGGAATTTCCACCCCTGAAACTCTAAGTCCATGATGAGTTAGCCTCTGCAAAGCTGACTAAGATGCCCTCGCAGACAGGACAGCTTTGATAGCTGGAACTGACTCTCAGAACCGCGGACGCACAACAGAGATGAAGGGGTTTGGGTGTCTGTGAACCAGCCAAGCCCCTCCCCCTGCCCCAGAGGCTCCGGGGACACGCCCCTCCAGGGACCCGCCCCCCCCGGTCACGCCCCTCCTGGGACTCGCCCTGCCTGTCTCAAGAGAGGAGGGTGGAGTTAAGGGCAGCGCATTCCAATCCAGGCCTTCTCGCCCGAGGCTAGAAGCAGACCCCAATATTACTGCCGTGCTCTCCCTCATTCCCTCCCCCCAGGTTCTAGTTAAAGCATCGCTCCCTGGAAGCCCAGTTGCTCCAGTGAACCCGCAAGGACCCATAAGGACCCCTTAGGTTTGGTCACGCTCTTCCAAGGCTTCCTTTGGTCCCTCTACTCTCCCTGGGGCAGTGGAGGTGGGAAGAAGCGGAGGGGGGAGGCTAACCAGGTGCACCCTCCTGCCTCAGGCCGGGCCTCGATCCTGCCCGGGTCCGCGTGTCTCAGTGGCCGTGGGACCAGGGCTCCCAGCTGGTGTGTCCCAAGCCCAGCAGCAGCCCTTCTACTATCACCAGCCCCCAGAGAGCAAAGGGCAAGGTCAAGACAGAGTCCTCTGGGGCGGGGGCTGCCTTCCCTTTGGCCCCCCCTTCCCGCCCCCCGTGAAGCGGCTGCTTCGGGCTTTTCCGGAGTGAGAAGGAATCCCAGAGGGGCTGGACCGAGGCTCAGGGCCTGAGAGGGAGGCGGGAAGGAAGGGAGAGGGAGAGAGTAGAATCTGAGAGAAGAAGGGCCCCAGGAAGAAAGGACCGGGAGACGAGGTCAGGATCTGGGAAGCGCCTGCCCCGCGGTGCCCCGGCTCCGGAGACCCAGCAGCCCATCCTCCTCGATGCCTGCCCTGCGCAGCCCAGCTCATCAGCAGGTCCTGTCTGCTCGGCCCCTCTCACACCTCCACCTGGGCGGCTGCCCTGGGACCAGGTAAGCAAAATCGGAGCCCGCGTTTGGAGGCTTGGTGGGGAGGCAGGGGGAGGCGGGTTGGGTGAGGGAGAGGCCTCAGCTGTCCTCCTTCAGAGTGTCCCAGCGCAGGCCCGGGCAGCCTTTGTACCGGCGGTGAAGCTGTCCTTGGTGTGGGGCCCCCAGGAAAGGAGCATGTCTTTGGGGCAGCTCCCTCCGGCCGGGTGCCATGCTGCGGGAGGGCCTGGACTGCGGGTCCCAGCAGTCGTGGGAGTTGGGGGGTGGAAGCACGTGCTGAAGAGCGGCGGGGACCCTACAACATCCTTCCTAGCCTTCGGCCAGTCTCTGAGATTCAAGTCAGATCAAGACCTCCCTTGTTTGGCCTCCCAGCCCGGGAGGCGGCAGCCACTTGTCTCAGGCCACGCCCCCTCCCGGCCGCCTGCGCCCGCTTCCCCACCCCCCCACCCCCGCACTCTCGGCTGCGCCTCGAATTGCCCTGTGAAGTCGGCCTCCCTTTCCTCTCCTTAAAATGAAGACGGCAGCGGGGACACCTGCCCACAGCCAGCGAGGCCAAGGTGATGAACAGAGTCCCCAGCAGACGTCCCCTGCTGTCATCATCCCAGGAGCCGTCCACTCCTTAGGGCCTGTCCGTCCGCAGCGTTCCTGCCTGCCTGTCGCCCTAGAGCACCAGGTGGACAGAGGCAGGGACAGCCGTCCGGCACCCCTCAGCGCCTAACCCAGGGCCTGAACGTGGGGAGCCGAGGCTGCAGAGGAGGCAAAGGGAAGGCGCCGAAGGAAGAGCACCCAGGGCTCTTCTGGAAAGTTCCGGGACCTCGGTCGGTGCTTTCGTCCTGGCAGTGGGAGACTATTTCTCAGTCGCCCCCTCCTGGGGATGCCGCCAGAGGGAGAGGAAGTTGCCTGGCGCTGGAGGGGGGGGAGGGGGAGGCGGCTTTGAAAACCCTGCCAGTGCGTCAGCGGCTCGGTGAGGGCAGTGTTGTAGTTACACTTTTTTTAAATTAAGTGAATAATTAAAAAGAAGTTGATTATCAATTAGCTAATTAAATAATCCATTTTACTTGCACAGTCCTGCTTTCCCCTTATTTTTCCTTCCTGACTTTTTTCTCACCCCCCTTTTTTTTCTTTTTTCTCTCTGTCTCCCTCTCTGTCTCAATTTTTTTTTTCTTTTTTGGTTAATCACTGTGGCCGCGGTAATGAGCCGCCTCGGGTTGCCAGGCAACCGGCTCCCAGTTAAACAGTCACAGCTGCCTCCTGTCCGCACCCTGACGGCTGCGCGGGGGCGGGGACCCCGCTGCAGCCCCTTCTGTGCGGCGACCGGACTGACCCCCACCGTGGAGACGCCCGGGCAGCGCGGTGCACGCTGTCCCGGACCGAGGGCCTCAAACATCTGCCCCATCGCCGCTCGCTGCCCCTCGCGCCCTGCCGGCGCCGTGCGCTCCCCCTGCGCCCCTTCCCAGCCGCTCTGCCCATCGCGGTCTCCGCGCTGCGGGCCTCAGTTTCCCTGCCTCCCGCGGCCGCGACGACCCGCGAGGGGCTCAGGCCGGGTCGTTGGCGCAGCGGGGAGGCCGCCGAGTCTGAGGCCTGCGCCACATCGACCTCCACGCCGGCACGCGGGACGCGAAGGGCCTCCTGGGAACCGGCTGGGAGAGGTCGGGCCGGAGCCCCGCCAGGGACAGTGAAGCAGGGCTGAGTGCCCTCTGCGACCGCCGTGTCGGAGGCCGGGGACAGCTGGCGGTCGGATCCCACTTGGCCACCGCCGCCTCCAGGTCCCATGCTCTCCAAAGACGCCCCCAGGCTCGGCCGGCCGGCCAACCCCGCACGAGTGGACAACCCCGCACGAGTGCACAACCCCGGGGCGCACACAGTCCCGGGTGGGCCCCCAACGACGCCCCCCCCTGCAAGCCCCACCCTCAGCACGGCACCGGCTGCCCCCCTTGCCCGGGAGTCTCTCGGGGGTCTCCCCCGTGTCCACCCGTCTGTCCAGCGGTCTGCCCGGCTCCTCGCACTCTCCACCCCACCCCCATCTCGTGTTGTTGTTGTGTGTGTGTGTTTCCTCTAATTCTCCGGAGTTACTCTTTTGTTGCCAATTGTTTCTATGCCCGGAGGCCACGCTGTAAATGAGATGTTACAGCTGCACGGAGCTAAGTAAACACCTTATAAATGAATAAATAAGTGAATAAATAACGAAATAGTCATCTCAGGGACCAGAGCGGCTGTCAGGGCTCCGGCCGGGGTCTGTGTCCCTCCAGTGCCCAGGCCTGGAGGTTTAAGAGGTGGGTTGAGAGCCGATATGTCCCCCCTCCCCCCACCAGGCCCCCCTCAGTCAATCATCCCTCCTCAGCACCCCCTTCCCTCCATCTCCCAAATTTTCCTCCTGGCTCCACAGAATTTTTTCCCCAGGTGTTGTCTGGGGTTCATCACTTCCACCCACCAATTTTCAAACAAAAACGAATTGTCACTGTGACTCTAAACCCTGGGTTTAATGCTGAATGAGTCTTCTCAGATAGCGGATGGCGGCCCGGCTCTGGGTGGTCAGAGGAAGGCCCAGGCACTGTCCAGACACTGCCGTCAGGTGCCCGAACCGACGTCCCAGGACGGGCAGGAGACCTGTGCCAAACTGTCACGAAGAAGAAAACGCCATCCCGGGGGCAGCCAGAGCCCCCCACCTTCCAGCCCAGCTGCGGGCGCTGCGCTGAAGACAGGCAGGCCTCAACCATGGAGCCGGAATCTCAACTCTGCGGAAAGAGGCTGAACTTTGCAATTATCATGGATAACAAGACCAAATGGCAAAGCACTCACTGAGTAACTGATATCAATTATGAAGCCGGGCTTCAGAGTCTGAAATAAATGATAGGGGAATTGGCCTGAGAGAGAAGGGGAGCAGACATGTTATTATTTACGCCAGATTAAGAAAAGTATCCAATTTGCTGGCCATCTCCCTCCCTGTGGGAATTGGCATCAATTTTATTATTGTTCCTCCGATTTTAATATTCTCTAAATGAATTACTATTGAGCAAGGTAGTTAGTCAATAGTTTAATGCAATTAATTATCTTTAAATCGCTTTATCTTTTTGGGGGGGGAGTCTTAACTCTAGTGAGCAGTTGTTTACAGGAAACTCCACAGAGAGAGGGTTTTGCATGGTGTGGGTCCAGGTGGAGATCCTGGCGAGAGGGTTTCCTGGTTCAGAAGCCAGGAGGCCTTGGATCCCAAATCCACGAAAATCAAAATCCGAGGTGTGGGTCCTGCGTGGAGACCCTCTACCGCAGTTCAACGCCTGCAGGAGGCCAAGCAGGTCCCCAGGGCCAGCTGGACGTGGGGTGGAGCCTGGGCACCTCCCACCAGAGCCCCTGTTTTGTTTTACTTGTTTGTTTTTAGTTTAAGTGGATCAGGTAAAAAAGAAAAAAAAACACCCTCTCACTAGCGGTTCTTTCCTGGACTCTGCCTGGGTGAAGCAGAGGCCAGCCCCTGGGTGTGGCAGTCAGAAAGCTAAGCTGGGCCTTTGCAGGCACACCAGCACCTCCCTTCCCCTCTTCCAAGAGCGGCCCTGGGCAACAGCCTGGGGAGACAGAAGACTGTAAGGGGGGAGCCGCGGGGAATCTGATGTGATTTCCAGGTTCCTAGAGCCCAGCTTCTTTCTTGTTCATGGATGTGGGGAAGGCCTCACCTCTCCCCACCCCACATACCCCCTAAGTATCCCCAGACTAGTGTGGCCCGTACAGACCTCCCTGGGGCTCATTTGGGTTCCCCCCGACCCTCGCCACTGCTGGCGGCTCCCAGCACCTGCGGATGGCAGCTTGGGCGGTTGTGTACGGCCAGGGCAGGTGGGCAGCTCAGAACTCAGGGCCAGGGCCCTCTTCTTGTTCCCAGCTGCCTGTTCTTGTCTACCGCACTGGTTAGAAGCCAGAGGGGGCAGTGGTCTCAGCTCAAACTGAGGGCCGAAAACTGTCCAGAAGAAGCCCTCTTCCAGAGCCTTCCCCAGCCATGACCACGAGCACCGAGCCCCGGAAAACAAAGTTGTCTGCTGGGAGGTCTGGCCGAAGGTACACTCACCAGGAGGAGAGGAGAGGAAAGGGAGAGGCAAACTTTGTTTCCAGCAGGTCGGAGTAATTCTCCAGGAGATCAGCGCACCAAACGGGACTGTGTGGGGTTGGGGGGACTCACGGGGTGGGGGCGGCATCCTGCAGGTGGGCAGATTACAGGTAAGAGACACCCTTGTAAACAGTCACTCCCTAGGCCAGGCTTCGAGCTGCTGGGTGATAAAGAATACCAACGAATGTGCAGAAGCAGCCTGGGACGACGTGCTGTGCACGGGACGGCCCCATCCGAGACACCTTTCCTGCGGGGGTGGTAAAGGGACACCACTGAGTGACCTGGACACCAGTGGGCTCCAGGACACCAAGATGGTCCCTGAGAATTATCCTTTTCCTACCACGCGGCACCCATCAGCCTCCTAAAGAAACGCTGGGGCTTCTCACCAGTCAGCGAAAACTGAATTCCCCCGAAACAGCACGGAGGACAGGACCTGGTATTTCATAGTGTTTTAAAAGTAATATTCCGTTCATCGGTGCCGTGAAATAGGGCACCAGGAGCGCTACAAGAAATAAAAAGAGTAATTTCTCAGTGGAGAGCCTGCCTGTTTCCAATTCAGGGCCCGGATGGCTGGAACCTGGACACTTTGGACAGACCAAGGTGGCTCGTCCTCGAGGCCAGAGGCCTAGCCCCTCCCGCCCGCCCGCCCGCCCGAGGCTTGGATTCCTAGGGAAAGGGGATGTGGGCAGGCGGGAGTTATGGGGGGGGCAGGCGGGTGGTTTGGCATGGAGGGTTGGAGCCTCAGCCCAGCTCCTCTGGCCCGGAAGGAGGGGGCTGGGCGTGATCTCAGGGGAGCCCCCTCCCCAAGGCTTGGGAACTTGCTGGGTGCCCACCTCAGCAGGGCAGACCTGAAAGCACTTTGGCTGCAGCGGGTGAGGGGAGAGGGACTTGGGAAGGAAGGAACCGCCTCCCGTTCAGGAAAGCCCCGTGTGCAGTTGGGGAGGGGGCTGGGGTCCTTGGTGGAGTGGCCAGAGGAGGTAGGTGGGCTGCCTCGTGAGGAGCACTCTGACCTCCAAGAGTGATTTTGCTTGGACGATGAAATGGGGTGGGGGGCTGGTGCCCACCCTGCAGCTCGAGAGGCCTGGAGGTGCTGCGAGGCCCTGCTTGGCTGGGCCGTCCCTCAGGCAGGTCTCCTTCCGGGGGCCAGGGGGCCTCACGGCCTCTTCTCACACTTTCACATGATGGTGGCTGATGCTGCCTTAATGTCTGAAGGGGACAATACTTGGGAGGTTAAAATTACAATTGCTTCTACTTAAATTTATTTGATGGCCGAAGCGTTCCCGTTATATGTCCGTATGTGGGTTTTCAATATCTTAAATGTTTAAAAAGGTTTTATTCTGTACTTACACTGAGTGAAATTAAAAAGAAACAGTAAAATGTTTGAAAATGAAGTGCATTATGTTTAATAAATTTAAAATGAACAAAGACTGCTATATTGCCAGCAATATCATTCCCTGCCCAGGGGCATTAATAAAGACTGGAGGTTTGGAAAAACAATATTTTCTATTAAAATTCTGCGCTGTGTTTCAATATTAAAAGGATATGTGATGAATTTCCAGTGTTACCCAGACGGGGTCAGAGATTAATTTCATTTCTTTCTGGTCAGCATTCTGTCGATAATTAATCAAAAGCAGAGTTTCTTAATGAAACACTTTTCATAAGGTGATAATTAGCAGGAAAGAGGCGGCCCGCAGACAGTCCCTCGAGCTGTCTAATAACCGGCAAGGCACGGGGCTGGTTCCTGGGGGCGGGGGGCGGGGAGCCTCGGGGACACCGGCTCCCCAGGGAAGGGGCTGAGCGGTGGTGAGTCGAGTCCTTGCCCGGCCCAGCCCTGAGCTCGGGCGCTCTGCAAACCCGCTCAGGCCGCTAGAGGAGCCGGGAGGAGCGCGAGCCGCGAGGGCCTGGTCGGGTCCACCCCACCCCGGTCCGGCCCAGAGCGGACAGCGAACGCTGTGTGACCTTAGGCAAGTCCCTTCCCCTCTCTGGGCCTCTGCGCTCCCTCCTATCGGAGAAGCAGCTCAATTCAGAACCATTCTGGCTCGGACGCAGAGTCCAGCCCTTGTCCTGGCCGGCTACCCTCTCCGCAGAATTCCGGGAGTAGGACCCACGGGAGGACACGGCTTCGCCAGGCTCCCGTTCACCCTGGCTCCGGTGCGCCCGGCCACGCCTGCGGCCTCGCGGCCGCGGAGCCGGGAGGCCGCGCGGAGGGAGGAGGAGCGAGCCGGGGAGGGAGGGGAGGAGGCGGGGGCGGAGGCGTCCGCAGACCGAGGGGGATTATTAGTGCATTATAAAATTACTAAAAATAAATGGGAAACAATTAAGGGGTTCAAGAGTAAATAAAGTTAATGAAACAAAATCAGCAGCAATTAGCGGCGGCGCCCACGCTCGCTCCCCCGCAGCCCGGCGCGTGGTTTGGAGCCCGGGGGCTTCGGGCGGCGAACAAAGGCCTCCCGGCCGGCCCGCCAGGCGCGGCCAGTGGGGGCCCTGCCCCGCGCCACGGCCAGAGCCGGAGGGCTGGACCCCCAGGCGCCGGCGCTCCCAACCCCGGGCCGAGCGGCAGGTGCCGGGTCCACTGCCGGTCTGGCCTTCCCGGTGCTGCTTGGGAAACGCTGCAAAGTTTCCGATAACGCGGAGCGGGGGGGGGGGGTCTGTGCAGATGAGATTATCGATAGTTATTGAAAGTCCCCAAATAGGATTTACAAAGCAGGCTCCTGCGCCTTTAATAGAATTCTAGATAATCTTTTATCACAACAAGACACGCATAGAATTATTTAAACAGATTGGACGGCTGCAGCAGCAAATTTCAATTATTCTAATGCTTTAATAAATGTGGTGCGTGTGTATTAAATTCAAGCTTCTTAATCCAAATTTTACGATTTAACTGCTCTGATTTTTCATTACTGCAACACCCACACGCGGCAGTGGCCCGCTCCCTTTCTGGGGAGGACGATCCCGGCTCAGGAAAGCCGAGGAGGGGAGCGCAGAGTGCTCGGCGGCCGGAGAGAAGGGAGCCAGAGGCTGGTGAGGGGCACCAGGCGCCGGGAGATCTCGGGAAAGTCAAGACCTGCGGCGAGGGCAGGAAGAGAGGACCGAGAGAGGAGGGCCCGAGGGGTCCCTGCGCCCCATCCTCCCCGGCGCGGGGCTTCTTGCCCCAAGGCTCCCCTCTCCTTACTCACGTCGCGACTCTGCAGGCCCTGGCGGTTCCCTGCCCGGGAGCTCCGTCTGGACCACCCGGGGGGAGTGCCCCCGGCGCAGGGGGGACAGGACGAAGGCAGGCTGTGCGCCGGCCGCCCCCGGCCAGAGCGTCCCAGCTCCTGACTGAGCGCGTCTGGGAACCACTGGGCCCCGTCAGGGCCACCCCTCGGGCGCCCCCTTCCTTCCGGTCCCCTCAGTCCTAAGTGAGAGCCAGGCACCCAGGGTGCGTCCCTGTGCACACTCCCACCCTCGCCGCCCACAAGGCAGCGCCCATCCCCACGCACGACTGAGCAGCGGGGCGAGGGTCGCGGCCTGGACCCCGGGAGCTGTGAGGCCCGCGGCGCCTCCTCCACGCAGCGTGGCCTGGGAAGCGCGGCGAAGGCCGGGTCTGAGGGGCCAGGTCCGGTTCCCCAGGGTGCCCACGAGGAAACTGAGGCCCTGAACTCGAGCCTCCATTTCTCCGGGCCCTGCGGGGAGGCGGAGGAAGGGGCAGACCGGGTGGGGACAGAGTGGGGGCTTCCAAGGCCTGCCCAGCGCTCGGGCTTTGGAAGAAAGGGAAGGAGCTTGGAAGGCGAGGCTCCCATCCCGGGCCTGGCTCTCATCCCAAACTCTCCTTTTCGCTCCGTGCCCCCCACCCCACCCCCGTTCTCGGCCCGCGCGGCCCGGTCTGACCCGACTGAGCAGTGAGTTGGGCTCGGTCCAGAGGCGTCGATCTCTCATAATCTTTGTTTAATGTTGCATTTCTAAGCTCCGTATTAAGCAGCGGTATGGGCGGCTGGATATTTAGTTGTATATAATTTACACCCTGATCCTGAATCGATCCGACACCCCCGGATGGAGTCTCCCTCATTTTTCACGCTCCTTCCGAGGTGCCGAAATAATACCCTCTCATTAGGAGACTGCGAGGCCTGGCTAATTTATCCAAACTGTCAGGGGCTTGTACAACCTCGGGTTAAAAATAAATCAGCAAAGAAACAAAACCCTTCCCTCCCCACTCCCCCCGGCCCCCGCCCCGGCCCCCCCCCCACCCCACCC
>NW_020175045.1:3288337-3293593 GCF_003031525.2 Neophocaena asiaeorientalis asiaeorientalis
AAGAGCGCTGACAAAGAGTGCAGCTCATGAAAATTCCGCCCCACGATTCCCCATCTCCGCTCCAATATGCGCACGCACTCCCCCAGCTGCCGGCGCTATTATTCTCCAATTTCAATTTGACACCCCAGCCTTTCATGCTAATTCTATTATTGTAGGAAGTTTATGTGATTTCATATCACTAGAAATCGGTAATGTATAATAACCCTTTGGGCAAGAAACCCAGTCCCCGCAGCAGCCACCGGAAAATAATTACTTTCATATCAAAACTCTGCAGGAGCCCAGCGGCCGGGCCCTTGCAGCCCCGGGCTCCGTCACCCCGCGCGTGTGCCAGTGCGCGGGGGTGCGCGCGGGGGCGCGTGTGTGTGTGCGCGCGCGCGTGTGTGGCGCCGGGGAGGAGGGGGAGCGCGGGGGAGGGCAGGAGAGGGGAGCTGTGGATGCATAAATTTGTTCAATCAGAAACACAAACACACACGCACACAAAAGGAGGCATTAAGCGCGGACCTCGGGGGAGGTGAGGGGCCTCGTCCCACCCGCGGGGAGAGGCTTGGAAGATGGAGCGGGGAGGGGCCGGACTGGGCACTCGGAAATTGGAAAAAAGTGGACCCGAAAGCTTGCGTTTGACCAGCTTTATTTATCAAAAATGGTACATATATAAATATTTTTAGACATTTTTGCATTTTACAAGGCTGAGGATTCTCGTTGTGAGTTTTTGTAAGGGTATGAATTTTTTTCTTTTTTTTTTTCCTTTTTTTTTTTTTTTTTTTTTTTTTGTTTTTTTTTTTTCTGTGAGCGTTTTTTTTAAAAAAATAAAATAAAAATAAAAGGAAGGAAACAGAAAAAAAGAGGAAAAAGCAGTGTTTCGAAGCCGATCACCTGATTTCGCTGTGTGAGTCGGAGCCTGAGCGAGCGGCCGGGGGCCGGCTGAGCGCCTCCCTCGGCCCCACCGCCGCCCTCAGTCCATGTCCACCTCCTCGCCATCCGGCGCGCTGGGTCCGGCTGCGGCGCCCGATTCGGGGGTCCCGCCAACGGCCGGCTCCGCAGACTGTGGGAGCTGGGCGCGCTGTGCAGGGACAGGCCGCCGGGCGAGTGCAAGTGGCGGCTCTGGCTCTTGAGCAGCTTCTTCTCGTGCTTGCGCTTCTTCTTCTCCATCTTCTCCAGTTCCTTGCGTGCGATCTCCTCCGGGTCCATCGGCTCGCCACTGCACGTGGTAGGATGGGAGTTGTGTGCCGGCCGCCCAGGGCCCTTCTTCGTGTTCTCCTTCTTCCTCCACTTGGCCCGGCGGTTTTGGAACCAGACCTAGAGCAGCCGGATAGGGGAAAGGAAGGCACGGTCAGGCGGTGGGCTTGCCGTGGGGGGCTTCGGGCCTCCCCACTCCCCCCAGAGATGCCTGCACAACCTCGGCTCCGGCCAGGGGGCGGGAGCCGAGCCACGCGGCCCAGCCGACCCTGAGCTGGATTTTGGCACTCAAGCTGCAGGTTCCAAAGTGTTATCTTTTCCACCCAGAAGGAGGTAGATGGGGCCTCTCGGCCGGCTTCCCGCTCCAGCTTCTCACCTCGGGGAACTGGGAGCTGCCCCTTCGTTGGGCAGGGCCGGTCTGGCCCCTGACCGAGGGCGTCGGGATCCTGGTCGGGAGGCAGAGGGCAGGGGGCCCCTCTTCGCCCCTCCTGGCTTCTCACAGCTTGTGTTCTAAGCAGCCCGCCTGACCCGGCGCTGAACGTCTGGCCTGAGGACCAGTAGCGCTGGGCTCAGCTGCCCTGCACACCTGTCTTCGGCTCTCTGGAGACTGAGTCAAAGCCCAGATATTGGGGGTTCCCGTGAAGGGAAATCTGGGTGCTTTTTCCTCCAGAAGGGCCTGGGAAGCCGAACTTGAGGGGGGAGAGCTTCAGCAGCCCCTCCCTCCCCTCCCCATTCAGAAAGCCTGCTTTCTGAAGGAAGGTTCCATGCCAGGGCACCAACACAGCCTCCTCAAACCAGTTGTGCTTGGCCTGGACCAGGGAGGGGTCCGGCAGTCAGGGAAGCAAGAGGCCAGCTTCCAGGCCATGCGGAGAAGAGGCCAGGGCCCGTCCTGCATCCTGCCGCCTCTCTGCAGGCCTCCTCCTGGGAGCCCCGCGGTTCTCCAGGGTGGCAGCAGCCCTAGACCCTGGCTCCAGCACCACACACACAGTCAAATCCCGCTGAGCCCCAGGCACACGACCCTTCTCAAAAGATCGCGATAATTCGAATTCTTTGTTCCAGCTGTGTAGAGACCGGCACAGTAGCAGGCCCGCCCGGTCACCGGCACCCTTTTTCGGTGCCAAGGTGCGTGAGTTAAGTGGTAACCTCCCCGAGACTGTCTCTGCCCTTTCATTCTTTCCTCCTTTTTAAATACTTCTTTTTTGGTGTAAATTCCCGGCTGCCTTGTCACCCAGAATTTCTCATTATCATATTAGAGGAGAAATGAAGAGGTCTTGACTTCACTTAAGACACTTAGAACAAATTGGATAAGAGGATTTACAAACAGAAGAGGTCATGCGGGGAGGCGCAAACACAGGAGACAGCACCTTTTAGACAAAGCTACTGGCGCTAAGCAGGTGCCTTCCCAGCCTTAGCCTCCGAGCCCGGCGCCCGCAGCTGTGGCCCACACCACACTGACCACCACACCGACCCGGAAAAAGATGTCTGTACTTTAGGGAAACATCTAATTATGCACGATTCATCTTGAATTTTCAATCCACCAAATTGACACTGTATTTTTAAAAAGAATACCGCCGGCAGTCTCGGAATAAAATCAAATTACGGGAGGAAAAAAAAAAGATATAACCGATGGTGTTAAGGATTCAGACACCCTTTCCCCCAACAATGTGTTAATTGTTTGTGTCCGCCTCCCCTTCCTCAGCTGCCCCCTTCTGCAAAGCTCTGAATAAATACGTGTTTTCATGTGAATATTTTAGAGGCGAAAGTAAACAAACGCGCTAGCTGCAGGCTGGTGTGCGGAGCCCCCAGCCGGGGCCCGGCGTCGCGGGGTCTGCCGTCTCCCGGTCTCTCCTCCAGTCCGAGCCGGGCCGGCTCCTTCTGGCCGCTTCGCCCGCCCCAGCGCCTCGTTTCTCGCCGTCGCGCCGACCCACCACACAGCTCCCCGGTTCGGACGCAGCAGCCGTTCTCCGGCCCCTCCCGAGCCGCCTCGGCTCCCTCCGGGATGCCCGCCTCCCTCTCCGCGGGGCGCCGAGCCCCGGACCCCCCCACCTTCTGGCGGGCGTGCGCGCGGCGGGCTCTGACGGAGGCTGTGGTCTCCCACCTGGAAGCCGAGAACAAAGGCGGGCCGGGCCGCGCAGGCCGCCAGGCGGGATGCTGGCTCGCGGGACGCACAGGCGGGTCTTTACCTGAACTCGGGACTCAACCAGATCCAGGCGCAGCGCCAGCGCCTCGCGCATGAACACGTCGGGATAGTGGCTCTCGTTGAACGCCTTCTCCAGCTCCTCCAGCTGCCAGCCCGTGAAGTTGGTGCGGGTGCGCCGCCGCTTGCAGCCCGGGCTCTCCTTGTCCGGGTCCCCCGAGTCTGCGGGCACGCACAGGACGCCGCGCGGCTCAGCCCCGGGCCCGGCTGGAACGCGGCCACCCGCTTCTGTCCAGGGGCCACCGAGAGGAGAGGGCGGCGCGCGCCCTGAGCCGGGCGGAGGGCGGCGAGCGAGGAGGCCGTGGCGCCGCGGCCGCCCGCGACCCAACCGGCGTGTTGTGGGGATTTTTCACCAGAAATGCTGTACTCTCTGAACCTTTAAAGTGGTGTTGCTCCAATTACAGAGAGACATTGAGCGGCAAATAGACTGATCCGATAATAGGAGATTCATCATCCGCTCTTTCCGAAACTGTCACATTGAATTTAAAACTACAAGGGCTTCTCGCCTCCTCTCCGGCTCCAGGCGGCGGGGGAGAGGAGCCCGGCGGGGGAGGGGCAGGGGGAGCAGAGGGAGGAGGTGGCTCCGAAACAGATGACCAGTGCCCTCTCGGGTTGATTGGCAGCAGCCCATTCTATAGACACAGAGGTGGGCGGTGGCTGGGGTGCCGCCCTGACCCCTCACCCTACCCCCTACCCCCTACCCTCTACCCCGGCAAAACCCGGGCAGCGGCGGAGGAGGGAGGGAGGCGGAAAGGAGGAGGGGAGAAGTAGTTTGGGGTGGCAGCCAATCAGGCCCCCTACACACACACACACACACACACACACACACACACACACACAAGTGAAAAAATAAATACATCTCGCTTTGACTCGGCCTCTGAAGAATAGGGCCAAGGCGCCCAACTCATTTGTTATAATTAAATTATGTTCTCAGAGAAGTGTCACTCCCTTCTCCACTATAGAGTATCGATAGACTCAGAGCTCAATCATTAAAGGATATATTCTTAAGTAAGCAGCAAATTAGGACTGTGGGCAGAAGGGAAAGATGCATGTATCTTTATACAAAGCGGCCTTCGTAAAAAAAGTTTGTCAATGGGGAGGTTGCATCTTGCTGCGGCCAGCCCCCAGGCAGGGAGGAAGAGCTCCTGGGCCTCGGTCCGAGCCAGTCCTGGAGACGCGCGGCCGGCAGCCTCTCACCCCAGGGCAAAGCGACAGGCAAGGTGGCCTTTGGTGAGCCAGGCTGCCGAGCCCCGAGCCAGGAGCGAAGGGGAAGGGCAGGCCAGGGCTGTGCGTCTGCGCGTCGGCGCCGGTCCTGTGCCGGTTCTTGTGTCAGCGCCTGTGCGTGTGTGTCTGTGCCCGGGGAGGGATACACACAACCGCTCGGGTCGACAGGAGGGGAGGGCCCGAGGGGGCGAGGTCCGCACCCCCGACCCGTGAGCCGGCTTCCGCCCGGACCTGCCCGAGAACCCGGCGCTGGACACGCACCCTGACGAGGGTCCGAACTGGGTGTGCCTTGGCGCATCGCCCGCGATTTATCCACCCTCCTCGCCGCCCTTGCTCAAGACGGGGAGAGGCGCAGGGGATGCGGGACAGGCCCGAAATCTCGCCGAGAGGGAGAGGAGGCCTGGAATTTGGGACGTTACTCCTGCCCCCCTCCTGTCGCACTAGGAAAACGCTGCAAGTATTAATTCCGAGGTCAGGGGCCAAGAGCACTACTTTTCGCCGTAATTTAATTTCTTTCTCTATAAACACTAAACGTAAACTCTGTCCATCCGACTCGGTTTTGCCCGTAGCCATAGCGCCTCGCTTACTGTCGGTTCGCGAGCAGGAATGCGCGTGGCGCGTGTTTCTGAATACAGAGCTGTAATCAATTCGGCCCGAGG
>NW_020175045.1:3294908-3295401 GCF_003031525.2 Neophocaena asiaeorientalis asiaeorientalis
GCCGGCCGGGCTCCCTCTCCCCTCTCTCTTTATTATAATGAATTAATTCGACTTTATTTATCCCATTTTCTGGAGCTGACAGAATGTTAATTTGAGTTGAAATTTCGCTCGCCTCTCACTCTCTGACCCCTGGCCTTCAGATTGGCGTGTTGTAATAACCTGAATCTTTCAACAGAGGCCCTGATAATTGTTACCTTATTAGCATGCAAATTGTTTAATTAATATTATTATGAAGAAGCATACAATCCGTCCGTCACTTGACCTCAAGAGCGCGTCCGCGCCGCAGCCGGCTCCGCGCATCTCAATGTGGCCATTTCAATCGCCCTGTGTTTTTAATGTTGCCCGGCCCGGCTCGCGCTCCGAAAAGCTCTTGGAGTATTTGAGAGGGGACTTTAATGACGGTGGGGGCGGCCGGGGCCACCCCCGCCCGGCTCGAGAGCTCTTCAGAGGCCCTCGGCGGCGGTGGCGGCGCTGCGGGGAGTCGCTCGGCTTC
>NW_020175045.1:3298211-3300173 GCF_003031525.2 Neophocaena asiaeorientalis asiaeorientalis
GGGCCCTGGGCCTCGGGAGCCCTTCCCTTAGGAGAGCAGTCTATGTGAGCAGAAGGTCGAGGGCCCACACTGACAGTCACCCACAGCTGCAGGGTCTCCTCCCCACACCGAGTGGAAGGCCCTGGAGAACAGGGCCGTGCCGAGCCCCAGCGACATAGGAAGGTCCACTGGTCTGCTGGGCCCAGGCAGGCCGTCCATGCCTGGACGGGGCTCAGGCACGAGGACCAGGACCTGAGGCTGGAAGGAGGTGGACGCTTGGGGACTTGGGCTGTGCTGGGCAGATGGCTGGACGGCCAGGCAGTGGCCGGCCGCCCAGAAGGGAAGTCTGGAGGTGGCCACCTCCCTGCACCCTGCCCAGCAGGTGGCATGGCAGACAGTGTCCCTCCCTCCCTCTCCCTGGACATCCCAGTGACCACCGCCCCGGGCACCTTTGTCCCCTCTCCTGCCCAGGGCTCCTGTGGTCAGGGTCTGCCAGGCCAGGGGCAGCCCCTCCCTCGGAGTCTCGGGAACGGAGCGGGGAGACCGGGAAGGGTTAACACGCTTTGTTATCTCTCCTTTGAATCCTCAGATGGGCCAGCGGCTCACGTTGTTCGGATCTGGTAGAGAGAAAGCGTTAACTATTATCTGCTTCTAGCTGACCATCTGCTGTTGCAGAAAATTCAAAACCCTGGAGATCTACTTATATCCACATCGTAAACGAGAAAAGATGTTTTAATTAAGGGAAATCAGGTTAACTTAGCTCTAATTTACAAGCCGCCTGCCTAATGAATCGTCTGGGCTGCTCTCTCTTTGTAGAGAGTAAATCTGAGGATCCTTTCCCTCCGCAGTTCAGACACTAATTAACTAACCAAGAATTTTAGTAGCACACCCGCCTGTCGCCTAATAGTTTTACCTAAAGCCAGCCCGGTCGTTGCTTGTACAAATTGCCAATTAAATGTGATTGATATAACGAAATCGGATCGTATTTTTCACTTACCTCCTTCCGTCCCCCCGCATCCCGCGTCATCCTACCCCTCTGTCGAGGGCGGCGGGCACACGCACGTGCACACATGCGCCCCCCTCGCCACCAAGTTAAACAGAACCGGCCCCCAAGCGGTGCCGGCGCCAGGACGGAGCAAGTCCCTGTTAAGCCAACATTTCTATTAGTTGAAGTTAACAGGCGGAATCTTGTTTCCAGATATTTATCCACATACCAAGGGCTGTAGTTACATGTTTGAAGTTAGGGGGGAAAAGTGAAAGATCTAAGCAGTCACTCTAAAAATACATTAACAGTTTCCAAAATCTATATCGCTGCTTAATTAAATATGTTATCCTGTTTATAGGATCTGTGGCTAATTATTTAGAGTCATTTAATCTACTCAATTTGCACGTTAATTAAACAGCATCGGGCTGCTGAGCCGGCCGCGGCCGGGCGGGAAGCAGCGCCGCCTGGCGGGCCCGGCTCGCACCCGCGGACCGGTCCTCGCGCTGGTTCTGCGAGCCGGGCCGGGGACGCTGACAGTGCGGCGGCCCCGGAGCTGCGCTGTCCCCGCGAAGCGTTCCCAGGCCGTCCCGCTGGAAACTGAGGGTGGCCGGCCGGCCGCCCAGGACCTGCTCTGCGGCTGCTTATGGGGAGGGGATTCCTCCCGCCCTCCGTCCCTCCATCCCTCCGTCCTCCCCGGGCGCAGGGGCGCAGGGGCGGCGCCGGCCGGGCCCGGTTAACCGCAGAATGATGGAGCCGCGCCCACCCCGCGCTCGCCGCCTAATTGTTCCCGCCGCCCGTCCCCATCTGTCCCTCTCCGCCCTTGTGTGTTTTGGCCTTTGTCTCGCTGCCCTGCGCTGACACCCTCTTTCAAAGCCCACTTCTGTCGCCCTTCACCGATCGCTTCTGCCCCATTAACCCATCGGCACGAGGCTCCGGCAACAAAGGGCCGGAGTCGGGCGGACGCGCGCGCGCGCCTCCGCATTGTCCGCCGCTGACCC
>NW_020175045.1:3301251-3304497 GCF_003031525.2 Neophocaena asiaeorientalis asiaeorientalis
CCCACTGCCCGCAGCCTGGCCCGGCCTGCCCGACGGGACGGGGATGGGGCTGGCCTTGCAGATAAACAGAGGAGGCGTCCTGCCGGGGCCGAGCTCCGCCCTCAGTAAACGGGGACGGCCATGGGGACGCGGACCAGGACGCCCGCCTTGGCAGGGCCGGCGAGCAGCTGCCGCCGCGGGAACCGCGCGCCCGCCCGCCCGCCGGGCAGCTAATCCGCCGCAGGCCCCTTTGTCCCTCGCTGGACGTGAAGCTGGCAGAGAGAACGGCTGGGGAGAGAGGCAGGCCTGCCTTGTGGCCTGGTAAACAAAGACCAAGAACTGTGGCTAAGCGGGGTTGCAGGTTGTCCGGATTCCCCGTCCTGCCCCGGGAAGGAGAGCAGGCCCCCCAGAGCGGGCAGGGGCGCTTGGGCTCCT
This sequence comes from Neophocaena asiaeorientalis asiaeorientalis, assembly GCF_003031525.2. Lineage (NCBI taxonomy): Eukaryota > Metazoa > Chordata > Mammalia > Artiodactyla > Phocoenidae > Neophocaena > Neophocaena asiaeorientalis. The sequence continues at coordinate 3,301,666 of NW_020175045.1, forward strand.
CCGGGGGTGCAGCTGCAGCACCTGCCACTACCTTGGCCTTACCCGCACAGCCAGGAGCCGGCCCGGGGGCCTGAGGCCGCGCGTAATGCTCACTCCCTCCCACCTGGCCTTCAGGGCGGCTGCACCCGGAAACGCTGCCGAGGTTTCCACTCGCTCGCTACACCCTAGAGATGAGGGGCGTTAGCTGGAACCTACTGGCAGCTCCTGGGAGGGCGTTGGCATGTGCCACTGGTGTCTGCAGCTGTGGTCCCTCTTTGCTCTTCTGGAAGCACTCTGTCTGGCCCAGGGTTCCTTATTCTGACCGGCGAGGCAGGAGGGAGGGGGGATCATGGCCCAGGGGCATCCAGAAGGTCGCCCTTCTCTGCAGTGAGTATTGGGGCGACCCCAGGAGGCGGGTGGGCTCAGGCGGTGCTGAGATGCATGAGGACGCTGATAAACAGTCTACAGTGAGTATTGGGGCGACCCCAGGAGGTGGGTGGGCCCAGGCGGGGCTGAGATGCGCGAGGACGCTGATAAACAGTCTGGTCTTGGCATCAGGCTCCTGGAGACCCTGCTTTTTCCACCTGGAAGCTGCCTGCTTTCACGTGCTATCCCACAAACGCTGCTCAGGGAGCTCAGCAGTGGCCCTTTGCAAGGCCGTCTGCAACCCACCGAATGTCTCCCCTGGAGACGTCACATGTCGAGGCTAGGTGAAAGGGGTTCCAGTTTCTAAGTCTGCCTAGACTACCTTCTTGTTTTTAAAATTCATTTAACGTTTAAAATAAAGAGACTGCAAGAGAAACAAGAAAGGGCACGGTAAGATCGCCCTAGGTCGCCATGACACCTCTGGCAGGAACTGGCCTCTCCCTGTCCACGCCCCAGCCCTGGTGCTCATGAACCAAAGGCCTGATTCTGGGCAGCTCTGCTCTTTTCTGCTGCTGACCTAGTGACAGGGAAAGCACGACTCCTCTCAGAGTGTCTGGTGGTTGTCAAGAGTCCAGAAGGAAGGGGCCTCCTTGTCTCCTTCCGTTCCTTTGCCTGGAGCCCAAGTCGCGCTCCAGTTTTGCTCCTACAGGGATTTTCCATGTCAGCTTTACAACGTAGCGGAAGCCCAGGCCCTCTCTCCGCTTCAGGTGCGGCTTGGAGTACTGACCCAAGGTTGGTCCTGAAGGGCTTCGCACGCGACAATTTGTGCAAATGTTTAGGCAAAAGCAAAGGCTGACGCGGACAGAGTTCCGTGCGGCCCGCAGGACTGGCAGAGCCACCTCCCGGGCGTTTGCCGCTGTGGCCACAGGGACTCGAGGTCCAGGAGCTGGAGTTAGGCCAGCATCGAGAGGCAAGGGTAACTGCTAAACAGCAGCCTTATTGAGATGTCACTGCCACGCCAGCAAATGCACCCTTTTAGAGTGTGCAGTGCCCTATTTTTAGTGCATTCACAGAGCCAAGCGGCCATTGCCACTAATTCCAGAACACTGTCATCACCCCCAAAAGAAACCCGCACCCATTAGCAATCACTCCCCATCCTCCGCCCCTCCCCCCTCAGCCCCTGGCAACCACTAATCCACTTTCCGTCTCTATGGATTAGACAAGGATAATTTTGCAAAAAGAAATTCTACCAGTCTGGGAAGGAGTATATAAATGAGGGATGTGAGGGTCAGGCCTGAAAGCTCTCTCTGTGGATCAACAAGGCACTTGTCCCCACCCAGGACATCTGTTTTAAACATCAGCTTTTTTTTTTTTTCAGTTTACAGATACGTCCTTTTTAAAAATTATGTTGAAGTCGAGTTGATTTACAACGTTGTGTTCGTTTCTGCTGTACAGCAAAGTGAATCAGTCGCACGCACGTGTATATGTATATATTCTTTTCCGTTATGGTTTATCACAGGTTATCGAATATAGTTCCCTGTGCTCTACAGTAGGACCTTGTGTTTATCCATCCTACATATACTAGTTTGCATCTGCTGACCCCAAACTCCCAATCCTTTCCTCCCCCACGCCCTCTCCTTTGGTAACCACGAGTGTGTTCTCTCTGTCTGTGAGTTAGAGATATGTTCTTAAAACCACCTCTGGCCCCCTCTGTTTTCTGTCTGCTTCTGTGAGTGCCAGGTGGCTCCAGTGGTGGAGACCACACCTTTCCCTCGGGCCAGTGAGATGCTAACACTGGGGCTGGTTGGGCACCCAGAGTGGCCTCGGGGAGGGTCCTCACAGCCGTCCCTAACTCCTTCCTCCCCAGCCTTGAGGTCAATGTGACATTCAACGGCCATGGTGCTTTGTCAACTACGATTTCAATTGTAATGCACTTAAGAGGTTATTCAGTTCAGAAACTGCCATTCTGTTTTCCCTAAGCAGAAACTTATTTTTGGCTTTAGCCCATTTTTAGCACCAAATCTTGCCATCATCCCATTCTTCACAAGCCTAAACCCCTAGCAATCACAGCATCGGGTTTCTATTGAGGATTTTCTTGATCTACAGCAGAAATGAGCAGTTATCTGCTAATAACCCCTGAGTCTGAAACTAAAAGGGCTGAGAAAATAAACCAAATCGCCAAGATCAGCTCTTGTTAAATAAAGGCGTCATGAAAAGACGTAGCACAACATTCTCATGTATCGGATCGACGACATGATGGCCCCTCATTTGAGGTTGTAATTAGTACCACTTAGTAGCTGCAGAGCACTCGCCCTACGAACGTTTAATGGACATTTGTTAATTAGTTCTCAGCAGAGCCCGTCCAGCTACTCTGCACGAGAGAAACTGAGGCAGGCGTTGGAGGTGACAGAACGGAAGTTCCACACAAGAGCGCGGATGCGGGCGGCCCCCTCCCTCCTCCCACCTGCTCCTGACGAGTCAGGGGCC
>NW_020175045.1:3304740-3308899 GCF_003031525.2 Neophocaena asiaeorientalis asiaeorientalis
CGGGGGGAAGTCTAAATGGCTCTGAAGAAATTCATAAACAAAGGCAGAGTTAAAGGAATTATGTTCCTGCTGCCTTTGACTTAGCTATAGAGTCAGATGTCAGCTTTACTCCACCCACCAGGAGAAAAAACGAGAACAGCTGACAGTCGGAATTAACTACAGTTAAAGGCTACAGAAACCGTGAGTTCGGAGCTGCCAGAGTAGAAATCCGGGGAGAGGCGGCAGGTTCACGAGAAGGAACCACACACCCGCCAGAGTCACTGGCACAAGCCGGGACTCACCCGTATCCTCGCGGATGGCAGCTGAGATGGCAGAGAGACGCCCAAGTTTAAACTTAAGTCACCGCGGGCTTCCTAGTCCTGCCTTCCCACCTGGCCACCGGGGGTTTCCCCAGGCCCCCTCGGGAGCGCGGGAGATTGCTCTCTGCGGCTGTCCTCATTGCAAGAAAGCCGTCCTTCCAGAGACACAAGCAGCGGCAAGCGAGGAGAGAGCCTGGGAGACCCCGGGAGAGGACTTCGGTCCCTAAAGCCGGTGGGGTGCAGGGACCCCTCGCCGGGCTCACTCCCAGACCCCTCGTTACCGTCCCTGGCTCGGGCATGACTGTCACACGCTCCCCTGCTCCGAGCAGGCCGCTCTGGAGACAGGAGGCCAGGCCGTGGTCCATCTACCCTGACTGGTCTGATTCGAGGATATAGGGCCTATCTGATTCCTGGACCTACAAGGAGGAGGACGAGTGCGAGCTGCAGGGCTGCGGGAACCAGCCACCCCCCTTCTCTGGCCAGTCCGATGGGCCCAAGGGTCCAGGGGTCAGGGGCCCAGTGTGTTCCACACGGCGGCTGAACTGTGTCCGCTCTCAAGGTGGCCTTCATCACTGAAGTGCCCTCCTTTGCTTTCATCAACGCGATGGAATCAAAGCGCGGGCAGGACGGTGGCTGTGGGGAGGGCTCCAGCCGCCCCCAAGCTGCAGGGGTGTTTCACGGTCATTTGCCCACAGTTTCCCTCCGAAGTCACTGAGAACGACCTTGTGGCCAGGGAGGCTTTGTGTGATGGGTGACGAGCGACAGACCTCAAGACAGAGGAGATTCAACGCCCAGATTCAACACCCAGAACTGACCAGACACAGAGCAGAGACCGGAAGTCCAGCGGGTGCCAGCCGGAAGGGGCGGGGCCGCCGACCGAGGCCCCGGGACGCGCCGGGACGCGCCGGGACGCCCGTGACCGAGGCCCGGCGTGTGGGGCGCGACCTGAGCCCTCGGCCCCAGGCCTGGCTCCAGGCTGTGACCTGGCGCAGCTGCCCTGCTCGCCGGCCGAGGCCTCCAGGACCCAGGTGCGCAGGGGTGGCTCAGTGCTCGTGGCCAGGGGGAGAGAGCACGCCTGCGACTCGGGGGCCGGAAAGCTGGGGAGCCAGGTGGGCTGCAGGCCTCGGAGGGGCTGGGGCAGGTGCGGGGGCTGCCTGGCCCTGGGCTGGGGGCCGTCAGGAAGCAGGCCTCATTCTGTAACCGGGTGTCTTAGCGAAGCTCAGTGAATCTCCAGACCCAGGAGCCGCTGGATGGGTCATTTCAGCCAGGAGAGGAGGTCTAGTCCGCTGTGCCTTGCACCGTGGTACCGTTTTTGTCTTAGGCGCGATGACGTGTTTCCCCTCATTTCTTCCCAGAGGGTGACTTTGGCGCTGCTGCTCTGAGAAGCAGTTGACGCCCAACAGGACAGCACGGGGGCTCCTGGGGGTGCTGTCCCTGGATGTCGAGGTGGCTTGTCCTTACCCCCCCAGAGAAGAAAGCCCTCTGGACTCAGTGTCTCCCAAATTTCAGGTGTTCAGGTCTTGACGTATCCTCCTATCCACATACCATGATACACTTTCTATTTCTCTTTAAATCTACTTGAAACAGAATAGCCTTTTTTTTGTGTGTTTTCCTTTTTTAATTTTGATCTGTTTCACATATTAGATTTGTTTGAAGAGCAGCTTCCCTTTTTTTTTTTTTGGCCGCACGGCGAGGCCTGTGGGATCTCAGTTCCCTGACCAGGGATTGAACCCCAGCCCACGGCAGTGAGAGTGCTGAATCCTAACCACGGGACGGCCAGGGGATTCCCCAGAATCACCCTTTGACTCAGTCCCGTCCTCAACCAAATCTATGAAATCCTAAGTTCAATGTGCCCGTTGCTTTCTCTCATGCATGTTTTGAGATAAGTGATGGTTACTCAACTAAAAAGTGCTTCTTTGTGTGCCCCCATGGTCATCTCGCAGGCCACCAGGAGCTTGTTGTCCTCCGTTTTGGAAAGTCCTGGACCAGATGACCTAACGACAGATTCTGCAGAAATCAAACCATCTTCCTGTATGAGGCAACAAGGGTCCCGGGGACGGAGACTGTACAGGAGCCCTCGGTGTCCCGTCTACTGTCTGAGCGACGCTGGAACAGCCTCTCCTCCTCTCTGAGCCCCACGTGCCCAGCTCCGCTACAGGGTGAGCTGGCCGTGAGGTCCAAGTGAGTTTAAATCGGGAGAGAGTTGGGAAAAGTGTTGTTATTGTTCTAAAGGACAGTAAAGGCGGTTGCAGCTTGAGCTGAGTATTGGGTTTCTCTGGGGATTCAAGATTTCTTGAGTCTGAAAACAGTGGAGGGGTTGATGATTCTTGAGGACATGGTGCTCAGTGAAATAAGCCAGATGCAGAAGGACAGACACTGTGTGATCCCACTTCTACGAGGTCCCTGGGGGAGTCAGGGTCACAGAGACAGGAAGCAGGGGGTGGGGCCAGAGGCCGGGGGAGGGGGGTTGGCGTGTAACGGGGGCAGAGCCTCAGTTCGGGAGGATGAAAGAGTTCTGGAGGTGACGGTGGGGATGGTTACACAACAGCGTGAATGTACCTGATGCCCCTGAACCGCACACTTTAAAATGATTAAAATGGTAAATTTTATGCTGTGTATGTTTTACTACAATAAAGAAAACGAGAGTACAGGGGAGAGAGGAACACGCTGGTGATGGGTACTTGGGGAATCCATGCTATTGAGTCTCTCCACTTTTGTTCACGGTTAAAATTTTCCATAATTTTTAAAAGATTTCTCAAGTTTTCCCCCAGGAGGGCTGTCCCCCAGGAGTGGGGTCTCAGAGCTCATGCAGGTGCAGCTTCCCTGGAGGGTCCGCGTCCTGAGGGAAAGTCTGCTGAGGCATTTCTGTGCCTTCCTCCGTGCCTTTCCTCCTAAGGTGCTTAGTTCTGGTTTTTTTTTTTTTTTTTTTTTTGCGGTACGCGGGCCTCTCACTGCCGTGGCCTCTCCCGTTGCGGAGCACAGGCTCCGGACGCACAGGCTCGGCGGCCATGGCTGACGGGCCCAGCCGCTCCGCGGCATGTGGGATCTTCCCGGACCGGGGCACGAACCCGCGTTCCCTGCATTGGCAGGCGGACTCCCAACCACTGCGCCACCAGGGAAGCCCTAAGGTGCTTATTTCTAAAGCAGCCTTTCTTTTTCCGTGGCCGGGTCTTCTCCCCCACTCTGAGGGGACAGTAAAGGTGGCCCAGGAAGGGCCCACAACTCCCATTTAAGCAGGTGCCAGCGCCTGGGGATGGCGGAGGACAGCCCTGCTCACCCTCCCGTGGCCACGGGTGCTGGGAGGGACGGCAGGCGGAGGGGAGGGCCGGGGACCACTCCCTCTGGAGGCCTCAGTTTACTGCCTCTAGCCCCTCGTGGGCCTTGCAGGTCACACTTTGTCTAGCCCTCCCGTGTGCCCAGCACAGCGAGCACTGCTCTGTGGCAACGTTCAGATTCGTTCATATTCTGGCTCTGGTATTTAGTGAAGAAAGCTGACTCAGGTACAACTGACTAAAAGGACTTCCCTGGCGGTCCAGTGGTTGGGACTCTGAGCTTCCGCTGCAGGGGGCACAGGTTGGATTCCTGGTCAGGGAACTAAGATCCTGCGTGCCCTGCAGCATTGTCAAAAAAAAAAAAAAAAAAAAAAAGCACCTAAAAAAAGGGTTTTCCTCTTCCCTATGACTTTCATTTCCATGCTTCCGTCACCTTTTAAAATTACCAGGGCTTCGATCCCACATGCCGCGGAGCGGCTGGGCCCGTGAGCCATGGTCGCTGAGCCTGCGCGTCCGGAGCCTGTGCTCCCGCAACGGGAGGGGCCGCAACAGTGAGAGGCTCGCGTACCGCAAAAAAAAAAAAAAAAA
>NW_020175045.1:3308955-3348040 GCF_003031525.2 Neophocaena asiaeorientalis asiaeorientalis
GTGTGCCGCAAAAAAAAAAAAAAAAAAATTTCCACCTGACCCCAAACATTGCCATTTGATTTTCCCCCCAGAGGCCTGGCAGGCGGAGATGTTCTGAACTGGTGGATGTTACTGGAACCCCTGGGCCATGACACACACTTCTTTAAAAGGATTTCCCCAAGAAGCTGCCTTTCGGGTGAACCCCCATCATGCCTGCAGTCTCCCTACCCACCGTGAGGACCAGGCTGATGTGAGGCCCTGGAGAGGCCCCCGGGAGAGACACGACGGTCTTCCGGTCCTGGAAAATGAAGCCTGTTTTTGTTTCCCCTGAGGTCAGTGGTATCCTCCATCCTTAAGCTCCTGTCACAGTACTGGAAAGAAAAACCGATCAGACAAACAACATTTACTACTAGGAAACCACCCAGAGACTCGGGCCTCTGCTTTCCCTGTGCTCACAGCCGAGTGTCTGGGTTTTCCTAAAACCCTCCCCCTACCTAGTTTCTCTGTGCATATATCACTGTATTTTGGACACTGGGCTCTTAAAATTGTCTCCAAGCCTCTTTGGCATTGGATTAAAATGTCTGCATAATTAGAAATAAGCCAGCAAACAAGGAGCATTCGTTAAGTGTTCGAGAACATTTCCAATGCACAGTGTGAAACGAGAGGTGCGCTCTGAGGGCACCCCTCTCTGCTCCGTCTTCAGGAGCTGAGCGCAGGCTGCGTCCCGTTATTTGAGCTTTGTGGTCCCGAGCCACTGCTGTTTTATTAATTTTTTTATCTATAATTCTAAACTACTATTGCATTTATTAGAACAATAGGGAAGCTTATTGAGGTGGTATTTTTATTAAAAATTCTATTAACTTTTGCTATTGGTACAGTTGTAGATTAATTAATTTTTACTACTTTTCTAAAGCAAAAAATATTAGAGCTGATCCCAAGTCACTTCAAACGTGAAACAGGCCAAGTCAGAGAAAGAGCAGCTCGGCGTGAGAGGTCTCACTGGTTTAGATGAGGAAGAAGGTTACGGTCGCCGGGGAGTCAGCAGAGCGGATGTCGTCACCTGGGGGCGGTTCAGGCCGAGCTCTGCTTTGTTCTGTCTGTGTTGATTCTCACAGAGAGACGCCTACAGATTTACTCTTTTAGGTTAGTGGGGGGGTTGTTTTGTTTTGTTTTTGGAGTGGGTGCAGGCTCCCATGAAGTTTTTTTAGGTGAAATTTACATGATATGAAATTCACCGTATAAAGTGGATGTCATGAGTACCGTCACGATGCTGTGCGACCACCGCCTCTACTCGAAGGTCTCTCCTCATCCCCAAGGAAAGCCCGGACCCATTAGCAGTCACTTTCCGATTCCGCCTCTCCCAGGCCCTGGCCTCCACGAATCTTTGTCTGTGTGGGGTTGCCTCCTCTGGAAGGTTCACATAAATGGAATCATACAACGCGGGGCCTGGGTCTCTGGCTTCTTTCGCTGAGTGTTGTGTTTTCCGTGTTCATCCAGGTTGCAGCCTGTGCCAGGGCTTCATTCCTTTTTACGGCCAGGTCATCGTCCAGTGTGTGTACAGCATGCCTGTTTAGCCATCACCTGTCGTGGACACTTGTTTCCACCTTCTGACCGTCGTGCTTGGAGCTGCTGTGAACGCGTGGGAACGTGTGTGTGTTTGAGGCCTTGTTTTCAGCTCTTCCGGCTGCAGACCTGCCGGTGGAGCCGCCGGATCACGCGATCACGCTATGTGTTTTCTACTCCTGCTCTCGCTAGTGAATTTCCCTCCTCCCCGTCCCAGTTAGGCAGCTGTAGAGTGACACACGGGGTGGTGATGGTGACGAGAGTCACCTGCCCTGGCGGAGACTGCTTCCCTGAAGGGCTGCGGGGGACAGAGACGGGAGAGTCCTCTGTGGCTCTTCGTGTGGCTCCGTATTTCCTGAGATACCCGTGCGTGGGTCTCAGGATGGGCGTCAGGCCCCTTCGGTGTTTTCTGGAAGAGAATGGATACCACCGTCAGCCACATCCATTTCTTCCCCCTAAACTTGCTTCATTTTATTTTTTATTTTTTAAATAAATTTATTTTTATTTATTTTTGGCTGCGTTGGGTCTCCGCTGCTGTGCGCGGGCTCCCTCTACTTGTGATGAGCGGGGGCCACTCTTCACTGCAGTGCGTGGCCTTCTCATCGCGGTGGCTCCTCTTGTTTCGGAGCACGGGCTCTAGGCGCGGGCTTCAGTAGTTGTGGTGCACAGGCTTAGTTGCTCCACGGCACGTGGGATCGTCCCGGACCAGGGCTCGAACTCATGTCCCCTGCGTCGGCAGGCGGATTCTCAACCACTGCGCCACCAGGGAAGTCCCTTGCTTCATTTAAAAATGAAATATGTTAAAATCTTCCAGCACTCCAACCAGCAGTACCCGACCAAGGGGACAGGTGAGGGGGGCGCGCCAACCTGTGCTGGGCCCCTCGCTGCATCCGGCTCTGCGCTGGGCCCTGCTTCCACTCCGCTCCGTACGCTGGAAAGATGGGTTTGGCCGTCCCTTATTTTCACAGATAGAGATTAGGTGACATGCCCAGAGCTAGCAAGGGTGGAAGAGTCAGACGTGCCTGTCCTCCAGACCTGTTACCCTGAGAGGGAGACGGTCAGGCACAGACCCCCAAAGGAAGGAAGGAGGACCCTCCCTGCAGGTTCCCCCGTCAGAGAGAGGCAGATGCTCCGTGAACCAGAGCAGATCCAAGGTGGCTTTCACTTTCCACGTCATCCTGGCCTGGGGAACTCCGACGGAGTGGGCACTGCCACGGCAGCCCTGACTTTCCAGAAGTGGCTGTTGGTTAGGGCAGCGTGGCCAGCCGGTGGCTCCTTCACTCACCTCTCTGTGGCTGCGGCGTGGACCACCATTGTACCCAGCAGCGGCGAACCCCTCCAGCGAATGTTCACAGAGACAGCAAGGTGTGAACCAGCTGAACGAGCGCCTAGGTCTGGTGTTGGACATCCCAGGCTGATGCCCGGCCACAGCCGACAGGCAGCACGGGAGCCGTGGCCTGGAGGTGGGAGAGAAGGGGGACGGCAGGGAGGCGCTGGCTGCGGACGCCTGTCTTCCGTGCCCCAGCCAAGCAGAGCAGCCCTGGGTGGAATGTGCAGCCCACCGGTCAACGGCAGGCCTCACGCACAAGGCACATCTGGTGCCCAGGTGTTTGGGCTTCTCTCTGGCAGCCAGCCAGCCACAAGGACGCTCTCCCCATCCTCTGACCTCCCCACCCTCAGCATTACCCCGGGAACACTCTGGGGTTGCTGCATTTGGAGAACGAAGCCCAGGGCACTAACTGGCTTCCGTCTGCCAACCGAGGCTTGCTTCTCAGCCCTTGACCCGCTCTCCACTGGCTGTCCTCTGCTCGGGCTGGGATCTTCAGGACGAAGGGCCAGGAGCGTTGGAGCTGACGCTCCCAGTGCCTTGAAAGCCAGTGTGTTGCCTAATTAGGCCATCTGGATATGAGAGGTGTCCAGGTTCATGGAGATGCAAACCCAGTGGTAGGTGGAGACTTCCTTGGGAGTGCTGTGTAGGGAGCCGCCTTCCAGCTTCGGGTGTGTTCCCAGGCTCCGGGACAGAAGCTTCCCTCCAGGCCGCAGACCAGGATGTGCAGGAGGGCCCTACAGGCTGGTGAGGCAGCTGGAAGCCGTGGCCGCCCCGTGTCCCCTCCACCTGCCCTTCTGCTTAGAGGGGAGCTTGGGGTTTAGGAAGGGCGTTCGCACGCTGCACTTGAAGTTTCTTCTCTCTGGAGAGAGTCATCCTGGAGAACTGATTGCCGAGAACAGACTGGAGCCCGAGGGTGGCGAGGTCCGCCTTCCTGCAGGAGGGCGGTGGCCACTGGTGGCCACCAGGGAGCTGGGGTGATGACTTGTCTTTCAAAGTGTGGAAGCGTCAGTACACTTATCAGACTAAGTGCTGGCTCATGTGCATGGGGCCAAAAATAGGTGAGGTGAGGCCTGAACGCGATCAGGCTGGCTGCTAAAGGAAAATGCAGGACGCCTGTGAGAGAGTCCGTAAACGCGACCCTGTTTGTTTTATGAGGCTCTTGGGGGAAACGTTTTTAAAAAGTTGAATTCTGGGGCTTCCCTGGTGGCGCAGTGGTTGGGAGTCGGCCTGCAGGGGACGCGGGTTCGTGCCCCGGTGCGGGAGGATCCCACATGCCGCGGGGCCACTGGGCCCGTGAGCCATGGCCGCTGAGCCCGTGTGTCCGGAGCCTGTGCTCCGCAACGGGAGAGACGAACCCGTGTCCCCTGCATTGGCAGGCGGATTCTCAACCACTGCGCCACCAGGGAAGTCCCCCTGATGTTTCTTAAAACTAAGTCAAATAGCCAAATGCTTACTGCAGCTCTGTGATGAGCGAGGTGTTGTTCTGGAAGCAATAAAGGAATAAAGGGAACTAGGAATAAAACTGAGGTCCCAGTGATTTCTGTGCATGGAGCCCAAGTGGAGACAGGGAGGGTAGGTGGAGGGCAGGGGACTAGGAGGCTGATAATAGGATAATATGGAAAAGGTGACAGGATGGAGGCCACCAAGGGGACCCAACACCACCTGACAGGTGTCCCAGGAAAGGGCAGAGAAGTGGCGCAGAGGCCACATGCAGAGGTAATGCCTGGGGATTTCACAGAAGTGATTAAAGAAATAGTGTCTTGGATTCAGAAGACTAAGTCCCAAGCAGGAGACGTGAAAGGAAATCCATGCCTAAGTGCTCTGCGTGAGAAATCACAGGTTACCACAGGCAGAGAGACAATCCTGCAATGGGGTCAGCAAGAAACATGGGCTCCCTGCAGACAAGTGACGGTGACGGCAGACTTCTCAACTGCAAAGTAGAGTCAAAGGTACAATGGAATGATGTCTTCAGAATGCTGGTAGAACATGGACTTCAACACAGGACTGTTCAGTCCTTGCTAAACCACCTTAAGGTGAAATAACGACACACAGACACATTCAAACAGACCCTGGCTGAAAGAACTACTAAGGAAATAAGGAAAATCCAGGAGGAAGAATGACGTGCAAGAGGCATCAGCGAAATTTCTTTAAAAAGTGAAACATGAATAAACCTCAGTAAACCACATTGACTTCACAACATGTAATAATAAGAAGGGCTTATTGGTGGGTTTAAAAACAAGATGAAAACAAATTCTGGGTGACAGTAACGTGTAACACAAGACACCTCATTGCAGGGGAAGCAGTCTCAGATCCTGGCTCGGTCTAGAGAAGAGTAAAGATTCTGATTAATTTTAGACTTCGTTAATGCAAGCATGCATGTTAAAAAGGGAGTACTCCTAAAATACTTAAGAATAATTTTATAGTAGTGATATCCAGTCTCATTTTAAATAAATTTATTTAAGCTAAAATTAATTTGGTTTAGAGAAACATAAGCAAGTTATAGTTGATAGCAGGACAGGTGATCTGAGGATGTAGCCACAGCAGTGAAGGTGGGATGGGAAGGCCTGAAATTTGGGAAACGCTGCTACAAGTGGTATATGACAGAGCTTGATTTTCATTGGAGAAAGACATGGAAAATATTCTCATTCAGGTGTTTGGGATTTTTTTTTTCTGTGCAACCCTTGAACCCTAGACCCACTAATGCTATGAATACCCATAATTCTCCAGATATTCAAGTGATACTGAAATCTGTGGGCATATTTAAAACAGAGTGACTGTCTAGTGTCCTAGAGACCAGCTTTTTTCCTTAAATCAAAGTGCACAGCTGAGTGCTTCTGCCTGTGTGCTGTTCTCTCATCGATGCCACAGATCATCTTTTCAAGTGAGCACAGACCACAAGGGATGGAACCCAGGGGCTCCCACCCAGCCCAGCTGAGGCTGACAGTATACCTAGGAATTCATAACAGCGCTCGTTCCTTTTGAGCTTGCAGAAATGAACACTGAGCTTGTCACACAGCCCAGCAAGACACCCTGCTCCCTGCCTGCCAGCAGCTTTCATCTTTCTGGTGAATCAGAGATAGGAGGGAACTTCGTGGTCTTCTGACTCATCCAGCCAAGGGTGTCTCTCTCTCTCTTACACACGCACACAGCCCAGTGGCTGCCAGGTTGGGGGTGAAACACACACATGTTGTCCCAGGACCATTGGTCCAGCTCTCCCCGGCCACGAAGGCTGGTGTCTGAAGTAGAAACAGCAGAGGCCCGCTCTGGGTGTACATACCACCCTCCCCTCAGCCTCTGGCCGGCCTCATGCCATTTACTTCACTTTTATATGTATCATTTGGGAGTTCAGAGCAAATTACTTGACCAATCTGAACGTTGAAGTGAGTTAGGCTAACATTCAGTCAGCCTAAATCGCTACCAGAATTTCCTCCACTGCTCTCTTCCCTCCATCCTGTACCGTCAGAAAGAGGCGATACGCATCGCTAGAATCTGAGCTTGGCAGCGTTCTCTGCGCATCTGTTCTTTGCTGCTGTACTTACTCACATTTCATGGTCCCCCCACCCCCATAAGCCTGAAGAGTATGCCTTCAAACCCTGGAGAGAATTCATTGCTGCCCCTTTAGGTTAAATAGACTCCACTCCTTTCTGTTGTGGACCCCTTCTGCACAAGTGTATCTAATTTAAATTTTCACATATTAATTAACTACGTTCAGGGGCTTCTCAAGTCGACTTTCAGTGAACCCGAAGACCGTTTTACTTCGACAAGTGCATGGTGTAAACCCCGTTCCTCCTGTTCCACAGATTCGCGTTAACGAAGTTCAGTTCTTTTCTCATTAGGGCTAAGGGTAAGAAGAGTAGGGACCCTCCGTTCTAACTGTATTTTGCGTGATGCCACCGTCTGGGGGAGAAGGAGGGCAGAAGTTGTTAGCTTCTGGCCCCAGAGCCCGCTTACCAGCCAGGCCTGTACACGTGGCTTGACGGTGGCAACGGAGGTGGCAGCAGTGGCAAGTCGGTTGCCAAGAGAGCACATGTGGAGTCCCCGTGCCACGTTGCGTGGCCGCCTCCAGTGACAAACAGGGCTGGAGAAGCCATCGCGGACGGCCTGCCGCGTGTGGCTCTGGCGGCAGTAAAGACACACCCACCCGACATGGCAGTCCACGGTCCGCGGCAGTTCCCAGACGAGAGATGGCAGGTGTGGGCTCTGCCAGTAGCAGCTGCGAATCTTCTGCTTCGTCTTTGCACAGAAGCGCTTCTGTTTCCTGTCGGCTGATGTTAAAAACCGACCTTAAAAAGCAACAACACAGACTGACTCTGGAGAGTGGGCGCCTCCCTGGGCAGGGAGCCTGGCAGATCGCAGCCCTCGGGGACAAGCCACTCTGCAGCTCTGCTTTAATTGCTTCCACGTGCCATATGCACGGGTGCGCCGTGGAAACAACCACCCCAAACAACAGGAGGTGAGACTGGGCTTCTTGCAGGGGATTCCATGGCAAGTGGGAAAACTGGCAGCCGGACACACGCCCGCCCGGGCTGCCGGCCAAGGAGGAGCCAGGGGTGGGCGGGCCCGGCTCCCCGGCCTGCACCCTCCCCCAGGACAGGAGGGGACGCGGGGGTCGTCTCCTGGTGGGAGACAGCAAAGGACCAGGATGTGGGGCAGGGGAGCTGCTTCTGAGAACTTCGAGCCTGGCAGTTTCGGTAGGTGAGGAATTTAGAAGAAAATAAGCCCCTTGACCCGCACTTCACTTTAAAAATATGACTTTCCTTTGTAAACAATCAACACACTATCTGAGTGTACGCGCTGAAGCATCCAGTCTGTGTTGCGGCTTCGGTGGCAGATGTCCTGTGTGTGATGCCTAAGAAGCTGCCGCTCCTCCACAGATATTTACGGGGAACCATAACCGTCCACGTTACAGGGGTTTCTGTGCTCATTTTACCACCCCAGTCATGCTGGAGTTGGGCTGGGAGGTCGTTTTACCAAATGCGTGTTTCTCACGCTCAGGAAGCCCCTCCCAGAACGAGGAACAAGGGAGCTGCCAGGGCTGCAGCAGAAGTGCCGAAGCCTCCGGCCACGGGGCTGCCAGTGAACACGGCTGTCGGCCGGGGGCCCGACTCAGGCCCCGGGCAGCCTTTCTCTGTTGCTGAGATCTTTATAAGAAAGTTTGGGATTTCTGGCTCCATCCAAACGGGCCGCAGAGCTGACGGTAGGAAAAATCAAACTCTTCGCCGTGTAGTCTCGCCGCATCGTGAAGGGAATCTCAGTGTGCGCGGGGATTTTAGCTATTTTAAAGCCCTCGGTGTCTCTGCTCTTCTTTGCAAGGTGTGAGGGCTTCCCTGTGTTTTCACCAAGGATTTGAGAATAGCTAATTTAATAGTTCATTAAACAGGTTCCTACTGGCTCGAGGATTAGGACCACGTTTCCGATCCCGTGGAACTTACATTTTAGGAAAGGAGAACATCCGACAGCACGAAGTGTGAAGGGAATTCAAGTAGGGTGCTCCGAGTTGGAAAGGAGAAGGTGGTGAGTGCAGCCTCGGTGGAGGTGACCTTAAATCTGACGTGTGCACGAGGGGGGCGGTGTCCTGGAGGCACAGCACCCCAGGGAGCAGATGGGAGAGGTGGACAGAGGGGAGAGGGACGGCCCGAGAGTGTGAAGGCACTTTGTAAGCTTCCGTGCGTCCCCCCCACCCTGGGCTTTTGCACTCCCCCGACCCCCGCCGGCACACACACACACTCACGCGCACACCGTCCCCTTCCTCGGTTCTCCAGCCCAGGATGGGTAGCCTCAGGACAAGGTGGGTCAGGGAATGACAACCGCAGTGTGGTGACACGACAGCCGTGCGTGGGAGGGGTGCAGAGTGGCGAGCGGGGAGGGCAGTTTCCCTCCAGGCGACAGGAACTTTGGGTTGGCGGAGCCCCGACCCCTGGGTGGGATTCTGGCTCCGTCGCTTCCTGGACTGGACTCCTGGGGCCCAGCGCTCAGCACCTTCGCCGGCAGATGGCACTGACGGGGCTCGAGGAGGCTGGATAGGGTGAGGGCTTGGAACTTGGGAGAGGGAGTTAGTGGATGTTTAATAAAAGGAAGGAATTGTTGTTACACATGTGTCAACAATTCCCCAACCAGACAGGTTTCTTCCCGAAAGGTATTTAATGTAAAGACCGCGTACCCAGGCTGGATTCCTAAGCCCGGGAGTCAGGGTGCCCTGATCCCGCGTCCACAGGGCTGGCGAGAAGCGCGGGGGAGCCTGGCCGCGCAGGGAGCTGCGTCCGAGGACTCGGTCCAGGAAGTTCTGGTCTCACCACGTTCTATGCATTTTCAAAACCCAGATCAGGGAAACCGACGACACGACCAAGGATTTCCAGGTGATCTCTTCTACAGCCAATCCGGTTCCTGGAAGCAGTTCCCAAAGTGCGCGGGCAACCCAGCACAGTGCGATCTGTAGATGTGAAAATCTGTACCGCCTGCAGTCGGCAAAGCCGCCCTTGGTAGAGGCGGCCTGCGTGCGGGTAGAGTCGCGCTGCCGAGGCCAACGGCTAGCGAAGAGCGCCACCCCATGGCCCCAGCTCTGAAGCGCGCGGCCCAGCGCTGCGGAGCCGCAGCCGGAGCGCCGTGTGGTCTGGGCAGACGGTGGGGCACGAGCCGACTCTCTCTGTCCAGCTCGCACTCTTCCACGCCTGCAGCAGCTCGGGGATCCCCGGGCCTGCAGCACAGCCCAGAGACTGGCCCCCTTGGGGACCCCTCACCAGCCCTATGAGGAGCCGTCAGTGTTACGATCCCTCTCCTACCGACGAGAAGCAGAAGCAGAGCAAGCTCCAACAGCGAAGCAGTGGCAGAGGCAGGATTCGAATCCAGGCCATTCTGACACCAGCGGCCAGACTCTGATGTGAAAGCTATGCTTTCCCGGGAGAGATCCAGGCGGGGAGGGCCACTGCCCAAGGAAAGCCCAGTGCAGCTGTCGTGCCCCCGTCGGCCCCTTGCGAATGGATGCAGATGTCTGGAAGGGGGTGGCAAGTGGGAAAGCCGATTCACTCCCTCATGCATCCGTCCACCCGCCCATCCGTCCATCCCTCCGTCCATCCATCCATCCATCCACCCGTCCATCCGTTCATCCATCCTTCTGAAAGACAAGCATTTACTGAGTGCCGACCCGCTGGGCACTGCTCCAGGTCCCGTGGCTGCAGGGGCCACAGCAGGGAATTTCCATCGTCCTCAGTGGCCCATACTCCCTCCCTCCCCCCTCATCCCTCTGGCCTAGAGGTGGCAGTGGATTCCGGTGATGTTACCTGCGTGGCCTGTTGATTGCCTCACCTCCGTGTAAGCAACTCCCTACCTTAAATCCCTTGGCTATACACGCTTGAGTTTGGATCTGTCTGGTTAGACCTTGACTGATATAAAGCTGCTAGGAGTTTCAGACAGGCAAGTGACACGCTCGTGTTTCTGGTTTGGGGGCTGCTGTGTGAAGATGGACTTTAAAAGTACAAGCATGAGGTCCAGTGAGAAGGCTTAGGAGAGAGGATGGTGGCCTGGACTAGGGTGTTACCGCGGTGACAGAGATGGCGCGTGGCCAAGAAGTGTGGGATGTTGTCAGTAGGACACGTTGATGGATGGAATTGGAGGGCTGGTGAGAAGAATCGAGGAGTCGATGTCTCCAGGGTGTTGGCCAGAGCAGGTGGGCACATGGGACTGCCATTTACTGATGTGGGTAAGAATGGGAAGTGGCAGCTTTCAGGAGGAAAATGGAGGTTTCTAGCTGGGACAGGCTTAGTCCAGGATGTCAAGGAAGTAGCTGGGTGCTCAGTTACTGACGACCAAGGGGAGGGACCACCAGAGGCAAGCTTCCCACCTTTGTCTGGGGCTAAGGTTGACCCCACCGTGAAATGCACTTCTGAAGGTTATGGGCAGAATTAGTCCTTCCCAAAAGGCTCACTCCCTAAATCATCCCAGGAAAGCTACACGAGGCGGGGTCGGGGGCGGGTGCAGTCACCGTCTCTGGTGAATATTAAATGTGTCAGATAGTGAGCCTTTGGGAGTCCTGATGATTTTGTTGAACACCTAGAACTGCGAATATATTTTATTCCATCATAGGTACCCGGAACAATTTTACAGGCAGAAAAGACTCCTATCTCATATGCATATAGTTCCCTGCACCTAAAAATTACGGTATTTCAAGAAACCACATTTTAGCTGGACAGAAATAAAGTTCGTAAGCCTACGTGCTAAACTTGGTGTGCTGGAGGGGAGACGTGGAACACGGCAGAGCCTGGGCGGGGTTGTCATCTGAGTGTCTGCGCCCTCACAGGCAGCAAGGGGGGTGGGCAGCATCCCGGGACTCAGGCAGCACTCGGGGGAAAACCTTAAATTACACGCATTCTACCCACTAACTTAGCCTTCCTGCCCCCCGGGATCTGTCCTCTCTGATTTGGGAGCAGCATGTCCGGCGTTCATCCTGGATCGCAGAGAACGGCCGGCCAGTGGGTCCCCCCCCTCCCGTGGACAGGTGAGGGAGTCAGAAGGGCAGCCCAGGCCCCCCAAGACCAGAAGCATCTCTGGCAAACACTCTAACCCGCTGCTTCTGCACAGAGGAGAAAGACGAGCCTTGCTGCCTTTCTGTAAAGTAAGGAGATTTATCCGCTGTGACTTCCTAGACTGAATTGAAGGCATCTTTTCCCATATTTTTATTCGAAGTAGCATATTCACGAGGTAAAAATATAAAAGGTCACAGAAGAGCTTGTAACGAGAAACGGCAGTTCTCCGCCCTCCGCCCTCCCCTCTCCCCCGACTTCCCACCTCAGCCATGGACGTGCTCTGTCCCCATTCTTCGGGGTCCTGGTCGACCCGACGGCAAGGCCCACGGCCTCTCCTGACAGTTTGAAGAAGCACAAAATCCTGGGTGGACTCACAGGTGTCAGGTGAGACACAGGCGCCAAGAGACGGTGAAGAAATACCTTTTTCAAAGCAGGTAGGACTCAGACGCAAGACATTCGTCTCCCTGCAGACCCCTAATTTCACTGCATAAAACCAAGCCGAGCGGGGGCGATGAGAGTCAAACTTTTATTCCCCTGGCGAGTCTGCTCGTGTGCTGGGGAAGCAAGCAGGTTCCTCGGGCCATTTTCCTTCCTTTGTAAGGTTGTGCTTCTTAGAGAGAAAGGGACACCTCTGAGCAGGACTGATACCTGGTGGTGCCTCCAGGAGCAAAAGCCCCGATGGGGGAGCAGCGGGGGCGGCCAGTGCGGCCACGGCAACGGCACCACGGCATTGCACACCTTCTTCTTAGTCTGGTCATGGAGCAACGGTCATACTGTAATCTGAACTGGGAAATGTGGGAATCAGAACATTGCACTCCCCGCCCACCACCCCAGGCGAGTGGCACGTGTGGTCTCCTGCCACTTGAGGGACGGCAGTGTCGCAGGGACACCCCCCCCCACCCTCGTGTGCACCAGGAGTGGCACCCAGGGATCCGTCTCGCCCCCATCTTACCCGGGACAGCCGACCCACGTAGGTGCCCAAGAGGGCTGGACTCTAAGGGGCTTTTCTTTTTTTTTTTTTTAGGCACGAACCCGTGTCCCCTGCATCGGCAGGTGGACTCTCAACCACTGCGCCACCAGGGAAGCCCTCTAAGGGGCTTTTTGACGCGGGTACACTGTATGAACATTGATACCGTTTCCCTGGTTGTGTGTCAGCTCACTTGTGCGCGCCGTGTGCCCAGTGTGTATGCGTTTAGACCCGTGGATTTCGCCCCGTGTGCAGGCCCCTGTATCACCACCACAGTCACGACACAGAGCATCCACCCACAGGGATTCCCCCTCTTACAGCCATGCCTACCTCCCTCCAACCCTCCCCCCCTCCAAGTCCCTAACCCCTGACCACTATCCGTAAATTTCCATTTCAAGAATGTTCTATAAGTGGAATCGTATGGTGTGTAACCTTTGGGGATCGGCTTTTATTCAGCTTAATTCTCTGCAGATTCGGCCAAGGTGCTGTGTATATCCGTAGTTCGCTTTTCTTTTTGTTGCTAAATTCTATTGTGTTTGATGGGATTTTAAAGGAAGTTTTAACCATCACTGGCCACCTCTCAGAGGAACGGAGATTTGCCCTACTGAAACTGGTGACACTCAAACGAAGAGAAATTTTGCGTATCTCCAGAATCTTAAAACTCCTGTGAAATGACACATTGCCATTGAGTCCTCAAGAAACTAACGTAATCCTGTATATGGTGCAAAACTTCAGCCAGACTTATCACCTCTTATTTTACTGCAATTAAATAACGTCTCCCCAAATACATTAAAGTTATAGAAGTCATCTTTATTATTTCTCTTGAAAGTTATTTATCCACAGAATATAACTTACATCTTGTTTCTACTTCGTTTTCTTTTTCCCTTGGCTAAAATGCCGCTCATTTGTCTCTTATATTGGCTTGTTTTTTATTGTGCTACTGCTATAATCTATGATCTTTAGCTTTTAAGTTTATGCCTTATATTAAATTATCTTCATATAAGATTTGCAGGAAAAACGGCTTTTCAGCTTACTTGGGAATTTGGGTGACTTAATTTGGTGAAGGTGATTCTAAAGAAAGAAATTACAGACTGAAAAGTAAAGTGTGAGAGGAAAGCGCAGGGTCTTTGAGGAGGCGAAGCAGATGCACCGCGAGCGCCTGCCGCCCTCTTGGTCTGCAGGTCAGAGGCGCCTGAAGACAGGGTTTTCATCCAAAACGAGGATGCGGTCGAGGCAGCGCTAGAGGAGGGGGTAGGGACCCCCGGGCAGGAGCAGGTGCGGACCCCAGGCCCAGGGGACACTGTGTCTCCCCGAGGATCTCGGGGGCTCCGTCCCGAGGTCTCGTCCGTGCCTCACCGGCTGGGTCAGCCCCCCAGCAGACCCCAGCACTGGGAACCAAGTTGCCTCTGCCCCTCTGCTGGAGCCCCTGTGGATCCGCCCGGCTTGCAGCCTGGCTCAGGTGCCCCTTGACCGGCCAGCTTGCTGTGCTGGGGCTGAGGGCGGTGAGGAGAGTCAAGGCCACCAGCCGCCACGTGCAGCAGACCCCCGCGACAGGGCTGTGGAGGGGTTTCAGGCTTCACCTTGGTAAAGGGCACCACGTTGAGAGGTGGCAGGGAGGGAACCAGAGGCGACGGTGGCGCTCCGAGGGCTCCCTGGATCCTCAGCTGCTACTCCAGCAACTACTGACGGGAGGTCCCACCTGCGTCGACCTGCAGCGCGCCCCGTGAGCCATGTGGAAGGAGGGCGCCGGTGGACGCGGGACCCAGTCCCACGGCTCAGCCGCCGCCCCACCCCGCGTGTCCCCCGCGGGCGTGAGAGGACGTGACAGCAAAGGCAGCACAGTCAGAGCAGCTCCTCAGAGGAGATGCTGTGGAGCCCACCCAGACGCCCATCTGTCCGTAGGAGCAGGCGAGTGACCCGTGATCCTGTACAGAGCAGGATGAGACGAAGCTCAAAGGCACAGCATCGGGGGAAGCGGCCAGGCTCTGAGCTTCCTAGACGCCCTGACAAGTCCGTGGCGTGGAGTCCAGAGCGGGCGGCGGGTCCTCCATCAGCCAGCTTTGCAGAAGCAGTCTGCGTGTAAACCGTGTCACCTGTCCATCAGCAGATGAGCGGACAGACTCGGTCCAGCCACAGTGGACATCACTCAGCCTCTAAAAGGAATGAAGCACCGACACACACTGCTGTGTGGGTGAACCTGGAAAACGTGATGCTCAGCGAGAGAAGCCAGACGCGGAAGGACACACAGTGTGTGATTCCATTTCTGTGAGACGTCCAGAACCGGCAAATCCCCGGAGACAGAAAGCGGGTGACTGGTTGCCAGGGGCTGCAGGGAGGCGGCCATGGGGAGTGACGGCTAATGGGGCGGGGGTGGGATCTCCCTTTGGGGTGATGGAAATGTTTTGGAGCTACTAGGTAAAAGTGGTGGGTGCCCAATCGCTCCCCTTAAAATGGTGAATTTTGTTATGTGAATTTCACCCCAATTTAAGAAACAGCTCTTTATAAAGGCCTTTACTATGTTCAGCCACTCACTCGTTCACTCCATCCTTGTGGGTTTTCATGTGCTGGGCCGGCAGGAGCAGACACCACGGGCGTGAGCCAGGGGTTCATGATCAGCGCACTGGTTCTTAACCTGTGGAGATTTAAAAAATACAGTCGCAACCCCAGAGTTTCTGATTCTACAGGCCTAGATGGGGCCCTGGCAGCTACATTTTTAAACCATTCTGATGATCGATTCTGATGACTAGCCTGGTCTCTAAGTGGCAGAGACAACCTCTGACCAAGCCACAGAAGGCCCAGCTGGCCGGCCACACTCTGGAGAGCGGGCCAGATCCTGGCACTTCGCACAGGGGTGGCAGAGCCCGGCTTCTCAGCCGCCTGGGGTCTGGTCCTGTTCGAACCGGTGTCATGCTTGTCTCTGACCACGTGGTGGCAGGAGCGAGATGGGTTTGACTTCCAGGGGTTCCCCAATGTCTCTGGGAGCAAGTCAAATGGAAACGCACCCCTAGTAAAAGAAAACTGAGAATGAGCGTCTTCGGAGAATAAGGAGTTTAGCCCTTAAGATTTATTGGGAGAGTTGGCCGTCAGCGGCAGGCCAGTGTCTGTTTCTGAAACAGAGATGTGGTTCTGCACTGGACGCCTTGGATTTTGGTGCTTTGGGTCTGGGAAGATTACCCAAGGAGGTGAAATTCAAGCCACGTCGGATGAAAGATGGTGTGCAGAACCAAATGGCAACGTGAGAAAGAAAGCACTGATACGGGCCACGTGAAAGAACTTTGGAAATATTGTGCTTAATATAAAAGAAGCCAGAAGACTGTGATTGTGCTGTGCGATTCCATCTATATGTATCTGTAGAGATAGGAAGTAGATTTGCGGTTGCCTACGGCTGGAGGACTTGGGGGGATGTGGGAGTGACTGCTCATGGGCAGGGGGTTTCTTTTTGACATAATACAGATGTTCTGGAATTAACGGTGATGCTTGTACCATCTTGTGAATATACTAAAGCTCATTGAATGGTACACTTTAAATGAGTGGATTGCATGGTATGTGACACACCTCAGCAGAACTATTGTTTAATTTTTAGTTTTATTTATTTTCTGTTGAAGTACAGTTGATTTACAATGTTGTGTTAGTTTCAGGCATACAGCAAAGTAATTCTGTTATATCAGTACATACATATGTATATATTTTTATTTTTCAGATTCTTTCCTTTATAGGTTATTACAAGATATTGTATATAGTTCCCTATGCTATACAGTAGGTCCTTGTTTATCTGTTTTATATATAGCAGTGTGTGTCTGTCAATCCCAAACTCCTAATTTATCCCTCCCCCTTTCCTGTCTGGTAACCATAAATTTGTTTTCTGTGTCTGTGGGTCTATTTCTGTTTTCGAAAATGAGTTCACTTGTATCATTTTTTTTCTTTTTAGATTCCACAGATAAGTGATATATGATATATGTCTTTCTCTGTCTGACTTCCTTCACTTAGTATGACAATCTCTAGGTCCATCCACGTTGCTGCAAATGGCATTATGTCATTCTTTCTAATGGCCGAGTAGTATTCTGTTGTATATATGTACCACATCTTTATCCACTCATCTGTCGATGGACATTTAGGTTGTTTCCATGTCTTGGCTATTGTGAATAGTGCTGCTGTGAACAGTGGGGTGCATGTATCTTTTCGAATTATGGTCTCCTCTGGGAACAGGGCTATTTTAAACAAATATTTGAACATTTCTACGTACCAGGATGTTCAAGGAGCTGGGGGTACAGCCATGAACCAAACAAATGATAATCCTTGTCCCACATTCTGGTGGAAAACACATCGAGTCTACAAGGTAAGTAGGTAAAGAGATGGTGTGTTAAAGGGTAAGAATTCCTGGAGATGGACATAGGGGTACAGGGAATACTGTGAGGGGGTGAGTCTAGGTACGTAGGGCAAGGAAGGTCAGCCTCACTGAGAAGACAGACTTTTTTATTGTGGTTAAAATACATGTAAAATAAAACTTACCATCTTAACCATTTTTTAAAATAAATTTATTTATTATTTATTTATTTATTTTTGGCTGCACTGGGTCTTTGTTGCTGTGCGTGGGCTTTCTCTAGTTGCAGCAAGCGGGGGCTACTCTTCGTTGCGGTGCGCGGGCTTCTCATTGCGGTGGCTTCTCTTTTTGCAGAGCACAGGCTCTAGGCGTGCGAGCTTCAGTAGTTGTGGCACGTGGGCTCAGTAGTTGTGGCACGTGAGCTCAGTAGTTGTGGCTCATGGGCTCTAGAGCGCAGGCTCAGTAGTTGTGGCATCTAGGTCCATCCACGTTGCTGCAAATGGCATTATGTCATTCTTTCTAATGGCCGAGTAGTATTCTGTTGTATATATGTACCACATCTTTATCCACTCATCTGTCGATGGACATTTAGGTTGTTTCCATGTCTTGGCTATTGTGAATAGTGCTGCTATGAACAGTGGGGTGCATGTATCTTTTCGAATTATGGTCTCCTCTGGGAACAGGGCTATTTTAAACAAATATTTGAACATTTCTACGTACCAGGATGTTCAAGGAGCTGGGGGTACAGCCATGAACCAAACAAATGATAATCCTTGTCCCACATTCTGGTGGAAAACACATCGAGTCTACAAGGTAAGTAGGTAAAGAGATGGTGTGTTAAAGGGTAAGAATTCCTGGAGATGGACATAGGGGTACAGGGAATACTGTGAGGGGGTGAGTCTAGGTACGTAGGGCAAGGAAGGTCAGCCTCACTGAGAAGACAGACTTTTTTATTGTGGTTAAAATACATGTAAAATAAAACTTACCATCTTAACCATTTTTTAAAATAAATTTATTTATTATTTATTTATTTATTTTTGGCTGCACTGGGTCTTTGTTGCTGTGCGTGGGCTTTCTCTAGTTGCAGCAAGCGGGGGCTACTCTTCGTTGCGGTGCGCGGGCTTCTCATTGCGGTGGCTTCTCTTTTTGCAGAGCACAGGCTCTAGGCGTGCGAGCTTCAGTAGTTGTGGCACGTGGGCTCAGTAGTTGTGGCACGTGAGCTCAGTAGTTGTGGCTCATGGGCTCTAGAGCGCAGGCTCAGTAGTTGTGGCGCACGGGCTTAGTTCCTCCGCAGCATGTGGGATCTTCCCGGACCAGGGCTCGAACCCATGTCACCTGCATTGGCAGGCGGATTCTTAACCACTTTGCCACCAGGGAAGTCCCATAACCATTTTTAAGTGTACAGTTCTGTGGTATTATATATTTATACATTCATAATGTCGTGCAGCCATCACCACCATCCACCTCCAGAACTCTTTCCATCTTGCAAAACTAAAACTCTGTCCCTGTTAAGTGTTAACCTCCCCCTCCCCCTCCCCCAGCACCTGGCAACCATGCTACTTTCTGTCTCTCTGTTCCAACTTCTCTAAGTACTTGTAAGTACTCATATAAGTGGAATCATGCCATATTTGTCTTTTGTGACTGGCTTATTTCACTTAGTGAAATGCCCTCAAGATTCATCCATGCTGTAGCACGTGTCAGAATTCCCTTCCTTTTTAAAGGCTGAATAATATTCCATCGTATGGGTGGACCATGTTTTACTTGTCCATTCACCCGTTGATAGATACTTGTGTTGCTTCCACCTTTTAGCAATTGTGAATAGCGCTGCTATGAACATGGGTGTACAAGTGTGTCTTGTATCTTTGAGACCCTGCTTTCAATTCTTTTGAGTATATAGCCAGGGGTGGAATTTCTGGATTATATGGTAATTCTATTTTTAACTTTTTGAGGAACCCCCATATTGTTTTCCACAGTGGTTGCATTATGTTACATTCCCACGAACAGTGCACAAGGGTTCAGGTTTCTCCGTGTCCTTGCCAACATCTGTGATTTTTTCTTTTTAAAATTTTATTTGTTTATTTACTGGCCGCACCTCGAGGCTTGCAGGATCTTTGTTCCCTGACCAGGGATCAAACCCAGGCCCTGGCAGTGAAAGCTCCGAGTCTTAACCCCCCCAGGCCTCCAAGGAATTCGCAGTCTTTTTCTTTTTTTTAACAATAGCCGTTCTAATAGGTGTGAGGTGGCATCTCATTGTAGCTTTGATTTGCATTTCCCTAATGATTAGTGATGCTGAGCATCCTTTCATCTTTTCATGTGCTTAAGGCCATTCATGTATTTTCTTTGGAGAAATATCTATTCATGCTTTTTGCCCATTTTAAAATCAGGTTGTTTGTTTTTTTCTTGTTGAGTTTTAGATCTCTATATATTCCAGATATTAATCCCTTATCAGATATATGGCTTGCAAATTTCTCTCCCATTCTCTGAGTTGCCTTATTACTTTCTTGATAGTGTCTTGATGCATAAAATTTTAATTTTCCTGAAGTCTAATTTGCCTATTTTTTCTTTTTCTTGTTTGCGCCTTTGGTATCATATCCATAGATTGATTGCCAAATCCAATGTTGTGAAGCCTTTGTCCTCTGTTCTTCTAACAGTTTTATAGTTTTAGGTCTTACATTCAAATCTTTGATCCATTTTGAATTAATGTTTGTGTATGGCATTATATGAGTCCAGCTTCACTCTTTTGCACGTGGATATCCAGTGTTCCCAGCACCATTTCTTGAAAAAACTGTCCTTTCCCCATTGAATGGTCTTTACATCCTTGTCACAAATCATTTGACCATATGTGTGAGAATTTATTTCTGGGCTCTTTATTCTATTTTATTCCATTGTTCTATATGTCCCTTTATGCCAGTATACACTATTTTTTTTTAACATCTTTATTGGGGTATAATTGCTTTACAATGGTGTGTTAGTTTCTGCTTTATAACAAAGTGAATCAGTTATACATATACATACGTTCCCATATCTCTTCCCTCTTGCGTCTCCCTCCCTCCCAACCTCCCTATCCCACCCCTCCAGGCTGTCACAAAGCACCGAGCTAATATCCCTGTGCCTTGCGGCTGCTTCCCCCCAGCTATCTACCTTACTACGTTTGTTAGTGTGTATATGTCCATGACTCTCTCTCGCCCTGTCAAAACTCACCCTTCCCCCTCCCCATATCCTCAAGTCCGTTCTCCAGTAGGTCTGTGTCTTTATTCCTGTCTTACCCCTAGGTTCTTCATGACATTTTTTTCCCTTAAATTCCATATATATGTGTTAGCATACGGTATTTGTCTTTCTCTTTCTGACTTACTTCACTCTGTATGACAGACTCTAGGTCTATCCACCTCATTACAAATAGCTCAATTTCGTTTCTTTTTATGGCTGAGTAATATTCCATTGTATATATGTGCCACATCTTCTTTATCCATTCATCCGATGATGGGCGCTTAGGTTGTTTCCATCTCCGGGCTATTGTAAATAGAGCTGCAATGAACATTTTGGTACATGACTCTTTTTGAATTATGGTTTTCTCAGGGTATATGCCCAGTAGTGGGATTGCTGGGTCATATGGTAATTCTATTTGTAGTTTTTTAAGGAACCTCCATACTGTTCTCCATAGTGGCTGTACCAATTCACATTCCCACCAGCAGTGCAAGAGTGTTCCCTTTTCTCCACACCCTCTCCAGCATTTATTGTTTCTAGATTTTTTGATGATGGCCATTCTGACTGGTGTGAGATGATATCTCATTGTAGTTTTGATTTGCATTTCTCTAATGATTAATGATGTTGAGCATTCTTTCATGTGTCTGTTGGCAATCTGTATATCTTCTTTGGAGAAATGTCTATTTAGGTCTTCTGCCCATTTTTGGATTGGGTTGTTTGTTTTTTTTAATATTGAGCCTCTTGCAAATTTTGGAAATTAATCCTTTGTCAGGTGCTTCATTTGCAAATATTTTCTCCCATTCTGAGGGTTGTCTTTTGGTCTTGTTTATGGTTTCCTTTGCTGTGCAAAAGCTTTGAAGTTTCATTAGGTCCCATTTGTTTATTTTTGTTTTTATTTCCATTTCTCTAGGAGGTGGGTCAGAAAGGATCTTGCTGTGATTTATGTCGTAGAGTGTTCTGCCTATGTTCTCCTCTAAGAGTTTGATAGTTTCTGGCCTTACATTTAGGTCTTTAATCCATTTTGAGCTTATTTTTATGTATGGTGTTAGGGAGTGATCTAATCTCATACTTTTACATGTAGCTCTCCAGTTTACCCAGCACCACTTATTGAAGAGGCTGTCTTTTCTCCACTGTATCTTCTTGCCTCCTTTATCAAAGATAAGGTGACCATGTGTGCATGGGTTTATCTCTGGGCTTTCTATCCTGTTCCATTGATCTATCTTTCTGTTTTTGTGCCAGTACCATACTGTCTTGATTACTGTAGCTTTGTAGGCCAGAATACACTATTTTGATCAACGTAGCTTTGTAGTAAGTTTTGAAATCAGGAAGTATGAGTCCTCCAGCTTTGTTCTTTTTCAAGATTGTTTTGGCTCTTTGGGGCCTGTTGAGATACCATATGAATTTTAAGTTGAATTTTTCTGTTTTTACAAAAAAAAAAAAAAACTTCATTGGGATCTTGAAAAGGATTGCATTGAATCTGCAGATTACCTTAAATCGTATTGACACTTTAATTTTAAGTCTTCCAATCCGTGAACGTAGGATGTGTTTCCATTTATTTACGTCTTCTTTCATTTCCTTCAGCAATATTTTGTAATTTTCATTGTACAGCCCTTTCAACATTTTTTCTTTTTTTAAATTAATTTTTATTAGAGTCTAGTTGATTTACATGTTGTGTTAGCTTCTGCTGCACAGCAAAGAGAATCAGTTATACAAATACACGTATCCGCTCTTTTTTAGGTTCTATTCCCACATAGGTCATTACAGAGTATTGAGTAGAGTTCCCTGTGCTATACAGTAGGCTCTTATTAGTTATCTATTCTCTATATTATAGTGTGTGTATGTCAATCCCAATCTCCCAATTTGTCCCTCCTCCCCGCCCTTTCCCCCTTGATAACCATAATTTTGTTTTCTCCATCTGTGACTCTACTTCTGTGTTGTAATTAAGCTCATTTGTACTTTTAGATTCCAAGTAGATTCACTTGTACTTTTAGTTTCCAAGTCTTGCATCTTTTGATTAAATTCATTCATAAGTGTTTTATTCTTTTTGATGCTGTTGTAAATGGAATTGCTTGTGTAATTTCCTTTTCAGACAAAGGTGTATAAATAGGCGTATTGTGATTTGTTGACTTTGTATCCTACTATTTTGCTGAATTCATTTTTTTTGTGGAGTCCTAGTTGACAGTGTTTTATTTCTTTTAGTACTTTGAATATATTGGCCCACTGTCTTCTCACCTCCAAAGTTTCTGATGAGAAATCTGCTTATAGTCTTATTGAGGATCCCTTGTATGGAACACGTCACTTCTCTCTTGCTGCTTTCAAGACTCTTTGTCTTTTGAAAGTTTGACTGTGATGTGTCTCGGTGTGGGTTTCTTGGAGTTCATTGAGCTTCTTGTTTATTTATATTCATGTCTTTCATCAAATTTGGGAAGTTTTCAGCATTATTTCTTCACATATTCTCTCCGCCGCACTCTCTCTCTTTTCCCCCGGGGACTCCTGTAATGCGTATGTTGGTCTGTTTGCTGGTATCCCACACGTCCCTTAGGCTCCGTTTGCTTTTCTTCCATCCTTGTACTTCGTGTCCCTCAGACTCAACAGTTCCATTGTCCTGTCTTCTAGTTAGCAGATTCTTCTGCCTGCTCAAACCTGCCTTTGGATCCCTCTAGTGAACTTTTTAGTTCAGTTACCATGATTTTCAGGTCCAGAATTTCTTTTTGGTTTTGGTTTTGGTTTTGGTTTTGGTTTTGGTTTTTTAGGTTTACTATTTCTTTATTGATGTTTCCATTTTGTTCATACATTATTTTCTCAACTCTCTCAACATCTTCCTTTAGTTCTTTGAGCATCTTTAAGACAGTTGTTTTAAAGTCTTCGTCTAACAGGTCTTTTATCAGGTCTTTTTTAGGAACAGTTTCCATTGATTCTTTTTCTCTTGGATTGGGCCATACCTGCTTGTTTCTTTGTACACTTTGTGGTTTTTGTTGTTATTGAAAACTGGTTATTTGAGTCCAGTAATGTGGTGACTCTGTAAATGAGGTTCTTTCCCCTCCCCAGGGTTTGCTGCATTTTGATGTTGTTGTTGTAGCCTGTCTCTGTGCCAAGGATCCCCCTGGGAATGTAAACCGAATGTCTTCACAGGTCTTTTCCGAGGCGGTGCCTTTCCCTGGGCATGCACAGTAACGTTCTAACTTCCCCTGCACGCGCAGTTGCTTCTGCATGTCCTCGTCTTTAACGTCTGGCTCCCAAAAGGAGAAAAAATGAAGGAGAGGAGGAAGTGTGCCCTCACTTTAAATCCCCCGGAAGTCACTTCAGCTAGAAGGGGAGGGGCTTGCAACAGTTGGGAGGGGGAGGTGCAACAAGAGTGACTGCCCTCCTCTTTGTACATCTGTGATCAGAAGCAGCAGTTAGCAATCCGAGGACAGATCCTCGACAGTTGATGGATAGCCACCCTGGCTCCCACAAGCTGCGTGCAAGCTTCTCCAGAAACCCATGCACAGGTGTCTGCCACTGGACTAGCGGTGGGGAATGTGTAGCTGCTGCCATGTTAGGAGCTGAACTTGACCCAAATGAACTGCAATTCACTGTCTATGCCTTCTCCTGGAAGTTGCAAGCCTTAAGTAGACTCCAGAGTTCCAAAATAGTTCCGTCAGACAGATTCTGCCAGTGCAGTTGTTGTCTAGGTGGGGAGACAGATCCCTGGTGCTTCCTACTCTGCAATCTTCCCAGAATCCTCCAAGAAGAGAGCTTTTTGAGAGAAGATTTGAAGGATGTGAAGGAGTGAGTCATGTGGGCACTTGGGAAAAAAATGTCTTCCAGGTAGAGAAAACAACAAATGCAAAGGCTTAAGGTGGGAATTCCAGGTTCAGCTGCATGGTTCACTTTGTAAATGGTATTGCACTTTTTTTTTTTTTCTTGCGGTATGCGGGCCTCTCGCTGTTGTGACCTCTCCTGTTGCGGAGCACAGGCTCCGGACGCGCAGGCTCAGCGGCCATGGCTCACGGGCCCAGCTGCTCCGCGGCATGTGGGATCTTCCCGGACCGGGGCACGAACCCGCGTGCCCTGCATCGGCAGGCGGACTCTCAACCACTGTGCCACCAGGGAAGCCCTGGTATTGCACTTTTAATTTTATTTTTTTTAACGTCTTTATTGGAGTATAATTGCTTTACAATGGTGTGTTAGTTTCTGCTGTATAACAAAGTGAACCAGCTGTACATATACATACATCCCCATATCTCCTCCTTCTGGCGTCTCCCTCCCACCCTCCCTATCCCACCCCTCTAGGTGGTCACAAAGCACCTAGCTGATCTCCCTGTGCTCTGTGGCTGCTTCCCACTAGCTATCTATTTTACATTTGGTAGTGTATATATGTCCATGCCTCTCTCCCACTTCGTCCAGCTTACCCTTCCCCTCCCCGTGTCCTCAAGTCCATTCTCTACATCTGCATCTTTATTCCTGTCCTGCCCCTAGTTTCTTCAGAACAATTTTTTGTTTTTTAGATTCCATATCTATGTGTTAACATACAGTATTTGTTTTTCTTTTTCTGACTTACTTCACTCTGTATGACAGACAGTATTGCACTTTTAACTTCAAACTCTGCTATATGGGAAAGGAATGAACTTTTGTATATTAATCATACATCCTTCAACCTTGTTATAATTGCTTATTAGTTCCACGAAGGGTTTTTTTTTTTTGTCATTTTGGGGGGATTCCTGTAATCATCTGCAAGCAAAGACAGTTTTATTTCTTCCTTCCCAAACTGTATACCTTATATTTCCTTTTCCTGTCTTATTGCATTAGCTAGGACTTCTAGTATAATGCTGAATGGGAGTTGTGAGGGGGGACGTTCTGTTCTTTTTTCTGACCATGGTCCACCTGGCTTATATTCATTTCTTCTGTGGGTCTCCACTCCTGACAGATAGGCCACCTGACCATGATCACCTGGAAATCTGGATCTGCTCCTGGGCCCCATATGCCCCTAACAGAACCACAGAGGACTGGATTTGTAGGTCAGAGGACCTCCCACCACACCTGTCTTATTGGCAACCCTGCCCAGATGTCCTGACTTAGGGACTCCTGACCACGTGCTGGGTCTCTACCTCCTGGAAACCCAGATCCTTAGTGGCTGTCCCCATTTCCCCCAGGGCCACATTCCCACCTCCTTCCACCTCACCCCTGACTGATGGAAATCTTCGTGTGCTCCTGGATGAAGGTTCCCATTGCCCATCAGTGCCTCTGTCTGCCCAGGGGATATTCACCAGCTGTCTCTTCAGGGGACCTCATCCACAGGGAAGGTCTTCACCAGGGACTCTGTGAAGCTGGTTACCTTCATGGAAAGAAGCCCTTGCCTTTTCCAATTAAAGGGAAGGGGAAAGCGACTCGTTTTAGCAACACGTAGGAGTCATTCCTCACTGCTCACTTAGGCCTCCTGTTTAGAGAGGTATTGGTGACACAAGAATAATCTGTCTATTGGTGCGCATATTAATCCATAAGCAAGGCCTGCTCTGTGTTAGGCTCCACGCACGGCAAGGGGGATAATGAACAAATCATTCTTACTTTGCCACCAATGTAGCAGGAGTGAGCGTCTGCGTGAAGATGCAGTGCTTTGGAAATGCAGTATTTCTTTTTACATCTTTTCCCACTTCTTACCTTCAGAATAAATCTTTAAGTAGAACATTATCAAATTCTTCACAGAGGCAGGCTGCACAAAGCATCCTCCTTGTCTGTCATAAATATAATATCTTTTAAAATCTCCAGCACAACTCACGGGCGTGTTTCCTCTCATAAATCTAGGCTGCCTGTCTCAGATCAAATTCCACTTTCCAAACAGTTTTACAGCTAAATCCTCCCACATAATTTGTAATAGTTTCTTCACGAAGGACATGAGGCTAACTGTGATCCTTTACTGACTTACGTAGCATTTACCGTTTTCCTGCTTTCAGAATCCTTATCCCTTTCGAGTGGAATTCTAAAAATATCAGTTTAAGCCACCAACTAATTTCTAATCCTTGCTTGTATTCATATTGACAGATGAGCAGTTCATCTCCTGGCCTTTGTCCTTACTTGATTAAGCAATTCTAATCTTTTCCTGACAATTTGATTATTGACAATATGACCAAGTCTGACTGAGCACCGGGCAAGAAGGTATTCTTGCAGACGGAGGTCCTGAGACCAGCTTAGCTATAGAAAGCCCTTCAGGTAACTCTTCTATATTTTTTCCTCCCCTTTCCATTCTCTCCTTGGACGAGAAGTCACAATTCCTATCCTAAGTGCTGGGTTAATCTTTCAAAATGCAGATTAGTTTTCAATTCTCCATTGTTAGGACCCTTCATGATGCAGAGATGGGCATCCAGATTTTGTTATTGTCTTAAAAGCTCTAACAGCAGGTGGTCTGGGCAGACCACAGAAGCTCAGCCTCATCTGTGAACGGAGAGGGCTTCTCTGGAGAGCGATGTTTCTGCCGAGGTGGAGGTGGATGCTGTGTGGCATGGTCCAGAGCCCTCAAGGTGGAGGATCGTTGCTCAGCTGCGTCGCTCTCCAAGGGAACTGCCCTGGGCTAAGCAGAACCTCCTCACCCATGCCTCCTCCTCCCGGAAGCCCACGTTGAATGACCAGTTGCTGCAGAGGGGTGGTGGCCCAGCCCCTCTGCCTCACTTGGGACTCCTCTGAGGGGCATCCCAGCTCCAGAACTTCTCGTGTGCTCACTGCTGCACCCAAACTGTGCTTGGACTTCGCCCTCTGCCCTCCC
The DNA here is from genome assembly GCF_003031525.2 of Neophocaena asiaeorientalis asiaeorientalis. NCBI lineage: Eukaryota > Metazoa > Chordata > Mammalia > Artiodactyla > Phocoenidae > Neophocaena > Neophocaena asiaeorientalis. Next base: position 3,335,578 of record NW_020175045.1, read on the forward strand.
CCACTTCCCTCATGTCCTTTTATAGGTGCTGTTCATGAGTGCATCCCTCAATCAGCCCCTACACACCACTCTCCACTTCAGAATCTGTGTCCAGGGAACCGCAGTTGGCACCAGAGTGATCCCGGGAAGTCGACTCTAAAATGGGCCTTTTGGGGCTTCCCTGGTGGCGCAGTGGTTGAGAGTCCGCCTGCCGATGCAGGGGACGCGAGTTCGTGCCCCGGTCCGGGAAGATCCCACGTGCCGCGGAGCGGCTGGGCCCGTGAGCCATGGCCGCTGAGCCTGCGCGTCCGGAGCCTGTGCTCCACAACGGGAGAGGCCACAACAGTGAGAGGCCCGCGTACCGCAAAAAAAATAAAAATAAAAATAAAATAAAATGGGCCTTTTGAACCAGATCACCTGCCAGCTGGTGATGAGGACCCCTCACTGGAGGTCGTGGGTTGGACTCTGATCATCCCTGGCTTGTGCAGGGAAGCAGTTGTTAAAGTTCTTAATGCTGTCTGACTTCAAGGCTCACTATAAAGCCACGGTAATCATGACAGCATGGGATTAGCAAAAGATTAGACAGATAGGCCAGTGGAACAGCATAGAGAGCCCAGAATCGACTCACACAAATACAGTCAGCTGACCTCTGACACAGGAACGAGGGCAATTTCATGGTGGAAGAAGAGTTTTTTCCACAAACAGTGCTGGAACCATTGGACATCCTCAAACCAAAAGAAAAACATCTAGACATAGACTTTACACCTTTCACAAAAACGAACAAGCAAAATGGATCACAACTTAAAACCACATAACTGTAAAATGCAGAACTATAAACTTCTAGAATATAACATAGGAGAAAATCTAGGTGACCTTGGGTTTGGCGATGAAGTTTTCTTTTATTTACTTTTATTTTTTTAATTTAACTATAGCTGATTTGCAATACTGTGTCAGTTTCAGGTGTACAGCTTAAGGTTCTTTTCCATTATGGTTGATTACAAGGTACTGAGTGTAGTTCCCTGTGCTCTACAGTAGGTCCTTGGTTATCTATTTTATATGTAGTGGTATGTATCAGCTAATCCCAAACTCCTAATTGATCCCTCCCCCTACCTTCCCCCTTTGGTAGCCATAAGTTTGTTTTCTATATGTGGGGGTCTGTTTCTGTTTTACAAATAAGTTCATTTGTTTTTTTGTTTGTTTGTTTAGATTCCACATGTAAGTGATATCATATGGTATTTGTCTTGCTCTGTCTGACTTACTTCACTTAATATGACACTCTCTAGATCTCCATGTTGCTGCAAATGGCATTATTTCATTCTTTTTTATGGCTGAGTAGTATTCCTTTGTATATATATATATATATATATATGCACCACATCTTCCTTATCCATTCCTCTGTCCATGGACATTTAGGTTGCTTCCATATCTTGGCTGTAGTGAATAGTGCTGCAGTGAACATAGGGGTGCGTGTATCTTTTCATGTTATGGTTTTCTCTGGGTATATGCCCAATAGTGGGATTTCTGGGTCGTATGGTAGTTCTATTTTTAGTTTCTTAAGGAACCTCCATACTGTTCTCCATAGTGGCTGCACCAATTTACATTCCCACCAGCAGTGTAGGGTTCCCTTTTCTCCACACCCTCTCCAGCATTTGTTGTTTATAGATTTTTTGATGATGGCCATTGTGACCAGTGTGAGGTGATAGCTCATTATAGTTTTGATTTGCATTTCTCTAATAATTAGCGATATTGAGCATCTTTTCATGTGCCTGTTGGCCATGTGTATGTCTTCTTTGGAGAAATGTCTATTTAGGTCCTCTGCCCATTTTTTGATTGGGTTGTATTTTTTGTTTGTTTGTTTGTTTTGCAGTACGCAGGCCTCTCACTGTTGTGGCCTCTCCCGCTACGGAGCACAGGCTCCGGACGCGCAGGCTCAGCGGCCATGGCTCAGGGGCCCAGCTGCTCCGCGGCATGTGGGATCTTCCCAGACCGGGGCACGAACCTGCGTCCCCTGCCTCTGCAGGCGGACTGTCAACCACTGCGCCACCAGGGAAGCCCCGATTGGGTTGTATTTTTATATTGAGTTGTATGAGCTGTACATTTTTTCAGTCACATCATTTGCAAATATTTTCTCCCAGTCCATAGTTTGTCTTTTCATTTTGTTTATGGATTCCTTTGCTGTGGAAAAGCTTATAGGTTTGATTAGGTCCCATTTGTTTATTTTTGCTTTTATTTCCTTTGCCTTGGGAGACTGATCTAAGAAAATATTACTCTGATTTATGTCCAAGAATGTTTTGCCTATGTTCTCTTCTACGAGTTTTTTGGTGTCATGTCTTATATTTAGGTCTTCAAGCCATTTTGAGTTATTTTTGTGTATGGTGTGAGGGTGTGTTCTAATTCATTGATTTGCATGCGACTGTCCAACTTTCCCAACACCACTTGCTAAAGAGACTGTCTTTTCCCCATTGTATATTCTTGCCCCCTTTGTCGAAGATTAAATGCCTGTAGGTGTGTGGTTTTATTTCTGGGCTCTCTATTTGGTTCCATTGATCTACGTATCTGTTTTTGTTGGCGATGACATTTAAATACAACACCAAAAACCTGATCTATGAAAGGAAATATTGATAAGTTGGACTTTATTGAAATTAAAATTGTCTGCTCTGTGAATAACATACTAAAGGAATGAAAAGACAAGCTACCGTCTGGGAGAAAATATTTAGAAAGCAAGTGTCTGATAAAGGACTTGCATCCAGATAGACACGGAACTCTTAAAGTGCAACAGGAAGACAACCAACCCAACTGAAAACCGGGTGGAAGATCCGAACAGACACCTCGGCAAGAAGATACACAGATGGCAAGGAAGCACGTGACGAGATGCTCCTCGTCGTACGTCGTTAGGGAAACGCAAGTTAAAACGACAGTGAGACACCACTAGACACCCATTAGAACGGCTAAAATGCAAAACTCGGGCAACACCAAATGCTGTCGAGGAGAGGGAGCGACAGGAACTCCAGTCATTGCTGGTGGAAGACAGGGTGGTGGCTTCTTACAAAGCTGAACGTACTCCTACCGCACGATCCAGTAGTCACGTTCCTCAGCGCCTACCCACCTGAACTGGAAACGCGTGTCCGCACAAACACCGGCACGTGAATGTTTACAGCAGCTTTAGTCATAACTGCAAAACCTGGAAGCAACCCAGATGTCCCTCAGCAGGAGACGGATAAACAAACTGTGGCCCATCCAGACAACGGAGTATCATTCAGCGCTAAAAAGAAATGAGCTGTCAGTGCCTGAAAAGACATGGAGGAGCGCCAAATGCACATCACGGGAAAGAAGCCAGTCTGAAAAGGCGGCAGACTACGTGAGTCCAACTCTGTGACCTTGTGGAGAAGGCGGAGCCCTGGAGACAGGGAAAGGACCAGGGGTTTGAGGGGGAAGGGTGCGCAGGTGGGCACAGGGCTTTTTCGGGCAGTGAACCTGTTCTGAATGATCATGTGGTTGTGGATACAGGACACTATCCGTTGGTCAAAACCCATAGAACCGGAAAACACAGAGAGAGAGCTTGGACATAAACTATGGACGTTAGTTAATAATAGTGTATATCAATACTGATCCAGTTGTTGCAAATCTACCTCACTAAGGCCCGATGGTGATAATCAGGGGAATTGTGCGGGAGGAGGGGAGGGTATGGGAGAGCTCTAATCAGGGGAATTGTGCGGGAGGAGGGGACGATATGGGAGAGCTCTGCTCAAGTTTTCTGGGACCTGAACTGTGTTAGAAAATGAAATCTAGGGACTTCCCTGGTGGTCCAGCAGTTAAAACTCTGCACTCCTAATGCAGGGGGCCCAGGTTCGATCCCTGGTCAGGGAACTAGATCCCACATGCTACAACTAAAGATCCTGCATGCGGCAACTAAGACCCAGTACAGCCAAATAAATATATAAATTTTTTTTAAAAAAGAGAAGAAAACAGGGCTTCCCTGGTGGCGCAGTGGTTAAGAATCTGCCTGCCAATGCAGGGGACACGGGTTCGAGCCCTGATGCGGAAAGATCCCACATGCCACGGAGCAACTAAGCCCATGCGCCACAACTACTGAGCCACAGCTACTGAGCCTGCGCTCTAGAGCCCGTGCTCCATAACAAGAGAAGCCACCGCAATGAGAAGCCCACGCACTGCAACAAAGAGTAGCCCCCGCTCGCCACAACTAGAGAAAGCCCGCGCGCAGCAACGAAGACCCAACGCAGCCAAAAATAAAATAAATAATAAAAATAAATTAAAATTTTTTAAAAAGAAGAAAATGAAATCTATTAATTAAAAAAGCAACTTTTAACAGTGGTAAAGTGGGAAGGGACACAGGTAGAAGGGATTACACCATCTGGTGCGATGTCTCGGGCATCTGGGAGGCATGGGGGAGGGGTCAGTGCAGGGACGTGGGCTCTGGTGGCTGCTGCTGGGTATTCCCGGTGGGGGAAGATAAGGAAAGGCTTAGGTTGGCTAATCTCCAACTTAGGTGAAGTGTGAACCCCCGGGCTTCTCTGGCAGCCCAGAGAGACCCCACATCTTGCAGGAAGAACTGAGTCAGGCCCAGGACTTAATGATAAGGACAGCAAAGCTCCAGAGAAGTCTGCTTTCTCAGCCCCAGCTGGTCTCCTCTGCCAAAGTCAGGACCACGACTGGAAGGAGTGAGGCCCTGAAACTTGGGATGGGAAGAGCTAGGGTGAGGCCTTCCAACCCCAGGCCCCTCTGAACGCTCTGGGCTTGCATGTGTGGTCCATTCCACCCTGCTAAAGGCTAGCAGTCCTCACCTTCCCTCCTGGCCACCAAGCTGAGAAGCAAATCACTGTATAACCCAGCCAAGGGAGTGCTGGGCCTGGCAAAGAAGAAAGGACTTATGTCCCGAAGGAGCCATAAGACCCAGCCAAGAGATGCCATCAGGATGTGCTGGATCAAGGGGCAGAATATCAGTTGGGGCAAGGGAGGGTTTATCAACGTGGAAACACCTGCCAGCTCGCAGGATTCAACAGCTGGGGAGTCAGTGCTGATCTGCTCCTAGGATGGTTTTTGGAAGTTTGGAAAAGGCAATGACCCACACTGATGGAAACATACATGTCGTAACTGCTGTGGCAATGGTGGAGGAAGGAATCAGAAAACTCAGAGAAGTGGATACGCCTACGTGGCCCCCTTAATATTTGGAGATTGAAAATCTCATCATGCCAGTGGGTCATCTGGTCTCAGCCAGTAGTTGTTTCCCCAAATACATAACTGTAGGTGCAGACCTGGTAACTGGAAGAACCCTAACTTTGGTTCCTTGGCATGTATGGAACTGTCGTAGGACAAAAAGCCCAGGAGATGCCCTTGCCAAGATAGTACATCCAAATAAGGATGCATTGCTGGGAGACTGCAGAGGTCAGTGCCGTCCTTCAAGATTTAAAGGATAAAGGGGGTGGTTAGCAGTCCTCATTGTGTGCCCATTTAAATAACTATTCTGGGACTTCCCTGGTGGTGCAGTGGTTAAGAATCCGCCTGCCAATGCAGGGGTCATGGGTTTGAGCCCTGGTCTGGGAAGATCCCGCATGCCGCAGGGCAGCTAAGCCCATGAGCCACAACTACTGAGACTGCACTCTAGAGCCCGCGAGCCACAACTACTGAGCCCGTGTGCCACAACTACTGAAGCCTGTGCGCCTAGGCCCCGTGCTCCGCGACAAGAGAAGCCACCATAATGAGAAGCCCACGCACTGCACAGAAGAGTAGCCCCTGCTTGCTGCAACTAGAGAAAGCCTGAACACAGCAACGAAGACCCAACGCAGCCAAAAATTAACGAATTAAAAATAATTATTCTGGCCCTACGAAAAGAAAATCAATGGTGAAAGCTGGCAGTGGTGTACAGCAAACCTAACTCAGGAGAAGCCCCCAATACAGCTTTGTAACAGACGTGTCTTTGCTGGAGAAGAGTCACTCAGTCTCGGTGCGTGATTTCAGCCATCGCGCCGGTGAATGCATTCTCCTCCACCCCGTCTGCAGGGAGGGTCACACGTGGTCCACACTCGCGTGGTGAGGACAGCAGCCTTGCATTTGAAGTGTGGCACCAGGGCGGTGCTAACTCTCCCATCGTTATAAAGGAGGCCAAGGGGATCTGGGCCAGCAGGACCCTCTGCAGACCGTCCCACTGGTCCACTGTATCAAAGGCATCGTGTGGCCAGGGCCAGATAAGCAGGAAGTGGCAAGTGTGCTGGAGGCCTTGGCAAGACCCCTGCTCTGCAGAGGCGGGGAGAGAAGCCCTGTGACAATTCAGAGGGTCAGAAGAGCAGGGAGATTTTCAGACCTCTCTTAGTCTAGAGCATGTTGAAAAGGCCTTCCAAAGTCAGGTCTTGCACCTGGTTCCAGAGGGAGCATATTTTGTGCTCCTTCCCGTATTGGGGTGACACCGAACGTTGCCAGCTTTGAGCGCCCAGAAGGGCTGCAGCAGCCCTGCCACTGGAGCCGTACAACCTGGCGGAGCCTAGAGCCCTGGGTATCTGGGGTCGGAAAGGACATCGTCTGGGATTCACGACTCGCCCGATAGGAGAATCGCAGTGCAGACTCCCAGGGTTCTGCAGCGAGGCTGGTTGCGCCCCTGCTTCCACGTCACCTGCAGCAGAGACCCCCGCCAACAGCCCTGACAGAGAGGGGACTTCCCACCAGGGACACACAGTGCCTGCAGTCAGAGCTTCCCTCACGGGATGGATTCTGTGGGACCCAACAAGTCAGAGGTCAGAGGGCCCAGCAGTGGTCCTTTCCAGGGTGGGGGGTCCGCATGGGACAGGCTCCCGCAGGCTCCAGCGGCCGTGCCTCTTCCCCAGCCCCCACCGGGGGTCACGTGAGGGACCTCTGTGACCAGCTGATGGAGGATGAAAAGGCTACCCCTTGGTCCACGGACTGGCCGCTCAGTACCAGGTGCAAGTGAACGTGGGTGGCTGCCACACTCCAGTCCGCTCACAGGTGGCCTGGAAAGGTGGGGGGAGCTCCCCCTGGACAGAGTCTCAGGCAGCAGAGATGGTCGTCCAGGTGGGGCGAAGAACGGCAGCCCAAGGTGAGGCCACCCCTCGGCTCATGGGTGGGTGTCAGGGGCATGGTCCGGTCAAGGTCCCGGCAGGAGAGACTGGAGGCTCAGGTCAAGGTCTGAGAAGAGGCACGTGGGCGGACCGCTGGAGGGGTCACAGACACAGGTCACGCGTGGTCCCCTGTGGACGGCATCCCCCACAGAGGAGGCCTGACAGCCAGGAGCAGAGCGGCTTGGCCGGCAGGTGGCTCGCGGACAGAGCACGTGGAACAGGGTGGAAGGCTCGCGGCCCCCAGCGCGGGCTCCCTCTGCACGGCTGCTCCCCGTGGAGCCCCGACACCACGCCTCCTGCAAGAGGCCGCCCGCTCATCTCTGGGAGGGGGTGGGCACGTGTTCCTGGGGCTCTCACCTCTCACCTTGTGGTAGAGCCTCGGTGCCACTACTCAAGGGGTTGCAGGCGTTTGAGCCACTGACACAGGAACCCCATAGCACCGAAGAGGAGGGGCCCGTGGCCACCAAGGCACCGCAGGACACACGGGTCCTGTCCCGAGGCTCATTTCCCTGAAGCCCCTGCCCTGACAGTGGCGGAACGGCCTGGTAAGTTACCACTACAACTAGTGTCTGTTTTGTAGTTTCAGTTGCTGGCACAGAAGGACGCGGGAGCGCTTTCCAAAGAACCACCCGGGGGTTGCCGGTGCTGCTGGGGCCTTGGTGGGGGGCTGGCAGGGGCTGCTGCCCAGCGGGCTCGCACCTGCTTCCACTGCCCCCCTCCTGAGCACACGCTTTCACCCATCCCCCGCTGCTTCTTCCCCTCAGGCAGAATTCTCTAGATGGAATCACAGTGTCATGAAATGGTCAAATCAACGCGATTCAGCTTGGCATGGGCTTGGCTGTCAGCAACGGAGACAGGACGATCCCTGATCTCAAAGGAGCAAAGTCTGTGTAAGTAACACTGGGGGTGAACCTGAGTCCCTCTGGGGAAAATGTTGAGGGTCAGGACCTTCCTTCAGATCTCAGACCCATGAAGACTATTTCCCTCCAAGACTGTGACACCCAGGGCAGACGGGCACCACCGGCAGTGGCCACTGACTGCTGGCATCGCTGGGATCTGCTCTAGGAGTCTTGCACGCTCTTGGAGGGTCCACATGCTCTCCCTCTGTTCACGCTGCGTCCACAATAGTGACCCTTCCTTCCCTGCACCTTTGTCAAAGTCCTACATCCCTCCCCAGGGTCCACCTCATCCCACCACCTCCCAAGGCAGCTCCCTGGATGGCTCCAGCCAGGGACGTGCTCCCCTAGATGTGACATCCTGGGCACTGGTCTCTGTCATGCATCCTCTCTGCACCAGGCGCTGCTTTGGGTTGGACTGTCTTTTTTTTCCTTTTTTTTAATGTACATGTTTTCACTCTCCATGAAGCTTACAAGCTCAAATCTTATGCTTTTCCCCACCCCCGACAGCACCCACCAAAGTATGTTGTATGAGCAGTTCTTCAGCAGACCCCTGGCTGGGGTGGCCTGAATGTCCCAGCTAGGTTAAAGGGTAATGTACAGCCCTCCCTTAGGTGTGGCAACCAGAACAAATGACAACCCTCTTTCTCCAGGCTGCAATGGAGATCGGGTCTCTCTCAATTTCAGACTAATATTCGTGGAAAAAAGAAACAATACCGCAGTCCTAGCCAATATGCGTAGATTAAAATAATGAACAAATCTAGCAGCCAGCCAGCCAGAGTTATTCCACAGAAACTTCGCCGCTGCCTTCAGAATGGAGCTGCCAGGGCTCAGGCAGCTTTAATATTTAATGCAGTGATTTGGGGGTATCAGAGGGGCCAGGCCCGGAAGGGAATGGTGCATTACTGGGAAACCAGGCTGGTTATTACGTATTCAGAACCCACTCAGGACCCAACACAGAGGTGAAGACAAAAGGATGCCTTTGCATCATTGCTGTTGGTCCCGGGCTTTACCCTGTGTGCTCGTGGACTTCAGACCGGGAGTCCTGAGGCAGTGACTTGTAGTGGCTCAGACTGGAACAGCGTTTAAACATCAAGAACAACACTTGTTGACGTGGAAATACCATCAGTGATATAAGGTGAATACTGAAACCGTCAATGAAAAAAATTAATCAGTAGTTGATTTAAGAAATAGAAAATTTTGGGAATTCCCTGGGGGTCCAGTGGTTAGGACTTGGTGCTTTCACTGCCATAGCCCTGGGTTCAATCCCTGGTCAGGGAACTAAGATCCTGCAGCATGGCAAAAAAAAAAAAAGGAGAGCGAGAGGGAGAGAATGTTATCTCCTAAGGAGGTCTGGTTACCACAGGTACACAATACACGCTAAAGGGGAGGGCGGAGGCCCAAACGGGCAAAGGAAACATGTTAATTTCTATTGTCTTGCATAAAATATGAATTTTGTTTCATTGATTTCCCCCTATCTATCACTAATCTTTCGATGTAAAGCATAGGTGATCAAATGTTTGGTACCTCGATGCTACGGTGGTTGTTTACCTGCCCTGGGTCCATCATGTCCCTTGATGTCAGATCTTAAGAGTCCTTTCTTCCTTTCCTTTTAAGGGGTTGTGCTAGTAAGATGTCTGGCAAGGACTAATGGTCAATTCCAAGTTGTCCAGTAGGATTTATGCCAATTTTATCTTGGATGTACATTGTACGTGTTCATTAATTTATAGAGAACTATAGATGTGATCAAACTTGACAGTAGGAGTAATGATGTCATCAGTAAAGGTTTAAGCCAAGATCCTCCCAAACCAAACCATTTTCCTAGTATTTTTCCTAAACTGGGAAGAGGATCATTCAGAGCAGAAATCTGATTCTTCACATGTCATAAGATGAGTTAACAAATATTGCAGCCAAATGGTCATACCATTGGAAAATTCATAGAAAGCAGTGTGCTCACATTAAAGGCAGACTGACAGGGGCTGTTTCCAAGGCTATCTGTGGGTGACCTTGAGCCCAAGGGAAACCAATCATGCATCTTCCTAACCAACCTGGGTAAAGCCAAGACCATTAACTTGTTCCGTAGGTCAACTGGGTCCTGTTAAGTGTTATCCAATATTTAACATCTAGTGAAAGAGTATTTACGGCCAAGTTCAGAACGGGTGTGATTAAATTGGCCAGGTAAGAGGGTGTCACATAGTGATATTGGTGGTAATGTTAGCTTGCATGGTGCTAGAGTTTCTTTCTCTTAAAATAAAATTTCAGGGCTGCCCTGGTGGCGCAGTGGTTGAGGGTCCGCCTGCCGATGCAGGGGACACGGGTTCGTGCCCCAGTCCGGGAGGATCCTACGTGCTGCGGGGCCGCTGGGCCCGTGAGCCGTGGCCGCTGAGCCTGCGCGTCCGGAGCCTGTGCTCCGCAACGGGAGAGGCCGCAGCAGTGAGAGGCCCGCGTACCAAAAAAAAAAGAAAAAAAAAGTCCTTTCTATGAATCTTTTTGAAGATGAAGCTTTTTTTTTTCTGCAAAAGCATCAGAGTACAATAATTGGCTGTAATTGTGATCAAGATGTTTTTAGCTGCAGTTACAAAAGTTGCGGAATGTTGAAGTTTCGGGTTGACCTATACAGTTCACAAGGTGCTCCCATGTCTTCCCCAGTAGTTACGAGGGGAAATACAGTCTCACTTCCCACCAGGTAGAAAGGGCAGCTGCCCTTCCTGCTCGGCTCCAGGATACAGAGACTGGGTGCTTTTTCAACAGGCAGGCTGGCAAAAGAAACAAGTTTTATTATCTGCAGACAGAGGCAGCTTCGTTTTCAACTTTTCACACTGAAATCATTTCAGATTGCCAGAATGTTGTTCAGACAGCTCGGAGGATCCCGAATCCCACCCCGCGACAGCTTCCCCAGTGTCAACATTTCTGAAAACTAGGAGGTAAGCGTTGGTGACACTGCTAACAGAACTGCAGGTCCCGTCTGGGCTTCCCACTTGTCCACTCGTGCACGGCAGCCCGAGACTCCCCTGCCTGTCTTCCACGGGCAGCAGGTAGAGGAGGCACACACAGCCCACATCAAGGTCTGCAGGGGCTGGGACTGGGCCCAAGACTCCTCTTGGTGGGAAGAGGAGAATTTTGATCTACTCCCATCACATGAGTGACTACCAGATGGAAAGGATGTGATCCCTGAGCAGCCTTGGTTTCTCAGTCAATGGATGACTGACTCTGAAAGGAGGTTTAAGAAGTCCTTACAAGGGTGAGTGTTTTGACCCCGCTCTCAACGCTCTATCGTTCTTCTCTCTTCTAACATTGTATCGGCATTTCCGCTCATATACAGGATATACTAAGCAGCCCCTCACCCCTTGCTGTTGGGGGCTCAATAGGCACTGAACAAAGGCTTCTGCAGGCTCGTCTTTCCTGACAATACTTGGAGGATATTGGAACGGAAGCCCTTGCACCGGTTTGTTATCAGATAATGGAGTAGGCAAGAATCATGTGACCCAGATTCCGGGATAAAAGGGGTCCCATAAGCTAGATAACATCACATCACAAAATTAAGAGTTAGAAAAACAAAACATTGGGTCACCTCTGCTGCATTCAGCTGCTTCCTGCTCGCTTGGGAACCTGAACGAGTTTATATTTATTCCACGGGGCTTCTGCTTTCTTAAAAATGTGTCGTGAGGCAGATCATGTACTGCGGTTTATCACAGAATCACTTTCCAGAATTAAATTCTCGGTCTAGCCGACTTCGTGTCTATGAAATATTTGTGCTCCGCACCGAGTCTAGGGGGTACGGAGGTTGGCTTCCGTTGGCAATTCTATCCACGTGGCAATCTCCCCCTCTCAGGTTTCCTAGGAGGGTGTCAGGGAGAGGTCAGAGCATCTCCACTGTCCGAGGCCACAGCCCAGAGCTGCAGGGGGAGCGTGCCCCCCACCCCCAAAGCACACATTGTTCACTGGGAAACCAGGGCTCCCAGGACAGGCTCCAGTAGGAAAACTGGCCTCATTGGGGTTATCCTCATCGGTATATCCGTTATGAGGCCATAACACGCAGACGTATACGTGGCTACTCAGAATCTGAGAGACGCCTTCCTTCCCGGGGAGCCCGTGCCGAGACCTTCCCCGAGGCCTTATGGGAAAGTCCTGAATCATCAGAGCGTCTCTCCCTGGTTTTGCCACCTGACGGCACCTGGTTACCACAGCGAGGTGCGTAAGCGTCACCTCAAGGGGTTAAAGGGCACAGGAGGCTTGTGGTCTGACCTCAAGAAGAGTGTCAAAGGGACTCCCCTGGTGGTCCAGTGGGTAAGGCTCCCTGCTCCCAATGCAGTGGGCCTGGGTTCGATCCCTGGTTGGGGAGCTAGATCCCACATGCCGCAACTAAGAGCCCGCATGCTGCAGCGAAGATCCCATGTGCCGCAGCTAAGACCCAGTGCAGCCAAAATAAATAAATACTAAAAAAAAAAAAAAAGTGCCTCTGAGAGGGCAGGAGCCACCCCCCCACCCCACCCCACCCCA
>NW_020175045.1:3348691-3361122 GCF_003031525.2 Neophocaena asiaeorientalis asiaeorientalis
CTCCGCTACTTTCTGGCGGGTCGTTTCCTCTCAACAGCTATTTCCATTCCTGCCCCAGGCACGTGGGGGCCTGCACACCTGCCCGCTGCGGTTGTCTGGGGCCACTGAGTTGGGAGGCTCGCCTGCAGGAGGACCTGATGGCCAGCGTGAGGCCCCAGCGCCGTGGCTTCCTTTCTGCCGGAGCAGCTAGCGATGAGGCTTCTGACAGCGACGGCTCCATCCTCCCGGGGTGAGGGCGGCGTGGAGCAGAGCCTATCTGAACACTGAGGACGCGAAGCCTGAGTGAGACATAAGCCTTGATGTTTTCAGTGACGTCTGTTCCAGTGTGACCCAGCCTGTCCCGAGAGCTGCACCAGTGCAAGGAATGACTTTCCCAAAGGTCATCGATGTCCTTCTGGCCAAACGCCTGGAAGGAGCTCCAGTCCCCCTGGATTTCAGCCAAGCGTTTGGCGCTCGGTCCCCTCCCCTCCCCCTGAATCTCCCACGGCTTCTTTCTGTTTCCTCTCCCTCCCGTGGCCTGTCTGCCACTCGCTCACGCTCAACTCCGGCCATTTCTCACTCTCTTTTCTGGAGACTTTATCCATTGTCTTGGCTTCAAGTCAGATTCCAACTCTAATTCCGTGTTCTCTCTATTCATACAACTTCTCCACAGCTCAGGGTGACCCGAAGCAGACTTATCTCGTCTCCAAACTGCTACTCTCGGTCACCTCCCTGTTCCTGCCAGCTCCTCTGCTTCCCCAAGCCTGAAACTCGGGGCGCCCTCCTCCTTCCGTCCTCCTTGCCCACCAGCCAGGAAGTTCTGCTGAGAATAGACCCCTTTCCTTCCACCTCCTCTGCACTAGTACCCGCAACGGCTCAGGACGAACTAACAGACCTGAGCTCCACTCTGAGCCTTTCAAAATGTCCTGCACCTCAGCCCCAGCCTTGTCTCCCGAGCATTGGTCTCACCTATCGATCTCCTGGACCACGTCCTGCCTTTCTCCCCCGTCAGGTGGGGCTCAGGTGTCTCTGTCTGTGTCCGCTTAGCTCCACGTCAAGCACTGAGCTTCCCTCTCCAGTCTTCTCGCCCTCTCCCCGAATCGCCACCTCGCTGTGAATGGTGGACGCGTTCACTTCACGATCCCAGCCTCCTGGCCCATCCTTCATCTGTTATCGGCACCGTTACGCTGGAGGAAGGTCCCTCCCCACTGTGCGTGATTCTGGTGGGGTGTCTACCAGGGGCGGCAGTGGCCACGTCAATTACATGTGATACAGGACACTTCGTCTTCTAGTTTTCCTAGCAGAGTCCCTGGGTGTGTGCCTGTTGTCCCAGCGGAATCACCAGCAGCGCCCCATTTTCACTCTTAAAAGCGTCTCAGCATCACGTGTTCCCACCTCACACGTGACCCACGAAAGCACGTCAGCGTCCACCCTAGGACTCTGGCACGGGTGCTGGGAGACAGTGGCTCACCCTGCTGGCAGCTCCGTCCCCACCACACAGAGTGGAGGGGCTTTCAGAGGCGAGGGCGTCCAGGCGTCCATCTGAGTTCCGGGATCCGAGCACATCTCGAGGCCAGGAGCCTGTAGACTCCCCTTTGGGGAAAGTCTGTTTTGAGGGGGTTCCTGTCACCCGCAGTCAGGAGTCCTGCTGACACGGCTCTGGCTTGGGCAGCCCTCCCCTCCCCAGCCCACCACCCCACCTCCGAGGGCCAGCAGGAGTCCCCCACCCGTGAGCCCTTCCTAGACCCCTGGCCTCACTCTTCCAGGTGCGCCCTGAGGCTGGTCACCCTGAGCCCCAGTGATGACTGCCTGTGGCCTGCAAGCTCGCAAACACAGTGTTTAGACTTAACGCCCCATTGTTTCGGGGGGGCGTCTTCTTTTCCTCCAAGATTGAGACTGTAAGCTCACGGGAAGAGACAGGGACCCAGCTGAATCTTTCTTATATTTTCCTGAGGCCAAACAGGGTGCTGTGCACAGAGCGGGCACCCGATAAATATTTGTTGAGGATATGAATTATAAGGGTAATATTGACTGTGTCCAGGCCGAGGAGAGAGAGTCCTGGGGGAAACGGGCAGTGGAGAGTCGCCAGTTTAAGCAGCTGGACACGCAGGCGGGCAGGGAACAGGTTTCATCCTTTCTTCACTCACAATGGCTTCTCCTGCCTGTACCCCGCTTCCTTACCACAGACACCATTCTGTCCCCTCTGCTCCTCACCCCGCTTCAGCCTGCCTCGTGCCCCTACCTCTGGGGCCGCTCTAAAGGCAACAGTGACCAACGTGTGACCGACACGTCACAGAACACGGACACGCAAGCTTCCCTCTGTCCCCCAGCAGCAGGAGGCAGGTGACCCATGCTCCCTCCCAGCTTCTCTCTCCTCCCTCGGCTTCCACGAGGCCTTCCTCTCACTCCCGGGCAGCTAGGCCTGCGCGTCTTTCTCCGATCTCTAAACGCTGGATTTTGCTAAGGCGGACCCTCTCCTCCTCCACGGGTGTCCTCTCCCAGGGCGATCTCGGCACTTATGGATTTAATTGCCATCTTTATGCTGTCGATTTCCAACGTTGTTTCTCCAGGCCAGACCTCTTCTCCGACTTCCACTCATGTATCCATGCGCTTATTTGCCAACTCTCCCCTCTTGTCCCATAGCAGATACCGATACATCCTAAATTGAAACATTTTTTTCCAAGTGTCAGCAAGAATGCTTTGGCTACAAAAAAAAAATTGTCTCAGGTTACAAGAAGCCCAGAGGCAGGGAAATTGATGGTCAGCACAACGATGTAATCAGCCGCCCAGGTTCTCTCCACCTTCTGCGCCGCTGTCTCTATTGGACTTGATCCGTAAGCTTTGCCCTGCCTGTTAGCGAGAGGCCACTATTTTCAAGCAACACAAAAGATTCTTCTAGAAGAGGGCTATGTCCTAATGGATGTCTCTCTTTTATTAGGAAGGAAATCTTTTCCCAGAAGCCCCTCTCCCTGGACCACACGCTGATGCCCTGCCTACAAGGGGAGCAGTGAAGGTGGGTAAGGCTTCTGTGTTTCCATGGTTTCCATGGTGACTGTCATCTCTGTCACCTGGACTGCAGCCACAGCCTCTTACCTGCTTGCCCGGCTTCTGCTCCGGCCTCTCCCCCATCTGCCTGTCTGCCACAAACTGTGTATGAACACGTTTTAAAGTACAGTGTGTGCAGCCAGTATAACGTCAATGTGTTTTCTCTTCTCCATCAAGACCATCAAGGCCCTGGGACTTCCCTGGTGGCTCACTGGTTAAGACTACACGCTCCCAATGCAGGGAGCTTGGGTTCAATCCCTGGTCAGGGAACTAGATCCCACATGCATGCTGCAACTAAGAGTTCGCACGCCGCAACTAAGGAGCCCGCGAGCCGCAACTAAAGACCCAGTGCAACCAAATAAATAAATAAATAATTTAAAAAAACACAAAAAAGGCTAGGCCCTGCAGTGACACTCATGGCTCCATGGAAGGGTCCATCTAGACCAAAGAAGTCGTTGCTCAGATTTGAGTTTTAAACCTAAACTTTTAAGAGCTCATAGCAAGCCTTAATCCTAGAAGCAAGGCTTTCAAGAGAGAGGAAAGGGAACCATGAACCGAAGTTTGTGAGATTCACCCTTAGAGCAGGAAACCCAAGGCGATGATGTGAGAGAAATGCCCCGCAGCATAAGGAGAACATTACTTCCAGGGCTGGGGAGAGATCTGATGGGCTTTGAAAGGGAGACGCCAAGCTTGTCATGCTGGCTGGGTCCCTAAGGATGGACCCCGGCTCATCCTGCAGCCCTCAGATGTGGGACTTGCAATGATAAACAACCTGGGCTTGGACGGGGTGCTCTGAAGGCGTGGGGCTCCCACCTGTACCTCTGGGAGAGGCACACATCTTCTCTGTGCCAGCACAGGGAGGGTGCGGTGGATGATGCCTGGGGCGCAGCCAGGCAGGGAGAGGACCTCAGCTGGTGCCCCAGAGCCGCAGTCCCCGCACACAAGCTAGAGGAGCTCCCCAGCCCCGCGTGCCCTGGCATGGAGGGCGGACAGGGTCACTGGACCTGAAACCGGGGGTCAGGACAGTGCACGTGATGAGCTTGGGATCAGAGGTCACGACGGAAGTCCTGACACCGGCAGCAGGTGCTGGCACCCGACCAAAGGCTGTGGACAGGGCATCACCTGCAGAGGCCAGAGCCTCCACCCTTCACTGCCACGGGGTTATATGCGCACCTCCGAGCCCAGGCGCCACGGAAGGAGACGGGAACGAGGGATTGTAGGAAGAAGGCTTGAAATGACTGCAGTTTGAGCTGGACAGTGACCAAGGTCACCAAAGGAACCGGATCTGAACAGACTGGTGACGGGACGGGGCCCGTGTCTGCCGGTGGCAGGCGTCTGGGGCTCCAAAGGAAAGTGGCGCTCAATTTTAGAAAACTGAGAAAGTTGCAATTATTTTTCGTTCAGCTGTGTAAAGTATGTGTACTTTATACATATTGTCTCCTGCCCACCCCTCAAGGTCATGCTTAAAGCTTTTCGGCAATACCCCTTTGCACTCAAAATAAAGCCCCGAATCTTTTCATGACGCTCTGGGTCCTATGACCTGGCACCTGGCTGCGTCTCCATCCCCACCCCTGGCTGGTGAAGGTAGCAGAGGGGAGTTAGGAATGTGGACTTGGGGTGCGGTCTGAATCCTGGCTCCTCTTGGGCATGTCCCTTGTCACCTCTGTGCCCCAGTCTCCTTGCAGGTAAAACAGGGATCACAACAGTGAGCTGCTGGTGAAGGGCACTGTGGTCTCTTGATAGAGAATCACGTGTCTGGGCACGCACTCTGGCCTCTTCTCTCAAGTAGAACTTCCTGAGGTTTGCTAACTAAGGCTCCGAGGTCCGCCTCCCCTCCCGTCCCCCGGGTCACAGTGGTACAAGGTCCTTGCTCCCCTTTATCGGGATGTGGTAAATTACTTAGGTGGATGGTGGTCACCTAACTTAACGCTTTGGGCATCTCTCTTTGTATGAAGGCAGATGTTCAGTTAATGACAAAAACACTGCATTTAAAAATTCTGACTGATGATCTTTTGCTCTCACGACAGTTTGGTGTCATCTTGGCTGCATCAGGAACAGCAGAGGTGGGCCAAGTGCTCGCCTGTGACACCCCCGGGGTGTCCGCTCTCACACCTTCTCCTGACCTTCCCTGATGCTGGGTGTGAATTCTGGTTCTTCGGGTTATAAAGTCAGGGTTAAAAAATAAATGGGGAAGGCAAATCATTCCCTTATGGCGGAACGCCAACTAATAAATGTAGAGGAAATGATGGAAATTTTAAAAAGCATAGTGATACAGGCAGAAGCGACTGACAGAGTCAAGGTTGTCAGAGGTTCATGAAGAATAACAATGGTGGAATCTTGGAATCTCTCCCTACGAGATACTAATTAATTCACAAATGAAAAAGTGGAGAAACTTAGCAAACATCGGGATGACGATGTCAAGATAAACGTCACCCATGCTAGGAGGGGTTGCAATCCTGGGCCGGCGATGAGCGCAGTACCATTTCTGTGATGTAACCACCAAGAAAGTATGACCCGAGTCTGCTCCTGAGGAAACGTGGATGTACACTGCCTGAGAGTCACGTTATATGAATGAAAGTCTGTGATCTCTAATAAAAACTGTCGGGGACAGGAAGACACTGAACGGGTAACTGGTGACGGGCTCCTGGAGCCCAGAGGAAAGAGACATCGACGACACGGTTGGCAGAAACCTAAATGGGGTCTGCGGGTCGGACCTTAACATAGTGTCACCACTGATTTGTGTGCTGGGCGGCTGGAGTGGTCACGTAGGGAGTATTGGGGGCGGGGGGGGGAGGTGATGGGGCATCATGTCCACACCACGCTCTCACGTGGTCCAGAACAAGGGTAAGGAAAATGCGCACATACACGTACACACACACGGTCGATCCTTCATGGCTGTGGTTTCCACATCTGTGAACTTGCCCACCCGCTAAAGTTCATCTGTAACTGCAAAATCAGTGCCTGTGTGCGTGAGCCGGCTGGACGCACTTCCAGCGGAGCCTCGCGCCGGGTACCGGCCGCCCGCGCCCCCAGCCTCCGTGGCGCCCAGCGCGGGGTATCCTCCCCCCGCACCCCGGCCCACCCCGCCCGGACTCAGCGCCCCGCTCCGGGTGCCGGCCCAGTGCGCCTGCGCAGAGCTGCCTCGCCCTGACTCCTCAGCCCGAGAAGCCGCCGGACTGTTCGAGAAGAGGCGAGGAGTGGGCGGGCCGACGGGGCCGCGGAGGGCGCGATTGGTCGGCCTAGCGGTGACGTCTAGGGGCGCGCCGGGAATGCCTGGCCGCGGAGGGCGCGATTGGTCGGCTCGGCGGAGACGTCGTCGGGGGCGCGCCGGACACGCCCGGAGGGCGGTGGCTCTCTGACCCGGCGGCTGCGAATAAATGGCCGGGAGGTCCTGGCGGCGCGATGCTGGGCTCTCCCGCGGACTCGGACCGGCCTCGGCCGTCGCTCGGATCCTGTTTTCTTCGTCCCTTTGGCCTTGTCCCCCGCGGCTGACCGCGGGCAGGGAGACAGCTCTTGGTCTCTGCCACCTTCCGCTCCCCTCTGCGGCTGCCCAGGCCTCAGACGAGGGCCAGGTACGGGGTCGGCCTGGGGGTGCCGGGCGGGGGTCGGACGGGGCCGCGAACCTCGGACTGGCAGGGCGTTAGTGTCCTAGCAGAACGGGGCTCTCACACCGCGGCTGCGGCGCCGAGAGCGCGACCACGTCGGGATTGAGTTCGGCTTCTCGTCGGTCCTCGATCGGTCGATTCCCGAACGTCCGCTGGGTGTTGCTGATCCAGGATGGGCAGACCCGACCTGGGCCCTGCGCTTCGCGGAGCCGAGAGTAGGGAACGAAGCTGCAGTGGGAAGCCGAGCGAGTGGGTCCTGGGAAAGGACTTACAGAGTAGAGGAAACGCGATTTGGGTGGGGCCAGGTGAGGGTGTTAGGAAAGGCCCCGAGTGACGCTTTAAACCGGGCCCTGAGGGCATGAGCGGATGTCACCTGTGGCCAGAGTATCCCAGGCCTCCCGGCAGCGGGAGAGCTGATGGGCAGGTCCGGAAAAGGCCCCGGGGACGTGAATTCTGGGAGGGACAAGAGTTTTGAGAGGTTTGGTGGGTGCCAGATCACGGAGGGGCCCCTGTGAGGCGTGCCGTGGACTTCAGTTTTCTCTCAAGTGCAGTGACATCACCGTTTGTCCACCTGTTTTCCACTGGTGAGTTAACGACTTCCCCTTCCCCTGGTCAACTCCAGGTTGATTGTCATTAAGGAATAAATTCTGAGTAAAACTCAATGCATAAGGGAGTTAAAGGCAGCAACAGGGGGCTGAGTCGAGTGTCCCCGGGATAGTGTAGTCAAGTAACGTGACTTAGCACCTGGTAACAGAGTTTTGTTTGTCAAGTATATTCAGCAGATGAAATTGCGATTTAAAGTTCACCGAGGCTGTAACTTTCCCTAGTAGCTGTGTAGTTGAATATGGGACATCCCTGTCAATATGGGTCAAAGTATGGATTGATGAAAACTTAAATTCGGGTTGAGCTTGATAAACTAGGAATTAAAAGAACTGGGAAACAATCTGTCTGCGAAGGGGTTTGATTCTGAAGGAGCTTGTACTTACGCTAAACCTCCCATTTTCTGTTCGCTGAAAGACAAGAATTTGTGACACTTAGGCCCCTGCGGGAGCCCAGATGACTCGGGCATTTAATGCTCCCTACATGTTTACTTATATCAGCTGTGCGATATAAACCCTGGTGACTGAAATTCGGACCATCCTTGCTTTCCTCCTAATTATTTCTAATTCTTGCAGGTGACATTTCACTCTGTCATCTGTGTTTTGGACATTTTCTCATAATGGAGTTCCCTGATTTGGGGAAGCATTGTTCAGAGAAAACTTGCAGGCAGCTAGGTAAGCACTTCTAGGAGAGCGTTAACGGGAAATGGGTGTCTCGTCATCTATTTGGGAGAAGAACTGGCCACTGTCTTCATTAGCTGTTGTTCTCTGGGCCTTGGCCTTTCCGGCTTTTCAGTAAGGAGATGCTGGCCTGAGTTTTTGGTTCTGTACAGCTAGGTACAAGGCTGGCTGCCAGCACCGAGTGGATTTAAATGCTCTGCTTAAATACGTGGTACCCCGTGAGGTGGGGTCTCTTTGGAAAGGATAGCTATGCCGGTTCTTCAGTGTTGCTGGCATTGTCAAATTCGTGGCCCCCAGTTTTTTTCTCATGTGGTACCTCGAGGATGTATTTGATAGGCATAATATGAACTCAGCAAAGGTAATACGATCTATGATTCTCCTGTTCTAGTCTTTCAAACACTTTACTGTTTTTGTGTGTTTTTTGTTCTTTTTTTTTTTAGATTTTCTTCCGTTAGAGTGTGATGCATGTAAACAAGGTTTCTGTAAAGATCATTTTACCTGTGCTGCACATAAATGTCCCTTTGCATTCAGGAAGGTAATTGGTCGTACTTCATTCTAAAGATTCTCATCCTCGCTCTCCAAAGCTGCGCTGCCCAAGATGGTGGACACTAGCCACATGTAGATAAAACCTAATTAAAATTAAATAAATATTAAAAGTCCTGTTTCTCAGTGACGCCAGCCACGTTTCAGGTTTTCGGGAGCCGTGTGTGGACAGAGCAGATGTGGAGCTTTTCCATCGTTGCAGGAAGCTCTGGACGGCACAGCTCTAAAGCAACAGATTATTTTCCTGGAATCAAATTGTTGTACCTAAACCTTCCGAGCTTACTTTACATGTGAAAACAGTTCCTTTTATTCAACACACAAGGAAAAACAGCTCTGTCTTCATGGGGCACAAGAAACGCAGCGCAGCGCTTGATGGGGGCTCTGATCTGGGCAGAATTGTAAATGCTTGCTTGTCTGGGTAACCTTGCAGCCTTGGCATCCTCCCTGGGTGATTCAGACAGTTCGTGGTGGAAGCTGGAGGATGGCTGTAAGGAAACAGACCTGCCTAAGTCCAGAGGTTTAAGACCGTGCTTATTGACTTTTCAGGTGGTCCCAGCCTGAACTCACTTTGTTTTGGGTGCTTCAGGGAGCATTTTCGTGAGCTCCTCAGTCAGCGCTCTGCTGCTCCCCCAGGGTGGCAGTTAGAAGTGCTACACCCGTTGACCAGTGTCGGCTGGGCTCTGGCCCTTTGCTGATTCATGGGGGCGGGGGAGGGTGACCCATGTTCACCCGGCACCGATGACCAGGCCAAACTACCTGGTCTGTTGCCTTGACCTTCCTGTGTCCCTGGATAGGGAGAGTCTGCCTAGAGGTGACTGAATGATGCTTTATTTCTTAACTTGGCCAACTTGCCAGCTGCAGGAGCACCGCTGGGTGGCTTTCCAGCTCAGTTCCCAGACAGCTGGCATTGCGATTCTGTGATTACCTGTTACTGGTCCACATGTCACTTCAGTGTTCTCGAGCTAAATTAGCTCAGCTCCTGCCCTGGCCCAGAGGGATTTTAACCATGCTGCGCGTTCCCTCCAGAGCCCCCCAGTGCTGGCCTTGGATGGTGGTTCTGAGCCTGAGAGCTCAGCCTGGCCACGTGCGCCCTTGACCGATGAGCTAGTCTGCCTGCGTGGCCGCGGCGGAAGCTACAGGAGCATCGGGGAGGCCGTTGGCCGGCGAAGGAGCTGAGGCTCTTCACGGCTGGTGTTTCTTCCTGGCAGCCCCACCCTCGAGGTGTTTGGGCAGCTTCACTGCTCACTACACGGTGCTGGACAGATAGCCCTGTCCTCCTGGATCGGTTCACCAGCTGCCTTCGGGGGCTGCGCTTGACCTCTGTCTCAGGGTCACTTCTGCGGGTGGTTAATAGTCTGTTTCTTCAGTTCTCCTGGGTTCCGCTTCAGGCAACTGTCTTCAAGCCCTAGGGATGCCTTGCTCGATCCCCTGTGCCAACCACACTCTCCTCTCGTGGGGGGCAGGTGTCAGTGTTTGTACTCTGCTTGCCTTTCAGTGTGCCGTGCCACTGTGCCTGTGTGTGTGTGTGAGGTTTGATTGTCTGAATCTGGGATATCATCTTATATTTGTTATTTTCAGGGTGTTCAGGTCCCAGTGTGCCCACTTTGTAACAGCCCCATCCCAGTAAAAACGGGAGCGGTCCCAGACGTGGTGGTCGGTGAGCACATGGATGGAGCTTGTAAACACCACCCCGGGAAGAAGAAAGAGAAGGTGAGGATAGAGTCTGTGTCAGCCCTCTGGGGGCTGGTTTCTCCTCAGAGGAAAGAAGGTCAGTTATCCAGCGAGGCTAATTAGTTTTAATAGTTTTTGTACAGAATAAAACGCTAACAGTTGATCGGTGTTTTCCTGGGTTGTGAACAGGATGGCTTTTTACAGTCATATGAGCATATTTCCTAAACGTTACGGCCTATGTTAGGATTTGCTTTCGTTACAGGAATTCCTCCCAAGATGGAAGGTTAATGTGGTTTTCTAGAATCCTTCTGTTAGTGTGTGGTTTCTCCCAAGCTCCGCCTGGGAAATGTCAGGGATGTAAAATCAAACATGGGCGTTCCTGCTCTGGTCGCCTTGGTGCTCGTTCTGAAGTCCCGCGTCTGTCCGTTTGGAGTCGGCTGTGGTGGAAGGAGCGGCCACCTGCCTCTCCTTAAATACGTGGTACCACGTACTTAAGCAGAGCATTGAAATCCAGCTCGCGTTTGTCTCGTTCACCCTGTAGTGCTGGGTGACGCCCGGTCCCCGCGGTGCGCCGGCCGCTGGGCTCCGGCGCCTTCGCTGCGGCGCCCTCGCTGCGGCTCGCCTGGGTGTTCGCTGGCGTCGGGGGTTTTCCCGCTTCTGCTGCTGCTCAGGGAGTTCCCGTGAGGGGCCAGCTGTCCTCCTTGTCCCCGGGTGTGGCAGCTTCCCCCGGCTGACCCTGTCGCCGTCTCCTCTGGACTCTCCCTCCATGGGGCTGGACCTCCCGGGCCGGCCTCCTTTTTCCCCTCAAGTTCCCTTTTCTCTGTGTGACCCACGTGCAGGTGGTCTTTCCTACGTCGTGGTCAGTCGTCCCCATGCGCCAGGTCCGCAGCTGACCGCGCGCGTGCGCCGGGGACAGAGCGGCTCTGCGGTGCGGGCGGGGGTCCTCCCAGACGCGCGGCCTCCTCCCGGGCCCCGCGTCACCCGCGCTGCCTCTGCTGCTGTCGATTTCTGAGCCTTCGGGGATTCTGTGTCACACATACGCTGCTTCTTGGCCCTCCCTGCCGGCTCATAGTTCAGCTTCTTCATGTCTGCTGAGTCCATTACTGCTCGTCCACGTGCTTTTTCTAAAATCTTGTGGCTGTTTTGGGCTTCCCTGGCGGTCCAGTGGTTAAGACTCTGTGCTTCCATTGCAGGGGGCTCTATCCCCTGGTCAGGGAACTAAGATCTCGCGTGCCGCGGGGCACAGGCAAAAAAAAAAAAAAATAGAAATTAAAATCTTGTGGCTGTTTTGGGCTTCCCTGGCGGTCCAGTGGTTAAGACTCTGTGCTTCCACTGCAGGGGGCTCTATCCCCTGGTCAGGGAACTAAGATCTCGCGTGCCGCGTGGCACAGGCAAAAAAAAAAAAAAATAGAAATTAAAATCTTGTGGCTGTTTTCTTTTTATCTTTTGCCCTTTGGGGTTCATCCATCCTTTTTCAGAACATCTCTTTGTGGTCACTTTTATAGAACTTCAGGCAGAATTGGAGCCGCCACCTGTGGTCACTTCTCCATCCTCAACTAGAGTCCAAGGAGACTCGGGTTGGACATGGCCCGTGGCAGCTGGTCCACTCCTCGGACTGGAGACTCTCGGAGCCCTGCACAGTCTCGGAGCCCTGCACACGTCCCCAGGCCCAGCCCAGCACTGCACGCTCCCTGGGGCCTCCGGGTTTATTTGGGTGGTTTCCCTAGGATGCGGGCTGCGCTGCCCCCTGGTGTCTTGGCCTTTAGAGCTTATCTTTAGGGCACTGGCTTCTGACCATCTTACCTCACGGTTTCTATATGTTACACTAAATACAGAGCAAATGCAATTATGACAAATAACCTGGAACAGGAGAGGGTGAAGTCTGTCCCCGAACTTCCGTCCCAGACCCTCTGATGGGAGCCCCCCCACCCCCCGACCCCTTCCTGGCCCGTCTCCTCCAGCCCGTGGCTGCTGCTCGTGCTTGCCGTGCCTCCGAGCCTTCCGGAAGCTTCGGTGACCAGGCCCTCCTCCCTCCTGGCTCCACCCTCACTCCCCACCGCGCGCTGCCCCTCCTCGTCTTCCGGGCCCCGCTGGCACGCACCCGGGTCACTCGCCCTTCTTGGCCAGAGGGCTGCCCCCAGGCTGCCGGCCCCCCTCCTCCCTGACACTGTCACCCGCACAGAGTCGGAAGTGCCTGGGAGTTTATATCACCCCAAAGACCCCGCAGTAACTAACGGCTGTGCCAGCTCCCTCTAGGGCTGTGCGTCACGCCTCGTGCCTGGCCTCCTTCCCCCCGTGTCCCCGTCCC
>NW_020175045.1:3361309-3368601 GCF_003031525.2 Neophocaena asiaeorientalis asiaeorientalis
AGACCCCAACTTAAAATGCTGCTTTTGTATTTACCACTTGTTAAAACTTTTCTGTCTCCTAAACTAGTATTTCCTTGTTTACCTGATGGAAAGACATCTCAGTGAAACTCCGGTGCCTTCATTCTTCATTCTGTTTAGCTAAGGACCGTTTCTAGTTTAAATGCCGATGGTCTTATGGGGGGGCGGGGGCTTGTCGAATGATTGCTCGGTGAGGCTGCTAGAACATTGAAGCAACTTGTACTTTCTCAGATTTTCACGTACCGCTGCTCAAAAGAGGGCTGCAGGCGGAAAGAGATGCTGCGGGTGGCTTGCGCCGAGTGTCGCGGCAGCTTCTGCATTCAGCACAGACATCCTCAGGACCACGGCTGCACCCGCGGAGGCCCCGCTGCCAGCACGGCGGGGTGAGGAGAGGCCCGGCTCGGCCTGCATGGCGTTGGGACAACCTGGACCCGTGCTGCGCGCTCAGCACTTGGTGTTGAGCATTCGCTGTAGGGGTTTGGGTGGATATGATCTTAATTAAAAGCGGATTCCAAATCGAAGGCGGATTCGAGTCGTCATTTGCTGGGACTGCAGTTCTGGAGCCAGAAGTGCCTGCTCACCGTGCGGGGCCATGGGGAGGGTCTCCCCCGGCCTCCCCCTCGCGAGGGTGCTTCCCGTAGGCTCGGGGCTCTCTGGCTTGTGGACGCGTCACCCTGGCCTTCCACCTTCCTGTGGCGTTCTCCCTGTGCACGGTGCTGTCCAAGCGTCCCCTCTGCATGAGGACACTGGTCTGTGGGGTCAGCGTACTGTGAGCTCACCCTCCCTAACCTCCAGCGACCCTCCCTCCAAATAGGTCCTGGGTGTCGGAATCCACCCCACCTTCTGATGGGGGCAGTTCAGCCCCTTCACCGGTTATTTACAGGGAGAACCTTCCTCAGGTCGGTGGAAAGGTCTGCCCCCACCTTCCGTGGGTAGGAATGGAAGCCCGAGTCACCTGTCCCTTCCACTCGGCCGTTTCTCGTGGTGTCTGTGCCCGAGCCGGGCTGGGGGGTGACCTCGTCCCTGCGTGCGTGGCTCTCGGCACCGGTGAGGGGTTGGCTGAGCTCTGACCTGACCCTTCTGCGCAGGTGCTCGGCAGCAAGGGACTCGGAACCTGGGCCGTCGGGGGCTTCACGCGAGGGGCCGGGCGGCTGGCTGGCTCGGCGCTTCAGGTACTGGTCGGGGGCGCGCGGTGTTGCTGCCCTTGTGTCGGACGGGGCGGTTCTCTGTCCCGCCGGTGAGTGCTCAGCGGTTGTGGTACGGCTCATGACTGGCCACCCGGAGCTCCGCGCTCCGTCACAGCTGGATGGGATGGAGCGGGACGCACGCCCGGCCTTGGGCTTTGTCAACCCCGGGTGCGCACGCAGGTCCCGCCAGCACAGGGCGACGAGAGTAACACTTTGTAGCTGGTTTCTGAAGCACTGTGATTGGCGAATGTCTTTTGTATGATCACCCGCTTGTAGTTAATCAAGACAAACCTAAGAACATAAGCTGTTTTCTTCTCTTTCAGGTGGAGAGTAAAGCGTTGATGTGACTGTATCTGTTCAAACTGGCCTCTTTCCGTACATGATTTGCACTTTGTGGATACTTTTATGCTCTAGCACTTCCATACTTCCCACGGCGAGCAGCTCTGCCCTGAGCTGAGTTGGTCAGGGGCTTCTGTCACTTAAACCACTGACAGTGGATCTCACTGTGTCTTCCTCACGCGGCATCTGAGCTCAGGCACGGGGGCGGGACTACACCTACCCTGTTAGGGGTCCTTGTCCAGAGGTGGCCCCCAGCCCACCGCTCCTGTTCGACTGAGAGAACAGCCTGTGACCCTCTGACTGCAAGCATTGGGGTGACACCGAGGGCTTTGGGGCCTGTCAGGAGCGCCGTCATCTCCTGGGACCTCAGGGAACCGGATGAAGAGAAATGCCATCCCAGGCATAGCCCCAGGGGCACCCAGCCATGCGCTCCAGACATCCCACTGCTTGCGGATTAACAAAAATCCAAGCAGTTTCTCTTCCTTGTTTGGTTTCATAGCCTCAAAATATAATGGTTGTGACCAGCTAGAGGGGTGGGATAGGGAGGGTGGGAGCGAGGTGCAAGAGGGAGGGGATATGGGGCTATATGTATACACCTAGCTGATTCACTTTGTTGTATGGCAGCAACTAACACACCATTGTAAAGCAATCATACTCCAGTAACGATGTTTTACACACACACACACACACACACACACACACACACACATATATAGTGGTTGGGGGGTGTATTCAGTTCCCATCCCACGGGTGGGTTATCCAGCTCTTTCTACGCCCTGTCCTGTTGGTGGCGTTAGATCTGGACCCGTGGTTGTCCAGGTGCACCAGAATCGTGCGGGGCCTGGTAGAGCAGTGCCACCGCCCCCCACCCCACCCCAGCGGAGTTCCTGACGCTGTGGGTCTGGGGACTACGTGGACGGAGTCCTTTCTGCGGTCCAGGGCCAGTGCAGCGGCCACTGGCCGCCAGGGAGCACGTGGAGCCAGCGTCCAGCGTAGCCGCAGAGCTGTCACCTTCATTCAGTCATTAGGAAACCGTGTTGAGTATGTCAAGAACATGAATATGTGAATCTGGTTTTTCAGCTGTAAATTTTATAAAATCTAAGTACAGATCAGGTCTTTCTCAAGTAAGGTTAATGTCCAAATTGAGACACTGGGTTTTGAAGTCAATGCCAAAAAAAGTGAGATATCTTACTGTTAGAGACATTTACAGGTCGAAGTATTTTGGACATGATGGATTAAATAAAACGTTAAAGCGGGTTTTACCTGGTTTGGTTTTGTTTTTTAATTGTGGGTACTAGAAATTTTAAAAGTAGGTAGATGGGGCCTTCCCTGGTGGCGCAGTGGTTGAGAGTCCGCCTGCCGATGCGGGGGACACGGGTTCGTGCCCCGGTCCGGGAAGATCCCACGTGCCGTGGAGCGGCTGGGCCCGTGAGCCATGGCCGCTGAGCCTGTGCGTCCGGAGCCTGCGCTCCGCTACGGGAGAGGCCACGGCAGTGAGAGGCCCGCGGACCGTAAAAAAAAAAAAAAAAAAAAAAAAACGGGGCTCACGTCATACTTTTTAGCGCCATTCTTGATCATCCAAACTAAAGGACAAAAGACGTGCATGTTTTATCAGGAATTATCAACTTAGGGGTCCACTCATGTTTCTTAACTGTGATTGGAGTATTTAAGTGTATTTAAGAGCTTTCTGAGAAGTTAGTATTTTCCTTAAGGACCTGTGTGAATAGACACTGAAGTGGCGCAGAGGGTGAAAGGTCAGGAAAGCAGTCAAGGTCACAGGCATCCTTACGGCTGCTGCGTGGTCTCCCAGGACCTGGGCGTGTCATCGCTCCTCTGCCCGGCTGCTCAGAGAGGGTTTCCTGGACGGCCTTGCTGTGCTGGAGGGGACGTGTTTCAGAGTTTGGTGGAAGGTGCCAAGTTGCCATCCAGAAAGTCATGCCAGCTTCCTCTCCATCAGTTTCCGCACACCCTCATCAGCTGTTTCATTGGCTTAGTTTTTTCTTAATGTGGTGAAAACATGGTGTCACCGTGCTTTAAATGGGTACGTCTTATATTAGTAAAGTTAAGCATTTTCTGAGAATTGCCCATTCGAGGAGTTTAAGGGCGTCAGTGGGCGTGGCCGAGGGACCGGGAAGCCACAAGTGTATTTTAAATTTTCGTAGAGAGTGCTAACATGAGAAAGTTCAGAGAATTCCTTTGAGTGTCACAAGTTTGCATGCATTTTTGAGAGAAGGCTTGTCAGGAAGTCGTGTGGTTTGTGGTCACCCGTTGGGCGGGAAGGGCTCACTTCCTTAGCTGCTGGGGCGCTTCATTGGAAATGTTTGCAAGACGTGGGATGATGAGGTCGTGGCTCGGCCACTTGATGAGTGACCTTGAGCACGTTGTGTAACGTTGGCTGTAGTTTCTTCACCTACAAATGGCAGCCTCAGGTGGGATGGGGCGAGGCTAACAGGCACTCTAACAGGTGCCCCGAGGCACAGGGCTCTCCAGGTGTGCAGGCTCTGTCTAGGCCTCGGTGCCCGGCGGTGGGCCCACCACTGCCCTACTGGACGAGTGGGCGTCAGGTCGGCCTTTTCAGGGAGTCCATCGCGTCTCTGGAGAGGGTCTGGCTCGTGGGGAGGGAGAGCCAGGGAGCAGCTGAGCGTTTTCTCCCACTGGCTGGGGTCTTCACCCACGTGCGGCCGCGCCCTCCCTGCCGAGGCTGCGGTCCTGCCTCTCAGTTCCGAGCAGGGCGAGGGGCCAGGCTGCCTGCCCAGTGTCCGGTGACTGGTCCCCCGGCCGAGGTGGTGCGCGGCTGCGGTATCAGAAGTGCCCACAAGGTGTCACTAGAGGGCCTCCCGAGAACTGAGAGCTGGTGGACTAGGTAGGACCTTAGTTCCTGCTGGAAACTGGGCCCAGGATCCTGGGAAGGACAGACACGATCAGCCCGTCAGCCCCAAGTCAGTGTTTGCAGGTCATTCATGTTAAAAGTGATCGGGGGTGTTTTTAAATGTATCTTTAATCCGGCTTCCCCATTCATTCTTGGCAGTAATGCTATGACCAAATCTGAAAGGTAGGTTCTGAAATGAGTTCCTGAAACGTTCGTAGTTTTCCAAGTTTTAAGCTTGAGAATGAGGACCGTGGACATTTACTCACCTTTGCAAATGTTGTGAGACGTGGTGTGTTTGGGGAAGGTGGTGAGAGGGAGACTAGTCTGACTTTTCTACTTGGTCTGGTGTCAACGTTCCCCAGATAAATGTTCATTTGTTTGCTTTATTTCACTGAAAGGCTGTAAGAACAGCAATCAGTTTGCTGTACGAGGTGAGTAGATGCCCTGGAAGAGCCGAGAGGAGAGCGTCGGTGCTGCAGGCGGGGTTAAATGTTGTGTGAAGAGCGTGTTTGCTGTTTGCCTCAGTTTCTTCTCCTTTGATTTCTCCCTCCCTGTCGTTAGGGCGTCTGGGGGCTCCCCTAAAACCCACGTTTGTAGAATTCACACACATCCCTATCTACGTGACGAGCCATCCTTAGAATGCGTTAAAAGCTAAGATCTTCTTGCGACAAATGCTACACAAATTACCTTTACAAATGGTCTTTTTCAAATCCCATGCCGACGGCAGAGCAGCTGGTTACTTTCACATTCTGGAGAGTTCTTTGTCGTTCTGAACTAAACTGAAGCTACTTGTACATTTGTGCAGACATTGCCTGGAGAAAGAGCTATTAGCAAGGTCACTGTGCCCGTCACGGTCAAGGAGAAGCTTATGGGACCCCAGGGAGAGGGAGAGCCGCCAGGCGTTGACATACACCGTGCCCAGTTGTAAATCACTTGCTGGGTGGTGGTTGGCTGCCGTTAGCTGAGTGTTTGCTTCCTCACGTCCACCTAAGCTGTGCCACCTGCACTGCCCACCACAGACACGGGCCGGGCAGGCAGCCTGCTTCCCAGGAACCAATAGCCTTCATTCCCGCAAATGATAATCAGAAGATAGAATGGGGGGCTGCCCTGGTGGCGCAGTGGTTGAGAATCAGCCTGCCGATGCAGGAGACACGAGTTTGAGCCCTGGTCCCGGAAGTTCCCACGTGCCGCATCTACTGAAGCCCGTGCTCCTAGAGCCCAGCTCCGCAACAAGAGAAGCCACTGCAATGAGAAGCCCGCACACCACAACAGAGACCCAACACAGCCAAAAATAATACATAAATAAAAATAAAATAAATTTATTTTAAAAAAAGATAGAATGGAAGAGAAAAATCCAATTTACAATGGCAATAAAGATTAAATACTTGGGGGGCTTCCCTGGTGGCGCAGTGGTTGAGAATCTGCCTGCTAATGCAGGGGACATGGGTTCGAGCCCTGGTCTGGGAGGATCCCACATGCCGCGGAGCAACTAGGCCCGTGAGCCACAACTACTGAGCCTGCGCGTCTGGAGCCCGTGCTCCGCAACAAGAGTGGCCGCGATAGTGAGAGGCCCGTGCACCGCGGTGAAGAGTGGCCCCTGCTTGCCACAACTAGAGAAAGCCCTCACACAGAAATGAAGACCCAACACAGCAAAAATAAATAAATAAAGAATTTCATTTCTTAACAAAAAAAAAGATCAAATACTTAGGAATAAACAAGATGTATGCAAGACCTAGATGAGATAAAACTTTAAGACACTCATGAAAGACACAAAAGTAGACACAAATCAGTGGGAAAAATGTCCTTGTTCTTAGGAAGAGTCAACCTTATAAGGTGTCTGTTTTGCCGAAATTAATTTTAAGTCTAAGATGATCCCAATAAAAATACCAACAGGCTGTTTTCTGGAACTAGACCAGTCAATACTCAAGTTTACAGGGAAAGTCAACGTGATAGGACAGCAAAGGCAGCCCTGGAAAGGGGGCCGTGAGAGCCCCTGTGGCCTCCGTGATCACGACAGTGTCCTGCTGGTGCAGGAGGCAGGAGGGAGCGCAGAGCCCGGCCAGGTGCGTCAGGACAGAGTGTGTGAGAGGAGGCCTGTCTCAGAGCACTGGGGCCAACGTGGATTTTTTCAAAGTTGGTGTTGGTTCAACTGGACAGCCATTTAGAAAAAGGTAAAATTCGACATATACCTTACATCACCCACCAAAAAGGACTCATATCAGAAATCTGAATGTAAAAAATGAAACCAAGCCAGCCCTAGAAGAAAACACGGGTGGTCTCTCTGAACCTGGGTGTGGGAGGGCTTTCTCACTCAGGTTCAGAAGTCAGGTGAGGGGAAGGGAGGCCTTCACGGGATGCAGAATGCTCGCATCAGGAGATGGTGTTTGCAGCGCACATCACAGATAAAGGTGGATTTCTCTAACACGTAAAGGACTGGAACATTGAGGGGGAAGGATCAGAAGCCAGATAGAACGATGGGTGAAGGACGTGAACTGACCAGAAAGGGTGGATCCTTAAAGGGGTGTCTGACCTCACACGCGTTGGGAGATGTGAACGGAAACCGCACTGGGTTCCTGTTCCTCAGGTTAGATTAGCAAACGTGCAAAGCTGAGCGGCTCTGCTAGCCAGGCTGGCAGGCGGCAGGCACTTCCACACCCTGCTGGTGGGGATGCCAGATGGCACAGCCGTTACAGAGGAAAAGTTGGCAAAATCTGGCAAAATGAATGTCTACGTAGCGGTCCCACTTCTAGGAACCCAACCTGGTTTACCACCAGCAATCTTCAGAGGCACGTGCACTGCAGCCTGGTTTACCGTTGCAGAATTGGAGACGATCTCCACGTTTGCCCTCACGTGGACAGTGGTTAAGTGACGGTGGCAGC
>NW_020175045.1:3368747-3374756 GCF_003031525.2 Neophocaena asiaeorientalis asiaeorientalis
AGGAAAGGACGGAGAGGATTTTGGTAAACCAACCAAGATTTCCATGATGTACTGTTGGTGTAAAGCAGTGCGTAGCATGCTACTTTTTTGGGCAAGACAGAGGGGATAAATACCCAAACACCTGCTTACTTTTGCCGGGAGAAACACAGGATAAAGCAGAAACGAGTGAAACCGGGTACCTGAGTCGGAGGCGGGGGAGGGAACGATACCCTCCGGTGAGCTTTTTCTGTATTCCACAAAATCAACAAAGGCGCAGAGGGCCGGAGGCGCCTAGAACTGGAGATGAACAGAAACAGATGGACACAGGCCTCTTTCACGAGAACAACAAAACCACATTAAAGGGGTAACAGACACTTTTTATTGTAAACACATAAAACTCACCGCTCTCAACATCTTAAAGTGGGTAACTTAGCGCCATTTAGCACACTCACAATGTTGCAGCGCCAGCGCCACCATCTGGTTCCAGAACATTCTCAACCCCCAAAGGAGACCTTGTACCCGTTAGCCTTCGCTCCGTTCTCCGCGTCCCCCCTGCCCCCGGCGGCCACCTCCGGTCTCCTTCTCGCCTCTGCGGATTCGCCTGTTCCGGACGCCTCCTCGGGACAGGATCATACTCTGTCTGGTCCTCAGGACTGGCTTTTTTGACGGTGTCACCCGTTCCTGGTTCATCCTCGGGGTGACGCGTAGCAGAAGGTCATGCTTTCCGTGGCCCAGTAACAGCCCGTCGGGTGGATGGGGCACATCTCGTCCCTCTGTTCACCCGCTGGTGGGCGTCTGTGTGCACTCGCCCCTCCCCACGGGCACCGACGCCCTGAGGCACCGCCGAGTGGAGCAGGGCGTGGCCCGGAGCTGCTGGCTGGTGGACACAGGGTTGGAGTTGACACTGGTCCCAGTGACCTGACAGGGTCCAGGTGGTAAGTAGGGTCCTGGCCCGAGCCTGTCTCACGGTAGGTCCTGTGGCTGCACAGACCCCCTCGGGTCACCCGTCTCTAAATGCCAGTTGATGGGGGGAGTGCTTGCGTAATAGCTGACAGAAGCTTCCGGTCAGAGCTCCGGTCTGCAGAGCAAAGTCCACATGGCAGCCACTCGGATCTGCCCTCCGGCCGGGCGCGTCCGTTAGGAGCGGTACCTGGTCCTGGGTGGAGCTGAGAGGTTGGGCCCCTCAGGTACGAGTGATTTCCAGATGGGTCGTGGTGGGTGGCAGTCAGCTCTGTCAGGCGGCTAAGCGGCAGCCCCAAACCACAGCTGCCACGATTATAAGCTGTGCTATGTCTGTCCAGCCAGAGCACAGCACTGGGCACCCGGTTTGTCCCTGTCTGCGTTCCCGTGGGAGGGGCGGAGCCCATGCTTGTGGGTCGGCTCAGGGCCATGGTAAGTCCCTGCTCCCTGTTGGGTCTAATGGACGGGGCCTCACCTTCCTCTGGTCACTGTGTTGGTGGTGTCAGGCTGGGCGGAGCTGGTGGGGCATGAGTGGCGTGAGCTGTGGATGCCCCCTGAGACGTGTGCGTCAGAGCCCCGAGCTTTGCGTCTGCCACATCACTGAGGTTTTAGGGGACTGGTGGTCTGGGGGAGTTAGAACACCCCTACAAGGCCAGGCCCCTGCTACTGCACCTTCCACCCCCTAGCTAGGAAGCCTCTCGATACCCCCATGACCTGCCCACTCTTCTGCAACCTCCTCCCTGTGAGTGGGGCTCGCTGAGGGACTTGCTAATGAACCAAATGCAGCAAAATGATGGGGTGTCCCTCTGAGGTTAGGTTACGAGACTGTGACTCCATCATCTCTGGGCCCCTCTTGCTCGCTTGCCCCGGGGGAAGCCCATGCCGTGCTCCAAGCCTCCCTGTGGGGAGGCCCACGGGGCAGGCGACTCAGGGAGGCCTCTGGCTGACGGCCAGCGAGGAGGTGACCCTCGGCCCCACGAGCTTCGAGGGGCAAATCCTCCCAGTAGCCAGGTGAGTGAGCTTGGAAATGGACTGTCCCCCAGGCCAGCCTGCCCAGGAGGCTGTAGGAAAGGATGGAGAGGATGGAAAAATCCCAGTTTTTTCCAATCACCTCTGCCCACAGACCTGGTGGCCGCCTTGACCCCACCTTTGTGGGAGCCCTTCTGGCCAAGGCACAGAGCTAAGTCGCGCCCGTATGCCCGCCCTGCGGAGACTGTGAGCTAATAAATGTTTGTAGTTTTCAGCTGCTAAATTTTGTGCAATCTTCCGTCAAGAAGAAAGAGCCCTGCTGCCCGTGCTTGGCCCCTTCGGGGTGCAGGCAGCATAGACCACATGCAATATGACCACCGCCCATTTGTGGGCTGGTTTTGAGTGGGGCCCAAAGCAAGAGATCCAGTTTGTAGTACAAGTGGTCCCGCACTTGGGTCACATAACCTGGAAGATCCAATAGTGCTAGAGGCACACGCGGTGAGTGAGACCCTGGCAGGGGGCGGGGTGGTGTCCGGCACAGGCCCCCGGAGTGTGGAGCAAAGCCAGGCCTCTGCTGCAGGGGATCACACGTCAGGCTAAGAAGCTCCAAGGCTTAGTAGAGACTGAGCCCCTGACCAGGGGCGTCATGTTAGCACGTGACTGTGAGGCCCTGGGTCAGATCCATTTTACCTGCTCAACTGGTCAAGGTCGTTTTAAGACTGCATGTCCTCCAAGTGGCATGGACCCTAAACGATGAGATGCTCGCCTGAGTTGTCTTTCAGGAACTTGGAGTCAGTTATGTCTGGTTCCAGCTGAGCTGGTTAAGAATGGATGGGAGGACCACCGACCCTCCAATGGCCATGGTCCTCTCCGTGACCTTTTGACGTCAGAGAGCTGAAAACTCCACCCTCAAGTCCGTGCTCCCATTTTTGAACGTGCAGAGGCCTGTGGCTCAGCTACACCTTTGCGGAACGAGATTATCCCAGGTTTTTCCAGTCGCCTCTGCCCACGCTCCCCGCCCTTCCCAGGCCTCAGACCGCCCTGCTTCTTTATCCCATAAATACCCTGAGCCCCTTGCCTTCGGGGAGGTGGAGCTGAGGCTTGTTCTCCCATCTCCTTGCTTGGCTGATTTCCTGCAAACCGCAGCATCTCAGCGTTTTGGCTTGCTGTGCTTTGGGCAAAATGAACCTGGTCCAGTAGTAACTGGGGCGGTCTGCCTTCGGATCCATGAAGCCACGTTGGGTGGGTGGGTCAGCAATCCAGTGCATGCTGACAGTGGTGGTTTTTCTTGGTTTTCTATCACATTGTCTCCTTGTGTACATAGCTATTTTCTCCTGAGCACGGGTCATGCTACATGAGCAATTATAATTTGGGGTATAGGACATTATGGTCTAATACAAAGACTTTAACTTTTCTTCTTTCAGCAGGCTAGAGGCACCGACAGTAAACCCTGAATCACTTAAATACAGTTTCAGAAATTGAAATGAATTCAGAATGGATTTTATGAAGTTCCTGCAAGGGCTGGTCTCTGTTCATATTCACACCGACATTGTAACCTTTCAGGGTTTCGACCCAAAGATGGGACACTTACAAGAACCCTCCCCCTTGGTAGCCCTAAGCCCGCAAAGCTGACCAAATTTTGTTCAGGTTCTCAGCCTTTCAGCTGTTTCTTCCGAATTGACTGACCCTTGAGGGAAGAACGGCCCCAACTGGAAGGCTCACTTCTCTGGGCTCCTCTTTCTTCCCGTGTTATTGGCCCCATAATATTTCACTGCCAGGTTAGCACTCTGATGTCATCAATATATATGTATTTGTTACATAGGTTTTTTTTTTTTTTTTTGCAGTACGCGCCTCTCACTGTTCTGGCCTCTCCCGTTGCGGAGCACAGGCTCCGGACGCGCAGGCTCAGCGGCCATGGCTCACAGGCCCAGCCGCTCTGCGGCATGAGGGATCCTCCCGGACCAGGGCACGAACCCGTGTCCCCTGCATCGGCAGGCGGACTCTCAACCACTGCACCACCAGGGAAGCCCTGTTACATAGAGTTTTGAACATTTTTTTAAGCTGTTCTCAATGGAAGGCTGATCTGAGTCACCTCTCCCTTTTACTGAACCAAACTTGGGTCCTCTTGCCCCGGGGCGGGGGGCAGCAAAGCCAGGCTACTGACACTGGGTTGTGGTGAAGGAAGATGCAGGACTTGTTGCAGGCACCAAGCAAGGGGGCCTGGCAGCTAATGTTTAAAAGACCTGAATTCTCCAAATTCTTTCAGGGAAAGGTTTGGTTTTTTTTAACATCTTTATTGGAGTATAATTGCTTTACAATGGTGTGTTAGTTTCTGCTTTATAACAAAGTGAGTCAGTTATACGTATACATATGTTCCCATATCTCTTCCTCTTGCGTCTCCCTCCCTCCATCCCTATCCCACCCCTCTAGGTGGTCACAGAGCACCGAGCTGATCTCCCTGTGCTGTGCAGCTGCTTCCCACTAGCTATTTTACGTTTGGTAGTGTATGTATGTCCATGCCACTCTCTCACTTCGTCCCAGCTTACCCTTCCCCCTCCCCATATCCTCAAGTCCATTCTGTAGTAGGTCTGTGTCTTTATTCCCATCCTGCCCCTAGGTTCTTCCTGACTTTTTTTTTTTCCCTTAGATTCCATATATATGTGTCAGCATACGGTATTTGTTTTTCTCTTTCTGACTTACTTCACTCTGTATGACAGACTCTAGGCCCATCGACCTCACTACAAATCAGGGAAAGGTTTTTAAAAACAGGGTGAGGGAGAGGGTTGTGGGGTGCATGACCAGCTCGTGGACATTCTTCTGATTGGTTGGTGGTGAGGTCATCGGGAGTCAACATCATCAGCCTTCTGGTTCCAACCGGTCTGGGCTCTACGTGCTCGCGGGCAGCATGCACTACCTTCTTCCACCTGGTGGGGTTTCAGTATCGGCAAAACAGCTCAAAGGACGTGGCTCAGAATATTATCCATAGCCCTTGAGGAGGAACCAAAGGTCCTTGACTTTAATGGCTAAACTATTATTATTTTGTCTTGCTTGACTGTTTTCCTTTCTGCCTTTTCTCACTTCTCAGATTAAACTTATTCTTCGACTAAAGCTTTTCTACAGACAAGAGGCAGGCAGAGGACATTGGGTGAGTGGGGTCTGTTCCCTTCCAGGAAGGCTCCATAGAGTTCTGCTTGGTTACATCCCTACATTACCAGAGCTAAAAATAAAAGCAAAAGTAAACAATACAAGGTAAACATACTTATATTTTTATATTCTATATTAGTTAAGCTTAGGTATGGATGAGAACTTTCTATTTCAGTGGTCATGAAGCCAGTTGGAGCAGTTTGAAAACGGAATGGTTTTTCCTGGAGTTGGTAAAGTTGGACATGCTTACACCTGTGGCCCAGTCTCCGTACGTGCCTTTCAGACTCTCACGTATGTGCACAAGAGAAAAGCAGGGTGTCTGTTACTCGATTAGAAACAAGTTAGTTGTCCGTAGAGAGTGGAACTAGAGAATCCTGAGTTGCTGTCGTATCTCCCACCCCCAGAACCTCCCCTTGATGGCACAACCCCGTCCAGCTGTCCCCAGATTAAAAGTCCGCCGCACCGGCTCTCCCTTCTCTCCCGTTTTCGGTGTCGAGACTATAAAATATTTCTAAGAACCGAACAACGATTTAACTCGTGGTTACTTTCACCGGCGTGGCGTAGCCTCCGACCCCAGACACCCTCCGCGGTTGGGCCCGCGTCTGCCTTCATCCCCTCCCCAGGTGACCTAACCTGGGTTTACAGGTGTCTGCAGACACACCGCTGCATTGGCAAACTTGCGCGCAGGTGTAACGCTGGCCACCTCGCAACACTGCGCCCACTTTTTAAGTGACAGCAGTTATAATCTACATCCTGTTTGAGACCAATCCCCGTGGACGGACAGGCGTCGTCCGCTTTGAGTCCCGGGAACCTTGGGGAAAAACCCGCTTAGCCCGCGACCGGAGGGTTGCCTGGCAACCGGCGGCTCCCGGCGCCCAGGGGCGCCCAGCGATGACGCCACAGGCCCGCGCCCGGCCCCGCCTCACCCCCCCTCGTGGCTGCCGCTCGCCATTGGCC
>NW_020175045.1:3374833-3389085 GCF_003031525.2 Neophocaena asiaeorientalis asiaeorientalis
TTGGCCGGCGGGGAGACGGAGGCGGGCCCCGGCCAATAGGCGGTGCCGCTCCGGTGGGCGGGACCGCGTTACCTGGGCGCCGCGTCTGCCGGAAGCCGGCGTCGGCAGCCACGCGCAGGTAGGCGAGGGCGGCGGGTCGGCGGTGCAGTGCTTGGGTACGAGGCCTGCCGGGCAACCGGGGGCGCGCGGGGGGCTTGGCTGTCCTCCCGTCGGCGGCCTGAGGAGGACGCAGGGCCCCGAGCGCCGGCCGCGCCGGAACTCCCCACAGCCCCATGGGTGCCTCCCGCGTGTCCGCGCGACCGGCAGCCCCGAGCCAGTGAGCTCGCCTGGGGTTGGGGGGAGTGGTGCTGATGAGGAAAGGAGATGTTGCTCAGCGTGGAGGAGAGAGGTGAAGCGGGGCGGGGCTCCGGCCGGGGGAGGGGAGGAGAGAGCCCTGGGGGAGGGTCCCAGAACTGGTGGGACCTAACCCGGCTTAGGTATTTCACGAGCCCTTCAGGATGCTGAGTCGGAAAATGGCCTGGAGGGGCTAGGGGCGGGGCGGAGGCCAGAGACCAGTTGGAGACTTTCGAATGATCCAGGTGGGAGACGTGGTTGGACCAGGATGCTCGCGGTAGGGGCAGTGAAGGTCCACGTCTGGATGTACTTTGGGGGTGGGGCCACCGGGGTTTACTGTGGGATGGACGGGTGTTTGAGAAAGAGCAGTTGTGGGTGACACTACGGTTTTTAACTTGAGCTGAAATACGCATTTCACCAGCTGGTCTTTTATTGAGGGGACAGACCCTGCAGGAAGATCAGGTTTGTGAAGGATGCTGGGGAGTGTGGACTTGACACGGTTTAGTTTGAGACGATGTGTGTGTAGGTGACACACATGAGTTGACAGTGTAGTTGTGCAGTTCAGGGAGAAATGGGGACGTCATCAGCCTGTGGTTGGTGTTCAAAGCCACACGACTAGGTGAGATCTCGGAGGAGTGCTGAGCTCAGGGCCCTTCTGTGTCCAGGGGGCGGGGAGGTGAAGAGGTGGGAGGAAAGCGGGAGAGCGTGGTGTGTCTGGGAAGCGGAGCGGAAAGGGCAGAGTCAAGAGGAGGGACCAGCTGTGGCAGATGCTGCTGGGAGGTCAGTTATGTCCAGTCAGTGATGAACAGAGATGAGCAGAGCCGGACTGGAGGTGGTGTAAGTGGTGAGGTCGCATTTTAATCAGGGGTAACTACTGCAGCAGGGGCCTTGGACTTGTGCAGGGGAGAGGGCGTTTTAAAGGGAGGGTGAGGGAGTGGCAGGGGGTGGGGGTGGCACTCTGTAGAGTTGGGAACTGGATAATTACAGTGAGCAGAAGGGGGTCGGTGGTGGTGTGAAACCCTTCGGGGCTTGCTGACCTGAGGGGGCGGTGCTTCGGGAAGTTAGGCTCCTGCCCTCCCACAGGGGTGGGGCTGAGGATGGGGCTCTGTCTTCAGGTGTTGGCTGGATCCTCTTGGTAGCCTTGAGTTTTCTCAGGCAGGAGCTTTTTAGGGGGTCTAGAGTCACTGTAAAGATGTGGCCTTGAGCTGCTAGAAACTTCAAGTCTGTACAGGCCCAGGTTGAGGCCTGCTGAAGGAGGGCTTAGAGGGGCCCCGGCCAGGCTGTGATCAGAGAGTCTGGCGTTAGCAGACGGGTGTCCTTGGTGGTCGTTGGTGGTCTCAGTAAGAACCATCTGGCCAAGTCAGATGGCAGCCTAATGGGAGAGTGGCTGGAAAGGAGGTAGGGACCGTGCCAGTGGACAGCTCCTGAGGGTTTTTGTGCAGAAAGCACCAGAAACGGGGTGGAGAGCACGTGGAGTCAGGGTTTTTAGATGTGGGACCTTGTAGTTGACTCTGTAGAAGGACAGCTGATGGGGAAGGGGAATTGCTTAGAGCCATGCGTGCCCCTGGGACCAGAGCGCGGCAGAGGCTCGGCCCTGCTCGGAGCAGGCACGGTTCTGCAGTGTCGCACGAGGGAACGGTGGGAGGGTCTGAGGGGAGCTTCTGGAAGCTCAGTGATCAGGAATGAACGGAGGAGGCGAGGATGTGTTGGAGGTCTGAGAGCTTGAGAGGCAAGAGGAAGAGCTGGTCGTCTGGGCGAGTGGCCGGAGTCGGGCCACGGGGCTTGTTGGGCACCCCTCGAGGCTGGGGCTGTGCCGTGTACAGTGAGACCAACCGTGTGGCCCTGGGGACTTCCCGGCCAGGCAGGAACCAGAGCTAGAGTTGGGGCTTTGCCAGG
Organism: Neophocaena asiaeorientalis asiaeorientalis; assembly: GCF_003031525.2. Lineage (NCBI taxonomy): Eukaryota > Metazoa > Chordata > Mammalia > Artiodactyla > Phocoenidae > Neophocaena > Neophocaena asiaeorientalis. The sequence goes on from NW_020175045.1 coordinate 3,377,063, forward strand.
AGAGGGGCTGAGAGTGTTTGTAAAGGCACGATTGTAATGATGGGCTGTGGAAATGAAGTTGTGGGAACGGGAACATGAGAGGTGAGGGGCATTGAAATGTGTAGGGTCGGTGGACTGCGGGTCCTGGTGAGGCTGGAGGATCGCGCCCCAGGGCACCGAGGGGGGCCAGCTGGCAAGATGGGAGGTGGGCTCAGTGAGTGGGATGCTTGGTGTTAGGGGTTTAGGCCACAGGAGGGAGGGTGTGGGGTCAGGTAGCAGAAGAGCAGAAGCTGGAGGCCGTTCATCCGAGTGGGAACTTTGAATAGTCCTGGGTCAGGGTGGACAGGAGCATGACCGTGTCCTGGGCGCCCGAGCTGGGGCTCCAGGCACTGATTCCTGTGGATTCCTTCAGGGGGCCTTCCCTGGACCTGCCGGCTCACATCAGAGGTGACTCAGATGCACCGGGTGAGAGGGGATGTTAGGGGCTACAAGTGATACTTTCAGATTTTAAAAAAGATGTTTTCCCTGAGGCTGATTTATGTTTTAGGTCCTGTGGAGCCCGGGCAGCCTCAGCCTGTGGGTGCTCACTTGTCCTAATCAGTGACTCCAGCCCAGCCCAGCGCCTTGCTGTCTTCCTCCTGTTGGTCAGACCTGGGTTAGCAGCTTTCTGCTGGTGAGGTTACTTTGCTTCACTGAACACTTCTGAACTGATATCTTAAAATGGCTTTTCTTTCTTTCTTTCTTTCTTTTTTTGGCTGTGCCACGTGGCTTGCGGGATCTTAGTTCCCTGACCAGGGATTGAACCTGCGCTCTTGGCAGTAAGAGCGCGGAGTCCTAACCACTGGACCACCAAGGAATTCCCCAAAATGTCTTTTATTGTAGAAATTGCTGGAAAGTATAAAGGAAAAAAAGAACACTTATAATTCTACACCCTAAAATGTTGATGTTTAATGTATTACCTTCTAGTTTTCTCCTTTGTGCATATCTGCATATAATTGTTCTTAAAGACGAGGGTCGTGTTGCACGTACACAGGTTTATAGTCCATCCTTCCACTTTACGTTGTGTCGTGAGCACCCACTCGAGTGATGGAACAGTTGAGATCACAGTTGTTGCTGGGTGTATGGGCCCGTCCCCCGGCACGAAGGAGTCAGCCGTTCCTCAGCCTGCTGCTGGGCAATTACAGTGTTTTCCACTTTTTAATATTAGAGGTAGTATCATCCTTTATATCATGTCATTATCATCCTTACATAAATCTCTGTCTGTGATTATTTCATTAGGGTGAGTTCCTTGACATGGAACCACTGGGCCAAAGCACTTGATGAAATGTTATCAAATTACCTTGAGAACGGCTGTACCAATTCTTTCTCCATCAGCGGGGCACGATCATGTCCTCTTCATCATCCTCTGGCTAACGCTGAATAATGTAATTTTTCAAAATCTGTGTAAAAGACACTGGATCTGTCAGATTAACTAAGTGATGTGTGCATATGGCTAAGAAACTCCGTGGTCCTGGAACTTACCAGAAACCAGCAGGCAGACTGCTCCTCAGAGGCGAGCACAGTTTCGTCTTTCCACTGTTTCTACTGGAATTACTTCCATATTTCTGAATAATAGGCAAATTGGGTGACTTTTTTTGATTTACCAGTTTTAGGCCCAATCTGTTGATTTGCCCTGAGACGTGTGCCTCCGTGACCTCACCTGTGTGCCCGCCTCGTCAGCCACAAGAAGCACACGAGCTAACACGTGGAAAGCACCAGGAACAGGGCCTGGCACACGGGAAGCTCTTGGTCAAGGCCAGTTTTAGTGATGGTTATGATGCCGACCAGCTCTAATTCCTGCCCCCCAGGTCCTCCTGACCACCAGGTACAGGGAAATCTTAAGTTGGTGTTGCTCATAGAAGTTAACCTGAGTCACTGGGATTTTTGCAGAAAGGCCGGTAAGGAAAGAAAACACAATTAAGGTCTCGATGCTGTGACACAGCAACGCCAGGCCACCCATGACGGCCAGTGGACAGAGTGAGGGCGGGGAGGTCCCAACAGGCCGGGGGACGCAAGGAACGCCTTTGACGGCATATGTACATTCGCTGAAACGGTGGTGGTAGGAAACCGTACTTTTCCCTGTTTATTTTTACAAACAGTATTGGGGCGTTATGTGTTTTAATTTACAGCAAATAATTTGGGATTAGAGTTTTTTTTTTTTTTTTTAGTGGTACGCGGGCCTCTCACTGTTGCGGCCTCTCCCATTGCAGAGCACAGTCTCCGGACGCGCAGGCTTAGTGGCCATGGCTCACGGGCCCAGCCACTCCACGGCACATGGGGTCTTCCCGGACCGGGGCACGAACCCGCGTCCCCTACATCGGCAAGTGGACTCTCAACCACTGTGCCACTAAGGAAGCCCTAGAGGGGTTTTTTAAAAGTATATTCACAGGGTGTGCAACCATTACCACAAGCTAATTTTAGAACATGTTTCTTTTCCCAGAAGAAACCTGGTACCAACCAGTCACTGCCACTCCTCCCCTTGCCCAGCCCTAAGCAAACACTGATCTGCTTCTGCCTCTGTAATTTGCTTATGCTGAACATTTCATATAAATGGAATTATACAGTCTGTAATATTTTGTGACTGGCTTCTCTCTCTTAGCATGTTTTCAAAACGGTTCATCCATGTTGTAGCAGGTGTCAGTGCTTCCTTGCTTTTTGGCTGAATAATCTGTTGTGTGGATAGAATTCAGTTGTTTATCAGTTGATAGACATTTAGGCTGTTTCCCCCTGATGGATATTATGACTTACACTGCTGGGAACAGCCAAGTTCAGAGTTTATGTGGGTCTATTCATTTCACTGATTATTTACATCTATAGGTAGTACTGCGTCACATAACTGTTCGACTTCTTTTTTTAAAAAATATTTACTTATTTATTTGGTTGTGCTGGGTCTTAGTTGTGGCAGGTGGGCTCCTTAGTTGTGGCATGCAAACTCTTAGTTGCATCATGCACGTGGGATCTAGTTCTCTGACCAGGGATTGAACCCAGGCCCCCTGCATTGGGAGCGTGGAATGTTATCCACGGCGCCACCAGGGAACTCCCAACTGTTTGACCTTTTGAGGAACTGCCAGACTGTTCTGCAAAGTGGCCACACCATATTCTGTCCCGCCCGCAGTGATGAGCGCTCCAATTCCTCCACGTTTTCACCAACATTCCCTATTATGTGTCTGATTTCAGCCATCCTCGTGTGTGTGAAGTGTGTCATTTGACTTGCGTTTCCCTAATGAGGACCATTGTTGAGCTTCTTCATGGCTTCCTGGCCATTTGTATCTCTTCTTTGCAGAATTGTCTGTTCAAGTCCTTTGTCCATTTTTTGTAAATTTTAAATTTATTTTTAAAGATTTTTTAATTTTTATTTATTTTTGGCTGTGTCGGGTCTTTAGTCGTGGCACATGGGATCTTCCTTGAGGCATGCGGGATCTTTTCTTGCAGCATGTGGGCTCTTCACTGCGGTGCATGGGCTTCTCTCTAGTTGTGGTGCTCTGGCTTCTCTCTAGTTGTGGCATGCGGGTTTTCTCTCTCTAGTTGTGGCGCGCAGGCTCTAGGGCACGTGGGCTCTGTAGCTGTGGCACGCGGGTTCCAGAGCGCGTGGGCTCTGTACTTTACGGCACGCAGGCTCTCTAGTTGGGGCACGGGAGCTCAGTAGTTGTGGCACGCGGGCTTAGTTGCCCCACAGCATGTGGGATCTTAGTTCCCTGACCAGGGCTTGAACCCACGTCTCCTGCGTCGTAAGGCAGATTCTTTGCCACTGGACCACCAGGGAAGTCCCTGTCCATTTTTAAAGTGAGTTGTTGGCCTTTTTTGTTGAGTTATGGGTTCCTCATACATTCTAGATACAAGTCTCATGTCAGATATGACTTGCAGACATTTTCTCCACTCCTGTTGATTGTCTTTTTACTTTCTTGCTGGCATCATTTATAGCACAAAATTTTCAATTTTCATAAATCCAATTTATCTTTTTTTCTTCTCCTTATGTTTTTGGTGTCGTAATGAAGAAACTGTTGCCTAATCCAAGGTCATAGAGATTTACTCCTATGTTTTCTAAGAGTTTTATAGCTTTAGCTCTACATTTAGGTTTTTGCTCCATTTTGAATAATTCTTCTATGTAGTGTGAGGTAGGGGTCCAGTTTCATTCTTCTGCATGTGGATATCCAGTTGTCCCAGCACCACCTGTTAAAAAGACTGTTCTTCCCCATTGAATTGTTGTGGCCCCCTTGTTGAAGACCAGCTGACGGTAAATGTAAGGAAATGTCTTTCCTACAACAAACACTCCTTGTCTCAAAGGTATGAATCACCGTCTCTTGGGACTAAAAAAGAAAGCTTTTTTTTTGTTTTGGTACGCGGGCCTCTCACTGTTGTGGCCTCTCCCGTTGCAGGGCACAGGCTCCAGATGCGCAGGCTCAGCGGCCATGGCTCACGGGCCCAGCCGTTCCGCGGCACGTGGGATCTTCCTGGACCGGGGCACGAACCCGTGTCCCCTGCATCGGCAGGCGGACTGTCAACCACTGCGCCACCAGGGAAGCCCAAAAGCTTTTTATAATATGGAAAAGTCTCTCCCCCCTTTTCAGCAAATAGACTTAGTGATTAAACTTTATTTATTTATTTATGGCTGCGTTGGGTCTTTGTTGCTGCGCGCGGGCTTTCTCTAGTTGCGGCGGGCGGGGGCTACTCTTCGTTGTGGTGCATGGGCTTCTCACTGAGGTGGCTTCTCTTGCTGTGGAGCACGGGCTCTAGTTGCGCGGGCTTCAGTAGTTGTGGCACATGGGCTCAGTAGCTGTGGCTCGCGGTTCTAGAGCGCAGGCTCGGTAGTTGTGGCGCACGGGCTTAGTTGCCCCGCGGCATGTGGGATCTTCCCAGACCAGGGCTCGAACCCGTGTCCCCTGCATTGGCGGGTGGATTCTTAAGCACTGCGCCACCAGGGAAGCCCCCTGATTAAACTTTTTAACGATAACTCTCAATGAATGTAGATTTAACTTTTATGGTCACCGGTGTGTAAATATTTGCTAGGCTTTTCTTACTGTCCAACAAGGTAATTGGCTGGCAGAGCCCTTTGTCTTTTCAAAACCCTGTGTCAACAGTCTAATTCCTTCAAGATTTCTTATTACACTGCTAATTGAAGCTTGCAGCCTCTGGCTTGGGACACTTTCTTAAGATAAGGCTTAATTAAAGACCTTGGCACCTGGCAGTTTTCTGATGGCACAGTAGTGATATTCCTTCGGTGTGCTGTAATCAGTCATGGCCCCAGAGTGTGCAGAGGGGCCCTTCACCCTGGCTCCGTGTCCCTTCCGCCGTGGCCCTGCGATTGTCTGGCTCGGTTTGTGGTGCAGCTCGATACGCTGGTTCACCCTACGCGTTCCTTGCTCTAGACGGGAATCTTAAGGCAGTCTGGCTCTTTTTTATAGAGAATGGTATTTAGAACTCAAATCTGGGTTCTGGGCCCTTTCCGCTATGATCACCCTTTTCATAATCACCGTTTCCCATAGCCCTTTCCTTCATTCCTTTTTTTTTTTGCCTAGCATCATTCTCATTTTCTGACATGTTTGTCTCCCCCATCAGAACGCGAGCTGCATGTGGGTGGGCACTCTGGACCGCGTGGTCCAGCCTGGAGCCGCTCCTGCGTGTGGCCAGCACTCCGCGGTGGAGACGGTGACCGACAGGTGACGAAGTGCAGGGGCCTGTGGGGTGGGGCTGCTGGTGACTTGAGCGCGCTTCCCCTCCCCCCCACGTTGATGTCCTTTGTCCGTCTGTCCCTGTGGAAAGTTTTGCTTTGGGGGAAGTTAAGGTCTCATTAAGTGGTTCAGTGAGACTGATGCCTGGGTGAGAGACCGGAGGGCGGGCAGCTCTGCTCCGGACGCCCCTCCGCCCCCTGCGGACCTTGCTCCTCTGGGCGCTACCTGGCCCAGGGCCTCCTCCAGTTCTTCACACGCTGCCTCCTCTGTCTGCCTCTGGCCCCTCAGAGGCCCCTGAGCCGCCCTTCCCGTGGCTGCCAGCCTCCGGGGCGCCTGCTCACTCAACCCGGGTCTACTTTCTCGACAGTGTTTGTCTCTGTGTGAAAGCACTGGCTCGCTCACTTAAATAGGTCTGGATCTCACACCAGAAGGAGGCTTCTCGAGATCGAGGCTCTTCCTTCCCTTGCTGTTTGCTCTATGTTCAGCGTGCAGCAGTGCCTGGCACAGAACTGGCTCTCGATGAACACTTGTGGAGTGAATGAGTTGCATTTTCGAGCATTTGTGGATGGAGTCCAAAATGAATTCTGGTGTCAGAGGAAGAAGGTATTGGGTTTGTGTGTCCATTCCCGTGCAGACAGCCTGGGACAGCGTGTCCGAAGTGAAAACACCTGTATTATAGTGACATGAGCGTGAATATTGTGGGTGTGTGTAACATACATGTTACATGCTTGTGTCTGTATAATACATACAGTACACATGCATGCAGATGAAGCCAGTGGAGTGACTTTAGGATAAATTAAACAAAATACATGCTTGTAATTTGTTAGAATAAAAGCTGATACTAGCAGCCCTTGTAGATAGAGTTTTAAAGGGCTAGTATTAAAAAAATGAGACTGAGCTGTGGGTGTGGGGGAGTCCCTCGCAGTCCCGTCCCAAGACAGAAAGGGAGAGCTTTGGCTTATGTCCTTCAGACATTTGCCTGTAAGTACGTGCATAGCTTTCTCTGTTGTTATTTTCTTAAACAAATACAAAAGTGCGATACTACTCGTCGTGTTCTGTTCCATCCTGTACATGTAGCGCTGCCTCATTGATTTCAGTTATTGAGTGATATTCCTTTTCCAGGTTTATGCTGACTTACTCACCCCCTGCTTGACTGACGTGTGACGAGAAGCGTGCGCGCACGTGTGTGTGTGTGTGTGGCTTGTACGAGCTGGCCATGGCCTCTGTGCCAAAGCGCCTTCTACCCTGCACCTCGGGGTGCTCACGCTGTAGCTGCTGGGACTCCGAAACTTTCCTGTGTTTTCAGCTCCTTTTGGGCTCCATCCAAAGGGGGCGGGGTGGGGAGGATCCGGTCAGTTTCCCGCATCCCCCTCGGGGTGGGCCTGGGGCCCTGCGGGCGGCCTCCCCCCATCCCCAGCCCTCACGACGCCCCTCGGAGGTCCCCGCAGCCAGTGACCCTCGGGTGGAGGCCTCTCCCCCGACCCCTGCCTAGTTTCTGGTGCCCTGACCGTTTCCCTTGGCTCCCATCATCCGGCCCCACAGGGGAAGCTGGGTTTGCAGTTCATGTTCACGGGCGTTCTTCTGTCCTTGTGCGTGGAGTTCTAGATACTGCTGTGCTTGAGGAGGGAGACGTAATCAGAGCCTCTTGGACCTGTGTCGCTCCTTCAATGCGGCCCCGGTTGGGGCTGCTTCCACAGTCCAAGGAGGCCACCCCAGACTCATCATGGCCACCTCCAGCCACAGGTGACCGAGGGCCTAGTGACTGCATGGTGGTCACTGCCAGCCGGTGTAGGGCTGCAGCATCCCTAGTTGATGGGGAAGTGAGTTACTCCGTAATAGTAGAAAATGAAAATAATCCCAGATAGTCATCAGTTAGGGAATAGACAAATGTTCGCAGTTTTCACTTTTGGAAAATTTGGATACTGTCACTAAAAATGCTATTTCTTTTCCTCTTTTTTTTGGTGAAGGGGCCTGCACTGCGTGGCATGCGGGGTCTTAGTTCCCCGACCGGGGATCAAACCCGTACCCTCTGCAGTGGAAGCGTGGAGTCCCAACCACTGGACCGCCATGGAAGTCCCTTCTTTTACTCTTAAAAGCTGATGTTCATGTTGAGTTAGAAACAGAGTATATAATCTGTGTGTGATGGCAGCTATGTTAAATAAAACACTCAGAAGAAAGACAGGAAATCCACCACAATGGTTAAGTTGTCCACAGGTGATGAAACGAGAGCTGGAATTTGTAACAGTGACTGTATGTTTCCCACACTTTCTGAAATAGCTTTGTGTCTTTTACAATGCCCTCCCCTCTCTGTTAATTGAGAATTTTTATTTCCTGTGTCTTTATAGTTTACTTTCTCTGTTACAGGATGGCAAAACAGAAGAGAAAAGATAGCCAAGTGACAGAGAAGAAGAACAAAAAGCTGAAGAAGGCGGCAGCAAGAGAGACGCCTCTGGCACCTGCGGCCCCGCCGGGCACTGGGGGGGCCCCAGCCGAGGTAGGTGACGTGGGCGCGCTGGCCTCGCCTTGTTTCTGGACCTGGAGGGGGACTCAGTAGTCACGTGGCAGGCGTCAGGGGGTGGACAGGCCCCCATGGACATGCCCAGTGCCTTTTAGAGGCAGTTGTAGGGCAAATAAGACTTGCAGTAAACTGTAGGTTGGAACCGCACAACTGCCGTTCTTCAGCTACCAGACCTCAGGTTGCTGTTGGTGTCCCCGGTGTGACAGGGTTTCGATGGCATGGTGGCCCGGTGGAGGCCTCTGTCGGCCTGGCCGCAGCCGGGCCTTTGAGCCCGTCAGACAAGGGAGGGCCCTTCACATGGCGCCGCGTGGGCCGTGGCCTGGGGTCTGTATTTACGAGATCACAGCTGAAAGTGGTCAAGGCCCACCACAGAAGCATGTGTCTACATTTGAATTTGTTTGCTGTTACCTCTCAGGTTCTGAGTGTTCATACTTTTCTTCTGTATTGAGCTGACTCTGCAATTCCTGGTGTGCAGTTCCTCGTCGTCCTCGCCTTCTGTGCCACTGGAGCCCCAGTTTTGTCAGGCCTTTTTGGTTTCAGTTTTAACCCTAGTGTGTAGGGTTAGGGTTAGGGTTAGGGTTAGGGTCAAAATGGCGTAAGATGTTACAAATCTTGACAAGTTATTCAACATGAAGTAAAAGTTGATGGGCGACTCACGTCATGAGGGGCGGCTTTGCTGGGCCCTGAGCGGTGGGTGAAGGTGCCGACCGTGCATGAGGCTTGCCTGGTGCGGCCTCGAGCCCACATCCCACGTGAGCGCCCGGTGACCCTGTGCTCACCCTTGGTCCACGGGGAGGGAAGTGTCGTCGGAGCCGCGCCGCATAGCGTGTCGAGTGACTCGGGGCCATCGTCAGACTCGCCTGTGAGTATCTACCATTAATCGGCGACTAGATCAGGTCCTCGTTTGGGTCTTTCTGAAAGGATGCGATGGAAATCCCCCGACAGGATGGGTGGTGTGTGGCTGGTGGGTTTCATCACTCTTTTTTTTTTTTGGCTGCGTTGGGTCTTGGTTGCTGCGCGCGGGCTTTCTCTAGTTGCGGCGAGCGGGGGCTGCTCTGTTGCGGTGCGCGGGCTTCTCATGGCGGTCGGTGGCTTCTCTTGCTATGGAGCACGGGCTCTAGGCACGCGGGCTTCAGTAGTTGTGGCTCACGGGCTCTAGGTGCACGGGCTTCAGTAGTTGTGGCTCACGGGCTGTAGGTGCGCGGGCTTCAGTAGTTGTGGCTCACGGGCTCTAGGTTCACGGGCTTCAGTAGATGTGGCTTGCAGGCTCAGTAGATGTGGCTCATGGGTTCTAGAGCATAGGCTCAGTAGCTGTGGCTCACGGGCTTAGTTGCTCCGCAGCATGTGGGATCTTCCCAGACCAAGGCTCGAACCCATGTTCCCTGCACTGGCAGGTGGATTCTTAACCACTGCACCATCAGGGAAGTCCCGGTTTGGTCACTCCTACGCCCTAGTGTTTCCAGCTCTGCCTTTGTTTCAAGCCTGGGCCGTGCACGCTGCTGAGACTCGGGGCGCGTGTACCCCCTTCATATAGCGGAGGGGCTGGGGCAGGAGGACCTGCCCATTGGCCAGCCCCTCCTCGACTGCAGGCCCAGCCGGGCCCTGGGGTGGATCCCAGGCCACTGTGCTGCGGGCTCCATGCAGGACTGCTGGTCCGACCCCCAGGACACCGGCTGGCTGGGCAGTTCTGTGCCAGGGGGACGCGTGACGGCACTTTTCCTCTGTGGTGGGTGGGCAGGTGCAGGGCCTGTGCCGACAGAGAGCGGCTCCACTGGGTCTGGGGTCGTCTCCCAGCTGCCACCTCCGGGTGTCGGGGAGGAAGCCAGGCCGGCACTCAGGCCCGTACCTATCCTGGGTGCCCCTTCCTCTGCCTTCTCTCCGGCTGAGAACCGCAGGTCTGGTGCCACCCGAGCCCGGGCGCCTCTCCCTGCACAGAAGGCCCGCGCTTACAGGACCCAGGTCAGCCAGCCGGGCCGCATCGCTGGCCCCCATGTCCTGCTCTCACCCGGGCTCGTAGCCAGTCCCATGTCCCCTGGGCCCCTTCTCGTCGTCGTCGCCTTCTGTGCCACTGGAGCCCCAGTTTTGTCAGGCCTTTTTGGTTTCTAGACCCTAGAGGGAAGCTGTTTTTTTAGAGCTATTCCAGTTCCCATTCGGTGGTCTGGCCCCCAGTCCCTGCAGAACCTCCAGTACATGTGAATTTCTTGGGCCTTTCCTGGACAGTTTCCTACTTTTTCTAGACTCCTCCAATTTCTTTAAAACGAGCTCCAGGTGACTTCAAGTGACAAGTCCTGGTGACGTGTAACTTTGTTCTAAATCTCTAGCTTTCTGAGTGGTCTCTGCTTGCCGGCTGCTGGCCACTGGCAGGACCCCCCAGCCTGCGTGGGTTTGTGATAAGTAATGGCACAGCTTCAAGGTTCTGCCTGAGATGGGTAATGATTCTGAAATTCAGGCAGTTTTTTAAAAAGTGATTTTTTTGTTGTTATTTAAGTACATGTTGATTAAAAGAAATTTGGAAGACAAAAGCAGGAAGAAGAATTTGGGTATGTCTCCTCCCAGGGCCTCTTGCTGCCTCAGTTTTTGGTTGGCTGGTTAGTAACTTGTGCACATGGTCCCCATGGGGTCTGTGCTCTGCGGCTTCGCCTTGGCCCCCAGGGGTGCTGGGGGAGCTCGGGTGGGTCCCTGCGCGGTCAGTGCTGGGCTCGGGGCTGGTGTCCGGAGGAAATGGAGACTGTGCTTCCTCGAGACCACATCCTGGTCTCTGCTCATCAAAATCCTCTTCACCCGCTCTCTCTCCGGTTCTCGGTTCTCGTGGGAAGCTGGGGAGCTGCTGTGTTAGGCCTTTTTAAAGGAGGGACCCTTCCGTCTGCAGAGGGTGGGTGGCCAGAGCCTGGAGAGAGCGTTCCGTCGCTGGGAGCCCATGGAAAAGTACTGCACCGTCCCCGCCCCAGCTCCTGCGCCAACCCCCGCAAGGAGCCCCAAGGAGCCTCTGCCCCCTCTTGGGCCATGGTGCTGTCCTCCCGGAAATGCCCGTCCAGGGACCCTCGGGTCCCTGTGCAGTCACTTCCCACAGCCCAGGCCCTGAGCCTGCGCCAGGAGGGCTGAAGGATCCCCCCGGGGGCGGGGGGGCGCTCGGCGGGGGGGGCCCATCCCTCTCCTGTCCTGTCCAGTCCCCGCTGCCCTGGTGCCCTTGTCCACAGCGTGTGACATCTGTGTGGCTGAGCCCTCCGTCCACTTCTTGCCCCTGCCGTTGACCCAAGGGGCGCGTGGGCTGGGAGAGTGGAGGAGGGGTGGCCTGTGGTGCCGCTGAGGCGGGGACAAGTCCTCCCGGCGCCGGTTCTGTGGTGCCCGCTGCTGCTCCCGGGAGGCCCTGCCCCGCGCCTGTCCTCTTCCCTGTCCTGCTAGAGGGGCTTGCGAGGTGGGGGGTTCGAGGGTCTTCCCTCTTCCGAGGGTGGTGCTCGAGCACAGGGTTCTCGGAGTTGACCCATGTCTGCCCGTCTGGTAGCTTCTTAAGCCTCCCCGTGAGCTGGGCTTAGGGCTGGGCAGATGGGGTCCGGTTCTGTCTTCACGTCCCTGGACCCCTTCCAGAGGAGGCTCCGGCTTGACAGGGTCGGGCGGACAGGTCTAGCGAGCACGGCTGTGTGGTGGGGAGGGGTCTGCAGGCCTCAGCCCCCCCACCCCGCCCTCCCTGGGGAGGTACCGCCCCAGACGCAGAGCCAGACCTGGGGGGTGGGGAGACACACCAGAGCAGCAGTCACCCTTGGAGCCAGTGACTGCCGCCTTGGACAGGCACCTAGGCTGAGCTGGCTGCCTCCCGCTGC
>NW_020175045.1:3389101-3405944 GCF_003031525.2 Neophocaena asiaeorientalis asiaeorientalis
AGCGGGAGGGGGAGTGGGGGGAGCCAGGGGCTGGTTAGCTCAGCTCTTGGCTCCGGGTCTCGCTGAGAAGAACCTCTCATGTCTGCAAAGCACGCTTCTGTTCACAGAAGCACTTTGACCTTGGGTTCTGGCAGCCCTGAGATGCCAGGGGCGGAGGTGTGGGTGCGCTGCCGCTTCACAGGGGAGTTGGCCCGAGAGGCCGGGTCACGGGCATGGTCCCTGGGCAGCTGGTGGAGAGGAGCTTGCTTGAGTTTCCTGATGGTGGTCGTATAAGGACACGGGCTGAGGTGTCACTGCCCTCCCCGGCCGCCTGGCCCAGACCGTGTGGGGAGTGCGTCCGGCTCGCCCTTGGCTGTAAGCGCTGACATCCAGGGAGGAAGAGCTCGCACGTGTTGACCAGATGGCCCTCCGTTGGTTGCAGTGACCCTCTGGAGTGGGGAGTGACGCGTACTTTTGGAGGGATGGGCGCCACTTTGTGCCTTTGGAACACGATGTGCGCCACCCCCAAGCCCCGGGCTCCCGAGGGCCCAGCGCAGCCATGTGTGTCTGTCGTGTCCTCGTGGGTCCTGCTGACACGTGACAGGGGCAGCTGGGCTGTAGGAGGCCACGCCGTGTCCTTCGTGTGGAAAGGAAGCAAAGCTCAACATGGGGCATCTTTTCTCCTTCCTTTTCAACCTGGAAAAATCAGAGGAATTACATGGGCATTAAGCCCACAAGTGCTTCAAAACCATCAGACGAGGTTGTGAACCTCATGGCCTTGAGAATTTGCTCAGCAAAATGACTTCATACCAATGGTATTTTGCCTCAAGAAATGTTTCTGGTCTGGCAGCGGACTCCTGGTCGTTAAACTAGCCGGGTGAGGGGTTGTGATCTTTACAGACAGCTCCCTGGGAGCCTGACTTGTTTTCCTTTAGCAGAAATTCCCTTGTTCCACTGTTTTCGTTTCCTACTTTGTGAGCACTGAGTGCTCGGTGATCAGCCCGTGGGAGCTGTAAGCTGTGGGCTTGCGGGGCTAAGAGGGGTTCCGAGACTGGGACCCTGAGACCAGAGAGGCTCTGTGATGCCCCGAGGCCCTGTTCCTGCCTGGGGGATCCAGCCTGCTAGCCCACCCCCTCCCGCCCTGCTCCCCGTGTCCCCCTTTCCTTTGGACTCATCACACTGCTCTCTCCATCACCTGGTCTAGACATTTGGGTTGTTGCCAGTTTGGGGCCGTTTTGAGTGTGCTGTGTACAAGGGCCTCTGTTTTCATTTTTCTTGGGTAGATTCCTAGGACTGGGAGGGATCGTATGGAAGCGTGTGTTTACCTTACAAAACTGCTGAGCTGTCCTCTAAGGAGGCTGCGCCACTGTGCACCCCGCCAGCCGCGTGGAGGGTTCTCGGTGCTGCACATGTTTGCCACCACTTGGTGTTGTCGGCCTCTCTTGTGGGTGTAGTTGTGTCTTCCTGTGTGTGTGGTTTTTCAAAACAGCTTTATTGAGGTGTAATTGACAGAGTAGACTGTATATATTTATTTATTTTTCAGTTTTATTGAGGTATAGTTGATTTACGATGTTGTATTAGTTTCTGCTGTATAGCAAAGTGATTCAGTTATACATATACATTCTTTTTCATATACTTTTCCATGCTGGTTTATCCCAGGATATTGAATATAGTTCCCTGTGCTCTACAGTAGGACCTTGTTGTTTATCCATTCTATTTATAATAGTTTGCATCTGCTCATCCCAAACTCCCACTCTATCCCTCCCCCACCTCCCCTCCCCCTTGGCAACCACAAGTCTGTTCTCTGTGTCTGTGAGTCTGTTTCTGTTTTGTAGATAAGTACATTTGTGTCATATTTCAGATTCCACATAGAAGTGATATCATATGGTATTTGTCTTTCTCTGTCTGACTTACTTCACTTAGTATGACAATCTCTAGGTCCATCCGTGTTGCTGCAAGTGGCATTATTTCATTCTTTTTTTACGTCTGAGTAATATTCCACTGTATATATGCACCACATCTTCTGTATCCGTTCCTCTGTCCATGGACATTTAGGTTGTTTCCGTGTCTTGGCTGTTGTGAATAGTGCTGCTGTGAACATAGGGGTGCGTGAATCTTTTCGAATTAGTGTTTTTCCAGTTATATGCCCAGGACTGGGATTGCTGGATCATAGGGCAACTCTATTTTTAGTTTTTTGAGGAACCTCCATACTGTTCTCCATAGTGGCTGCACCAATTTACATTCCCGCCAACAGTGTAGGAGGGTTCCCTGTTCTCCACACCCTCTCCAGCATTTATTGTTTGTAGACTTTTTAATGATGGGCATTCTGACCGGTGTGAGGTGGTACCTCGTTGTGGTTTTGATTTACGTTTCTCTAATAGTAGTGGTGTTGAGCATCTTTTCACGTGCCTGTCGGCCATCTGTGTGTCTTCTTGGAGAGAGGCCCATTTAGGTCTGTTTGCCTGTGTGACGCTTCTCTTGGAGACGCAGCATTTGAAATCTGATACATGATGCCTCAGGGCCCCAGAATTCATGTCCTGGCATTATAGCGTGCACTGGGTACCTTCCATCTTTTATTCTTACCAATCTGGTGGGTGAAGAGTAGAATCTGTTCTTAATTTATATTTTCCTGGTCCTTGGTGAGATGGACATTTTTCGATTAGTTATTAATCATTTGTCTTCTATGAATTTCCTCATCACATCTTTCGCTTGTTTTTCTGTTGAATTGATCACCTTTTGTAAAAAAGGACTTTTTGTGTGTCTAATACATGGACTTTCTCCCCACGTGTCTTTTGTCTCCTGAATTTGATGTTTCCGTGGGGCTTTCAGTAGTGCAGGCGAGTGTCTGTCAGTTTTGCTTTGTGGTGGCTGTTTTTGTTCTTTTTTTGTTCCCTTAAAAAGCCCTCTCTTGCACAAAAGTTTTCTTATATTTTTCTCCACTTTTTGTAGTTTTTTTTTTTTTTTTTTTTTTTTTTTTTTGCGGTACGCGGGCCTCTCACTGTTGTGGCCTCTCCCGTTGCAGAGCACAGGCTCCGGACGCGCAGGCTCAGTGGCCATGTCTCACGGGCCCAGCCGCTCCGCGGCACGTGGGATCTTCCCGGACCGGGGCACGAACCCTTGTCCCCTGCATTGGCAGGCGGACTCTCAACCACTGTGCCACCAGGGACGCCCTGTAGTTTTTTAAATGAATTGAAATTTGTGTTATGTGAGGCAGGGATCTGACATTTCTTTTCTTAAAGAAAGATTCAGTTGTCCCGTATCATTTACTGAATATTCTGTCCTTTTGATAGAACATGTTCTACCCTCCAAATTTTCTAGGGTCTACATTGTGTTCTACTAATCTGTTTTTCTTTTCTTGTTTTTTTCTATAGTGCTTTAAAAACAATATTTATGTTTTTATTAGGTAATGCAGGACATGATACAAAATTCAAAACATTCTCCCACTAGGCCAGACTTGCATCAGTTTCTTCTGTTTCCTCGCACTTTTATGGGTGTTAGTCTCTTTCCAGACTTTTTTTTGTACATAGCCATGTCTGTGCACGTGTTTACACAAATGGTAGCATGTTGTCTGTCCCGTCCTCTTTCTCACTTTATGTATTATGGGTGATGCTGCTATGAACACATGTTTTTGTGAGACGTATATTTTCTTTCTTTCTTTCTTTCTTTTTTAACATCTTTATTGGAGTATAACTGCTTTACAATGGTGTGTTAGTTTCTGCTATATAACAAAGTGAATCAGCCATATGTATACATACATCCCCATATCTCCTCCCTCTTGAGCCTCCCTCCCGCCCTCCCTGTCCCACCCCTCTAGGTGGTCACAAAGCACCCAGCTGATCTCCCTGTGCTGTGCGGCTGCTCCCCACTAGCTCTCTGTTTCACATTTGGCAGTGTACATGTGTCGGTGCCACTCTCTCGCTTCGTCCCAGCTTCCCCTTCCCCCTCCCCGTGTCCTCAAGTCTGTTCTCTATATGAGACACGTATTTTCATATTTATATTTCCAGGAGTACAGTTTTTGTGTCGCATTTTCCCCACCTCTCTGCCAAGCCCTGCTGTCCATGGTTGATTTTGGCTATGGTCCCTCTGCTGGGCGTGGGGCGTGTCCCTGGGCTTTGATTGGCATTTCCCTTGTGACTGATGTTGGGCATCTTTTAAGCTGCTCATTGGCTGGCATCTCTCTCTGCAGAAACGTCTGTTCAGACCCGTTGTCCATTTTTGAACTGGGTCCTTTGTCTTTTTATTGCTGATTTGTAAGATCAGAAGTGTCTTAGTTTCTTTTGAATCTCTCATCCATCTGTTTATCCAAACTGATCCTGTGGAGGCTTTTTCTAAAGCAGTCAGTCACGTGTCCTTTTTAGGGTAGTTCTGTTTTTTAAAGTGCTGGTTGCCAGGATATTCAATTCATATATTTAAGAATTGAAATGGGGATTGTTGGTGCACAGAGACGGACACGGCAGCACTAACATAGGCGGAGCTCAGGGGGGTGTGGTGACTGAATGAAACGTCCGGGATTGTGATGGGAGCTGACAGGCCAGGTATAAAGCTAACCATTTTACAGCAACACTTCAGTACACGGACGTGTTGTGTGACCGTCCCTCCGTCTAGCCACACAGCATCGTCCTCACCTGGAGGGAGACCCTGAACTTGCGGGGCGCTCCCTCCCGACCCTGCGCCCAGCCCCGGTTCCCCCCCTTTCTGTCTCCCTGGGTTACCTATTCCTGTACAGGGAGCGTACAGTATGTGACCTGCGTCACACATCGTGTCTGAGTCCCCTCACTTAGCATCAGGTTTTCGAGGTTCATCCATGTGGCCGTGTGTGTCAG
This sequence comes from Neophocaena asiaeorientalis asiaeorientalis, assembly GCF_003031525.2. NCBI lineage: Eukaryota > Metazoa > Chordata > Mammalia > Artiodactyla > Phocoenidae > Neophocaena > Neophocaena asiaeorientalis. Next base: position 3,393,904 of record NW_020175045.1, read on the forward strand.
AGCTTCACTCTTGAATTTTCGTGGCTGGATAACATTCCTTTATGTGAATACGCTACATTCTGTCTCGTTACTGGTCAGGCTGTGTCCACCTGTGGCTGCTGTGAGCAGTGCTTCTGGGAGCATTCGTGTGCCCGTTGTTGTTTAAATACCTGTTTTCAATTCCTGGGCTCTAGACCCAGGAGTGAAACTGCTGGACCGTATGATAGTTCTGTACTTAACTCCTAACCACCAGACTTCTCTGCAGCATCTGCGCTGTTTTACGTCTCGTTCCACTACCAGCCTCGTGTAAGAATTCCACTTTCTCCACGTCCTTGCCAGCACTGTTCTCTGGTTCTCGCCGTCCTGCTGGGCGTGAAGTGCTTCTCGTGGTTTTGACGTGCATTTCCTCAGTGGTCAATAGCGTTGGGCATCTTTTCATGTGCTGCTTGGCCATTTGTATATTTTCTTGGGTCAAAGGGTTTGAATAGACATTTCTCCATTTTAAAAATTGTCACATTTGGGGCTTCCCTGGTGGCTCAGTGGTTGAGAGTCCGCCTGCCGATGCGGGGGACACAGGTTCGTGCCCTGGTCCGGGAGGATCCCACGTGCCGCGGAGCGGCTGGGCCCGTGAGCCGTGGCCGCTGAGCCTGTGCGTCCAGAGCCTGTGCTCCGCAACGGGAGAGGCCATGACAGTGAGAGGCCCGCGTATCGCAAAAAAAAAAAAACTGTCTCATTTATTGAGTTGTAAGAGTTTTTTATGATTGCTAGGTACAATTCTTTTATCAGATTTGTGGGTTGCAGACATTTTCTAATGTCCATTGCCTTTTTACTTTCTCTCTGTTTTGTTTTTTTGTTGTTGTTTCTTTTTTTATTTTTGGCTGCACGTCTTGGGGGATCTTAGTCCCCCGACCAGAGATCGAACCCAGGCCCCTGGCAGTGAAATCGCCAAGTCCTAACCGCTGGACCCCCCAGGGAATTCCCATCTTTTTACTTTCTTGTCCTTCGAAACACAGACATTTTAAATTTCGATGAGTCTAATTAATCTGTTTTTTCTTTTGTTGCCCGTGCTTTTGGTGTCATATATATCTAAGAAACCATTGCCAAATCCAGGATCATGGAGGTTTATAGGAGAAGATGTACCTTCTTCTGTGTTTTATAGTTTTAGCTCTTACATTTTAGTCTTTGATGCATTTTGAGTTAACTTTTGTGTATGGTGTGAAGTAAGGGTCCAGCTTCATTCTTTTGCATATGGGGGTCCGGTTGTCTCAACACCATTTGTTGAAAATACTATTCTTATTGAATTGTCTTAGAATTCTTATTGGAATAGCCTATATCCTCTTAAAAAGTTGTATAATATTCTGTTATCTTGTTGTACCATAATTTAACTTGCTCCTTGCCACACTGTTTAATACTTTAGTTCTTAAAAATACGTTTTAATATCTAATACACTAAGTACTTATTGTTTTTTGGGACAGGGTTCTGGGCCTTTGTCATATTTTCTTTTTGGTTTGAATTTTGCAATCCACTTTCAGATTTCCTGAGAAATCTTTCCTGCTTTATTGAGGTTGTTTTTTTATGTCATTCAGGAAAGTTTTATGGTTTTCTCTGGAGAGATCTAACTTGTTTCTCAGTGAGTACGTGACCTGGACAGTGTCCCTATAGCACACCTGGTGTAGACTTCGTTTGTCTGTTTTCTGTGTAACATACCATTAAATGCACCACTGTGGTGAAGGCGGGTCTGTGCAGGACTGCACGCCTGTTGTGATCCAGGGTGGAAGATGTCCTGGGGTTCTCGGTCCCCCCCCCTTCTTCCCGTCAGTCCTGACTCAGCCACGTGCTGTGCTCCTCCACCGTCCGGCACATTCCCTCTGCCCCACTTCCTTTCTGGAATTGATCCTCTTGGCCTGGCCAACCTTCTGGTTTTTCTTCTTCTCCCTGTTTTCTCACATTCTCCATGTTGACCCTTAACCTAACTTTTCTTGAACCGATAAAACTTAGCAGCAGCTCCCTGAGATCAAATTGCGACACGTGTTCAGCAAATACATATTAAAAATTGGGATTTTTGTGCTGCTGAAAACAGATTTTATTTAATGTTGCATTAATTTATATGTAATATAAATGTAATAGGTTGTGGGAGTGTTAATTATTACATCTTTTTTTCAAAGAATTCTGATAACCTGAGAGTTTTCTAAAGGCAGGTGAATAAGGTGAGGTGGGGAGTGGGGTAGAGGTTAGGGAGCTTCAGGGTGTCCTCCTAGTGGTAGTGATTTGCAGTGGCTTTTTCAGCCTATACTTGTAAGCCAAAAAATAGCAGGTATGTCAGATTCTACTCGTTTTTAGATGGAGCTGTGGTTAACTTACCACGTCGCTTAATGTCGGGTTTACAAGCACATTGGTTCCTGTTTGGGTGGAAAAATCTCACGCAACATAGAAAATCTGATAGCGAGTGGCTTCCGACCGTGGAAGTAGTTGCTGTTTTTCGCCAGTTTCCTCTGATTTGCACTAAGTAGCAGACAGCGTGTGGGTGGCTTTGGGAAGCTGAGCCTGGCCACCGGTAACCCTTAGGTCGGACGTGTCCGCGAGGATGGTGGCAGGCTTTTCTGTCCCCACACACACCTGGAGAGCACGGGGTAAGATTCAAGCTACCAACGCGATGGAAAACACACAACCCCTCCCCTCAATAAAAACCTCTCCCCAAAGAACCAGTTACGGCTTATAAAGTCACACACCTTTTCGAATCTTTTTTATCTCAAAAGGTGAGCATTTCTCAAGAAACCAGAGACTTCAGTGTGATTCCGCCAGATCATTCACTCTGAAACGTTGACCGCAGCCCAGTGTGAGACACATGTCTCACACGTGCGCACAGTGACACAGGGACGGCCCGGGAGCCCCGCTCCCTTGGCCAGAAGGCGTAGCTAGGGGCTGGGTGCTTACAGCCGGTCGGGGGGCATGAGCTGGCTCCAGGGTTCCTCCCGGATCAGTCCCGCCCTCTGACCCTCCACCCGGGGGCCCTGAGCTGCACTTCCGGCCCCTCGCCGCTGCCGGAGGCCACCTGAGCCCAAGGGCAAACTCCCGGCCCTGCGAATCGCTCAGGCTGGAGCAGCCCCCGCGGCGGCCCATGGTTCCTGGGCTCCAGAAGCCTCCCCTCCTGCCGGCTCTTCGCTTTCCAGAAGCGGTTGGTTTTGTACTTCTGTCGATGGTTTTGGTTGCCGTCCCCTCTCCCCCCTCGTCAGAGTTAGTCTAAGTCAACTCAGGATCTGGGGAGCCCCTCCTGGGGGGCATCTGGGCTCGGCGGCCCGGGGTCTCTGTCGCAGCCAAGCACTGCCTCCGGGGCAGGAGCCCCCAGGGCCGGGCTGGCGGTGCCAGGCGTGGGGCCGACGTTGACGCCCCCAGAGGGGCGGTGGAGGGGCCCTGGCCTGGCCGGAGTCCCCCCACAGCCGGGAGGACAGCCCCTCCCGGGCCCCCCGAGTCTGAGCTGCTCCCCGGCTGCAGAGCAGCCTCTCCCCAGCCGACGTTGCTCAGGCACTAGATCTTTCTGCCCCGAGTTCCGGGCTCTCCTGGTCTCCGACGGCAGGAAGCCCTTCCCTGGGCCCGTGGCTTCACCGACCTGCCGCCGCCCCGGGAAGGTCGGGGGCCTCTGGGCTCTTGGCTGCCGTTTGAAGGTTGCCGCGGGCACCGCCCCACACAGGGCTGATGACAGGAGGACCGCGGCATCGGGGAGCACTGACGTGAGACGCCCGGTGGGCAGGTGGCTGCCGCGGTCCTTCCAGATCTTACTCCACCACGCGTGCCCTGGAGCGTGGCGCTGCATCGTGGCGTCGGGTGGTGTTGGTGTGGACTCTTCTCGCTGTGACAGGAGCCGCGTTCTGAACTCCGGGCTGAGCCCCAGGCCTGCCTGGAGGATCCTGGACGGGTGGCCGAGGGGCTCAGCGTTCATGTCGAGGGCCTGGGGCTCTCGCTTTTGTTAAAGAGAATTTATTTTTGAAATAACTGTAGGTTACGTAGCAAGTTGCAGAAGCTATAGGGAGGCCCGTGTGCCCTGTACCCGGTTTGCCCCATTGGTAACAGACTGTGGTGTTGCAGCCAGGAGGGACATCGATGCCGCACACAGAGCTCGCTCACATGCCGTTAGTTTTGCGGGCACGCGTGCGTTTCTGCACAGTTTTACCGCAGGTGTCATGACACAGAGCTGCTGTCACCACTGGCTCCTGGGCCACTGCTCTGCAGCCCTTCGCTGTTCAGTGAAGGACACTCGGGTGGTTTCCCATCTTGGCTTTCCCACCAAAGTGCTGTGAACATCCATGAACGTGTGTTCCTCTCTCCGGGGAAATCGCCCGGGAGCATAACGGCTGGTCGTGTGGTCCGTGCTCGTGTCGGTGCTCGGCAGCTACCCACCTTCGTGGCGGTCGCCCCGTACGTGCCCCTGTCATGCGAGGGATCCGGCTTCTCTGCATCTCCACTGGTGTTTGGCGTCTCGCTGCTTTAATATTTCAGTCTTTCTGATCGCGGCGCTCACGTTGATGAGGACGGCTGGAGTTGTCCTGGGAACTGGCAGGAGCAGAATTAAACTCTCTTTTTTCCAGAGTTTGGTGATATGTGTGCTGTTGGCCTTATCAATTCTGGGTGCTGCTGGGTGGGCCGTACGGGAGAGCCTTCCCGGCCTGCTGGCGGCACCGTGCTGCTGCGTCCGTGCTCGATGTGGCCCTTGTCATCCCTGTTGTGTGACGTCCTTGTCCCCTTTTCCAGGAGCTCCTCGCGGCTGCGGCCCCAGGGCCCATGTTCTGTTAGGAGGCTGGCTGCGAGCTTGTGTACCTCTGTCTCTAAAATGGGTTTTGCCGGCTCATTTGTTGACTCTGAACCGTTAGGGAAGAGTTGGAAACTGCTCAGCGTCCTGCTGCCGTGGAGACCCATCGCCTTTGTCCCCTCCCCGCCCCCAAGTCCAGCTGTCCACATGTCGGTTTCTAATGCTTTAATTGACGCTTGGTCAGCCAGGGCCGTGTTTGTGAGCTTTGCTTCCTCGTGGTCAGCAGAAAATAGCTCAGCAAAATGTACTTTTAAAAAAGGAATGTTTATTATTTTTCCTGAGTTATATATACATGGCCAAATGGAAAAAAGAAATAGAAACATACAGAAGAAACCAGACAGATGAATCCTGCCACCCCGAGAGAGCTCTGTGGTTTATACTCTGGGGTGTGTCCTCCAGTGGATACAGTGTCTTCTCCGTGTGTGAGGGTGCCCACACCAGATCTGGGTGTCATAACGTCTTTCACGTTTCCTAGTGTGACAGAGAGAAAAAGGTCCCTCGTGGTTGTTGTAACTTCAGTTTCTTTGATTGCTACCGTGAACCGTCACTTGTTTCTCTCGTGAGCTGCCTGTGTGTTTCTACCAGTTCTGTCACAAAGTTCACCTTTTCTGTATAGATTTGAGAAAACCCTTGTGCTGAGAGCTCTGTCCTAATGGTTCAGATATTTTTCCAGCCAAGTTATTTTTATGGCTTTTGCCCTAGACAGACAGCCCCTTGGCCACTCCCAGGCTGCAGGGCCCCGCTGCCGGCCGCCAGGTTGGTGCCTGTGCCGGCCCTTTGGTTCCCTGGTCAGTGTAGGAAGGTGGGGGGCTCCCAGGAGCACCAGCTGCTCCGTTTTCTGGAAGAACTGGAGGAACACCCCCCCCGCCCCCCATCAGAACGTGGCCTGTTCGTCCCCGCCAGTGACCTCTCTCTGCTGCCTGGGTGCACTGTGGTCTGGCTCCTCTCCACCGGTCTCTCACTTGGTCCAGCTGCCCAAAGACCAGCGTGGGGGGTTGCCTGGAGGTGCTCACGGGGTGTGTGTCTGAGCGAGCAGCTAGGTCTCAGGGTCCCTGTCCCCCGGGTAGCATGTTCTCTGGCCGCTTTTGCACTGTCTTCTCTACGGTAAAGGACGTCCTAGATCTGACCGCTTCCCCCCAAGCCCTTCCACTCGGACTGCGCTCCTCCCGACTCTTCTCCCTCCACGCGCCCTGGCCCACGCTCCCTCCCACGTGAGCAGAGGCCTCCAGCCTCCGCCTGCCTGTCGGCCTTCCCCTCCGGCCATGGGCAGCCAGGACAGATGGCCTCTGCTGTCCCCTCCCCCAGTGCAGACCTGGGACGAGGAGGCAGGTCCTCGTTCTGGCTGGTCCAGGTCTCCCGCTGGTGCCCACGTGCGCCCTGGAGTCCGGGAGGTCCTGTAACGTCCCCACGGGCCACTACCCCGGCATCTAAGATCGTGGGAATGAAAGCCCCTCATCCCAGTGAGGACTTCGTGCTGCGTGCCCTGCGCCGCTGTGCCTACTTCCTGAATAAAGAGCGTCGAAATCATAAAGGAAAGTTGAAAAAGGGAAGCTCTCCCCTCCTGCCCCCCAGTTCCACCCTGAAAGCCCCGCTCTCTCCCTCTCTGGTCCCTCTGTGAAGGTCCCTCTGTGAAGCGCATCTGGCACAGGGGCCTCTTGGTGCAGGCTCAGTTTGTAGTGTCATTTCCAACATCATCCTTAATTTAATTTAAAAAAACCACCTTATACAAGCAGAACACACCCACTGGGGGAAACACAGGGAACGTGAAGGAGCACAGAGCGGGGCCGGCCCACTGACTGAGCCGGGGCCTTCCTCCCGCCTGGCTTGCAGGCCTCCCCACCCCTCTTTAGCCCAGACGGTCTGTGACGTGAGTGACGATTAAACTCTCACTGGTGTGTGGTCCTTTGGCCATTTTGGGGTCGGAACCACACTCTGACCTGGGGTCAGGCAGCCCCATCCTTCTGCCGCATCCCTTGAAGCCCAGGGTTGCCCCGCCTCGTCCCCGAGGGAAGCTGGGGCCGGGACCACCCCCTTCTGTGCGAGGAGGGACCGCACGCGGTGATGGCAGGGCTGCCCAGAGCCTGGTCTCCCGGGGGGCTCTGCTGGGGGGTATTCTGTGTCCTGGCGTTGGGAGGAGGCCGCAGTCACTCCCTGAACTTACACATCACTGTGGCCCCCTGGCCTGGGGTTCTGTCTCTGCTGAGATCACCTCCACTTCCCGCCGTTGACAGGAAGCCACTTGGTTTTTTGTTCTCGGTTAAGTGAGTTGACACCACGTTTAGTTCAGGAAGCTTATTTCGTTAGAAGGTTCACTCATGATTACAAGGGATGTTAGTCACTGGTTCATCAGACCACGTACTCAAGAAAGTTCTCCAGTTTTGGGTCTAAAATACCAGAATGGACAGATGAAGCCGAATATTTGTTCAGTCTTTTCAAAAGTATTTTTGCAGTGGAATGAAAAGCTTTCCCAGGATGGGGTGTTCACAGCTGGGAAAACAGTTGCTGCTTTGAAGATGGTTTTCCCAGGCACAGCGCTCATGTCTCCCGCTGTGAGGGGCAGAAGTGGCGTCTGGTGTAAACGTATGGCCCCTGGGGGGCTTCTGCTGGCCGAGGATGGCTGGTCTAAGCTGGGCCAACCCCAGGAACATACACTGACGGACGTTTGCCCAGATGCACACCTGAGCGCGGCTGTGGAGGTGTGGGTGTCAGGACACACCTGCATGTACCGGAGGCCCTGGCCTCTAGGTATGGATCAGCTCTGAGTGTGTGCTCAGAGGTGATGTCTTAAAAGGCAAAGGAAAGTGGCGGTTGAGGTCCTTGCTCACCACCAACGCCAGGTTTGGCCCGACGATGCTGTCTTTGCGTCCTGAGCCTCTGCTGGCCTGACAGAGCCCTGCCCGTTCTTGAGGGCTTAGCACGGTGGCCACCAAAGCCAGGCGCCTCCACGCAGCAGCCTGCCTGGCCTGGAGGTGCGGGACGGCTGGAACCAGGCCCCACCTGGCACGGGGCAGGGGCTGAAGTGTGTGACTGAGGGACCTGGGTCTGGGGTGTGTGTCGTGGTACCATGACCAGGAATGGGGCGGGCGCCAGCACAGGGCTCAGCATGCAGGAAGGACCAAGAGCTGGACACAGATGGAGGCTCACGGACAGACACGTGTCAGGGCACAGGCCAACTGCCGTGACGCGGAGACCCCAAAATCCAGTGCCTTACACAGGATGGAAATTTCACAGTGCGGAGGCAAGCGGCCCGGGCTGGCGCGGCTGATTCCTGGGGTCGTCCAGGGACGCGGCTCCTCTGGCCTCGCCGTCCTCACGCCCCTGGGCTGCCGCCCTGGTGTACGGTCAGTGGGAGCCCCCCCCACATGTGTGGTTAGTGCCGGGCGGGGCAGACAGTGAGGGTCAGTGGCCTCATCTCCCGGAGCCGACCAGGAAGCTGCGGGCAGCCTGGGCCTGTGACCTCCAGCTGGGCAGCAAGGAGCCCAGTCAGAACAGGCACCCGTTACTGGAAAGACGGGGGGTGCCGGGGAAAGGCCCGCCTTTGTCGCTGGCCAGAGCTCGCCGCCCCACTTCCAGGGTCAGAGCAGGGCTGTGGGGTAGGACTTGGTACCGCTTGGCTCAGGTGGACAGAGGCTTACACAGGGCGCCGGGTGGTCGTGACCTTGGGCACCACGCTTCCACCGTCAAGTGGAGACAGTACGGCCTGATCACACGGGGTCGCGCAGGCTGCCGCGGGGTGACGTGCTAAATAGCTGACACGGTGCCTCGGGGACACGCTGTGTGCGGAAGCTGCATGTGTTCTGTGGTGATGCGGGCGGGAGACGTGTTGGCGTATGTCCTTTCCGGAGGGTGGAACTACTGTTTGTGTAGGGGGCATGGAAACTGATTTGAGCAAATCTCTACATCTGTTGGGATTTAGCAGTTTTATGAATTAGTCCTCCGTTTACACTGAGTTCTGGCTGCGGGCTCAGACCCCCCGGAGCCCCCGGCCCCTCCCCCGTGCTGTGCCGCAGAGGAGCCGCAGCCTGTGTCGGTGCCAGGAGCTCACGGGATGGAGGGCAGGCGAGGGCGGTTTGTGTTTTAACATAAGTAGTGAATGCAAGTGTGCGTCCTGGACTTCATACCAGGAAGTCAGCCTTGGGCAAGAGTCTCATCAGTAAATGCCTGACGATACAGCTGAGCTCTGGGAGCCAGCGGACAGATGAAGGGTGACTTGTGTGACAGTGACCTTTCGGGCACGGAGCCTCCAGGGGACCACAGCCCGTCTGCCGCCGTGGCAGCCTGGGGGCTGCTGGCGACCCTGGAGGCGGGGGCCTCCCGCTCAGGTAAAGCGCAGTGAGTTCTGTTGGCCCGCGCGCAGCAGACGGTGCTTCTCCACACGGGCAGCTCTTGCTCTTCCTTCGCCCGAAAGAAGGCTGCACCCCGAGCCCTCCAGCCGGGCCGGCCGCTGGCCTCGCCCTGAATGTCTGCCGTGTGGTCAGCACGGGGCCCTCCGCAGTGGGCTCTGTTCGGGAGAGGTTAGTGGAGCACCACGCCTGGGGGACCAGAGGGGGTTTTCGAAATGTGCCTCCCGATGGCGCGGAGGGTCCCCCAGGGCAGGCTCAGGGACCCTGCCAGCCAACATGCGGACAGCGCACGGGGAGTGCGTGCGTGTGTGCACGTCTGCACGAGCGTGTGCTTGCGGGTCTTTGTCATGAGGGCATGTGTGTGTGGCTGTGTCTGTGTGCACGTGTGTGCAGGCACACTGGCGAGTGTGGACTGGGCTCCGGCCCTGGCAGAGTATGTGTTCCCCGGGCATGGGCGTGCGTTCCGCCCCATCTGGCCGAGCAGGGCTCCTGGCCCTGGAGCCTGGGCTGTGTAGCTGGCGCCAGAGCCCTGCCAACCATCGGGGTCCCCAGGGTGGAGGCGGGTTTTCTGAGCAGCCGGGCTGCTGGCACGCTTGTCCTCTTCTCTCTGGTCGCCCAGGTGCCCCGCGTGTCTGAAGAGGGAGTGGGAATTTGTAACTGGCGGGGAGGTTCCATGATTCCCGTGCATGTAAACTGCATTTCCCTGTAGTTTGTAAGAAAGACACTCATCCATGTGCCATTTTCTGTGTGTCTTGCTGCCCCGTGTTCTCCCCTGGCTGGAGCCCTGGGGGGCCCCCGGGGACTTGGGTGGGGCTTGGGTTAAGTCAGTGTGGTGGGCTGCTACCCCCGCACCCCAGTCCATCTTCCTGCCCTGTCGCTCCCCTATTCATGTGCAGCTCTTTCTTCTCAAGCTTACCCATTTAGGGGAAATTCTTTCCTTCAGACTGTATTTTGAGGCAAAAAAGAATCGCTGTCCTTTTCTCATTGAAGTTTCTAATTCTGGGTCTGGTGTTACCAGCATCGTATCTAATTTCTAGCCTTTACTTGACCTAACTTTCAGAAACAGGTGCAGGGAGTGTGGGTTAGTGAAGGTGACCCCTTTACCTGGGAAATGGTAGTGACTTTCGGTATTAAATTCTGATTTGAGCCTGGAGTTTTAAACTGAGCAGCTGTGATTTACGTGGAAGAATTTCATTTATGGCCGCAGACAGGCATACTTTGTATGGTGGATTTCTTTCCTTCCTTTTTTATTGTAAAGTAAGCAAATAGGAGGTACATACAGCTTAAAGGAAACCACAGCTGGGTCGAGAAACAAAACTCAGCGCCTCTTTCATCCCCCTGCTTTTCTTTAGACTTGTATCAATATTTCCTGCGATGCATCCCTAAATAATAGTTTGGTTTTGCTTGCGGTTGAACTTTACATGGTTGGAATTGCATTCTACTTTTGTATTTTGCTGCTTTTTAAAAAAATTTTATTTTATCATTTTTTTTTATACCACAGGTTCTTATTAGTTGTCTGTTTTATATGTATTAGTGTATACATGTCAATCCCAACCTCCCAGTTCATCCCACCGCCGCCACCATCCCCGCTTTCCTGTATTTTGCTTTTTTTCTTTTTTAATAAATGTATTCATTTATTTAGGCTGCGTTGGGTCTTCGTTGAAGTATGCAGAGTTCTCATTGCGGTGGCTTCTCTTGTTGTGGAGCACGGGCTCTAGGCACGTGGGCTCAGTAGTTGTGGCTCAGGGGCCCTAGAGCGCAGGCTAGTGGGATCCGCGGCATGTGGGGTCTTCCCGGACCAGGGCTCGAACCCGTGTCCCCTGCGTTGGCAGGAGGATTCCTAACCACTGCGCCCCCAGGGAAGCCCCTGTGTTTTGCTTCGCTGACTAACGTTGATTGTGAGCGTTCTCCATGCTGTCGTAGCTCTAGATTCTTACTTTTTATTGACGCGGGAACATACTTCATCCATTAGGTCCTCTGAGTTGTTGGCAGTTATGGGTGATGCCCTCACAGGTAGACACAGCTTCTCTGGGGTGTTGGCCTGGGGTGGAATTGCAAGGTCTTGGGATTTGCAGGTCTTCGCTTCTGCCGGATAAGCCCTATATGTTAGTCACCTCTTGCTGTGTAACAAATTACTGCACAATTCTGGGGCTTCGAAGAGCTGGGCGTGGGGGTCTGGGTGGGGCCTCTCTACACTGTCTGGTTCAGCCCTTGGGCTGCAGCCTCGCCTGAGGGCTCGACGGGGACCATCTGCTTCCACACCCCACCCTCGCTCCCCATCAGCTCCTCGCCGGCTGTGGACCAAGGGCCTCGCCCACTGTCGGCCACAGGCTGCCCTCCGCTCCTCCCCGAGGGGTGCGCGCTCCATGGCGCCTGCTCCCTCCACACGAGGAGCCCTCTTCTCCCCCCGCGCCACCCGCGCTCCCTTGGCATCTTGGCTCTCGGGGCTGCTGCCACACGCCCGACGTGTGTGGCTCCCGCAGACTTTCCGCGTGCGCCACACCTGTAGCCTCGCCCCTTGGCGGACGCCTGGGTGCCTAACCGTGACCTCAGACTTAGCTGCCCAAAATCCAGGTCTCCATCTCCCCGAGCGTTCATCCACCACCTTCCCCAGAGAAATAACAGCAACATCACTGCTCAGGCAAAAACCCTTCTCTTTATTCTTTTTAATTTGATTCTGGTAAAATATGCGTAACGTAATCAAATCAACCGCTTTAGCCGTTTCTCAGTGTCCAGTTCGGGGGCATTAAGTACACTCTCACTGTTGTGCAGCCGTCACCACTGTCCGTCTCCAGAACTTTCTCATCTTCCCGAACTGAGACTCTGCCCCCATGAAACACGGACACCCCCTCCCCTCCCCCAGCCCTGGCCCCCACCCTCTACTTTCTGCCTCTGTGACCCTGCCTCCCCCGGAG
>NW_020175045.1:3406069-3440416 GCF_003031525.2 Neophocaena asiaeorientalis asiaeorientalis
GGCTAGAACCACACAGTCTGTCCTTCTGTCTCTCATGTTCCACGTCTCTTCCATCCGGGCGTCCTGCCGAGCCCTGCTGACTTCAGAATGTACCCAGAGTCCAGCCGCCCTCACCACGCCAAGTGCCCCCCTCCTGGTCCAAGCCCCGCCCCACTCGCCGCAGCGGCCTCTCCCTGCTCTCTGTGTCCCCTCCCTGGACACGCTGGACGCATTCATCCAGTTCCCCCTCCCCCACCCCCACCCGCAGCCGCTGCTTTCGAAAAACTGTTAATGGCGTTTCCCAGCTAGGCCTGTGGCGGCTTCACACTCCATCGCTCACATCCCCTGTTTAAAGCTTTCTTCCAGAAATTGGTCTGGGAGACCCCGGCCTTTCTGATTTTCCATGTCTTTAAGGGGCTGACTTTTACACATGTTGCCCAGTGCAGAGGTTACCACGGTTGTCAGGGTGGGGAGATGGGACTTCTGGGGGACCTCACTGGACTTGCTCAGCGGGACGTGCCCTGCAAGCCACTCTTCACACCCAGGGAAGGTACGGCAGCCGCCCTGGGGAGAGTTCTGCGCTGTGGCTTCAGGGACAAAACCGTGCTGTTGACTCTGCGAAGGGTGAGACTAGCGACCTGAAACCGTGGCTGCTGTGATTTTCTTCATTTCTGGGCGGTTTACATTGTTGAGTCGGCAAAGAAAACTGTCCTATCTGCTGAAGACCGAATGTTCTGAGCAGGGGGCGGGGCCCACCTCCTGTCTGGTTGGCTGTGGGCTTTGTTGTGACCTCCCTGGAAGAGCCCGAGTCTCCTGGGGGTGGGGGACCCACATGTGTCTGGTGGGGGGCGGCCCAGCATGGGACCGAGGCTCCCTCCATGTAGGGGCCCAGCCCGTACAGGAGGCCCGAGCTGTGCGGAGCCCTGTCCAGACCAGGGTATGGCCCACCCTCTCGCGGAGCTCGGGCGGCAGGAGGTGGGAGAGTGCAGTAGTGGGGTCCAGGCAGAGGGAGCAGTGCGGGAACAGGGACTCTGCGTGAAGGGTCTGTTCCCTCTTCAGAGACCTCGCATCCGATGTCCACTGTCCTCGGGACCAGCCCCCTGGACAGATGGGGACGGCGCTCTTTCTAATAACTGGACTCTCCAGGACTCCCTACAGCTGATTTCTTGTGATAAGTTTTAGATCGATTCCACCTACTTATAAAGGCTTAGAATTTCAGTCAGGTTTTCGTCCACTTTTGTTCTCTGTTCCTTTGGCCTTTAAAGCCCTTGTTCCCGGATGAGATCCCCACCCACTGGACCTTGGCAAAAGTCAGATGAACTCAGAGCAACTGACCTTTTCTGACGACACTGAACTGGGCATTGAAGGCAAAGGCTCCAGCAGGTGCCTGTGGGGCACGTGGAGCGTCCTGGGACGGAAGAGCCTTTCCCAGACTCTCCAGGCCTCGTGGTGCTGTGTCGGCCCCAGCGCCTGGTGTTGAGGAGCTTGGGCGGGTCCTGCTCTGATGGCCGGTGTCCCCACTTCCTGGGGACCCCTGTCTTGCGGACCCACAGCCGTTCCCTGAGGGCCTGCTGGTTGATACAGGCTGCATCGGGCCTTCTGGGGTCTGCAGGCTGTGCCAGCAGGCAAGGTGGGCTCAGAGGCTCAGACACCTTTGACCAGGAGGCTGGTGGGCACTCAGTGGGGAGCGGGGTTGGCGCAGGTGACTCTGCCCTCCTCCTCCCCCTTTCCACTGTCCCTGGAGTCCCCCCAGCTGCGAGGCTAAGTGCCAGCATCATCTTCAGACAGGCCTCGGTGATGCCCCAGAAGGGTGCTTGGCAGGCAGGTCTCCGTGATAACGACTGATGCAGGAGATGTTCAGACAGACACCTCACCTGGCCAGAGAGGAGGCGCTTCTGTGCGGCCGCCGCGCCCCGGCTCAGGAGGCGCTCTATCACAGATCGGAAGTCGCTGGGGAGGAAGCGGCACGGGAGTAGCTGGGACGTGCCTATTTCCCGGGGCTCTGAGCCAGCGCCCCGGCGAGACGGCGCTCGATCCGCACCCTTCTGCCCTCGCGCCCTTCCTTCGTGCCGCAGAGAGCTGGGGGTGCCTGGGGAGGCGGTGGGTGAGGGATGCCCCCCTGGCCCTGCCCGGGTGCTGGCCATACTGCCAGGCCGCAGGTCCCTGGGTGCCCCATAGAGAGTCGTCACAGGGACAAAACCGGCCTTCGTGGCTTTATGAAGCGCCGGAGCGTGACCTAGTAAATTCAGCTATAGTTTTGACTGAAGTCTTTTTCCCTTTATTTTTGATTTAAAAACATATCAAAAGACACCCCAGATGATTAGTCTCCCACTGTGGAAAAGAAAAGAAAACTCGAACTACTAGGCAGTAAGGAAGAAGAGAGAGCGTTATTGAGAACACCTGCAGTACACGTTAGCGGAAGCTTCTCAGATCCCAGACAGCTTAAACCTTAACGTTTTCAGGCCGTGCAGGCTGTCTCCCCTCTGTGGGCAGAAGCGGACGGTGGCCTCGAGGCGTGTTGCAGGGCTGAACGTCCAGCAGGGCAGGCAGTGTGGGAGAGGACCCAGTACTGCGCCCGGTTCTTTCCAGGAGCAGCTTCCCTGAGATGCAGCTTGCCTACTGTCCCCGCACCCTTTGCACTTGGGTGCGACGGTGATTCTCAGGGGCTCACAGCGGTATGGCCGTCATGGGTCACTAACGAGAGACGCTTGCTTCACCCTGTCCCCGTTTGCAGCCCCTGCCCACCCGTCCCCCAGCGCCGGGCACCCACTTCCTGCTTCCTGTCTGCGGATTTGCCAGCTCTGGCGTTTCACGTCAGCGGACTCACCCGGTGCGGTCCTTTCCTGACTGGTTCTCACGGAGCACTGTGTGTTCAGGGCTCCCCCGTGTTGCAGCAGGTGTCAGTGCTTCATGCCCTCCTGGGGCCAAGGAGCCGTGTGGACGGACCGAGTTGTATTCACCTGTGGATGAACAGCTGGGTTGTTTCCACCGCCAGCGCCTGTGATGGGAGCTGCCGTGGACACTCATGCACAAGTACTTGTTGGAGCATCTGTTCCGACCCCTTTGCGTGTGCACCCAGCGTGGAGCTGACACTGTACACACTTGTCCCAGTTGCTTTGCCGCCTAAAGTGCTCATGCCTTCTCGCACTGCGTGTGTCCCCTTAGCGTGAGGGCATCACCTCACTTCCCCCAGTGGCAGAGTGGCCCTCGGTCTCGGGGAGTCGAGCGTCAGTGTGATACTTTAGTCTACTGGGGGGTCCACTTCCACCAGCTGACCCCCTGCTTGTAGCACTTTTTCTTCCTGGGACCGTCCTCCCCAGGACCACGTTCTGGTTTAGATGCTTGTCTCCCGACCGTCCCTTAATTTGGAGCAGCCCTCCGCCTCCTTTGTCTCTCGTGATGTGGTGTTGTGGGTGGAGGCTGCCTCCTGTCCCTGTTTCGGACCGGGTGGTGCTTCCTCCCCATTAGATTCTGGCTGTGATCCTGGATTCGGACGTGGGGATGCACTCCCTGCCCTGGGGTCCGCGTCTGGACTCCCGTCGGGTGGGCTCCTCGGAAGCCCCGAGTTGCGGGCCGTCCCGTCTCTGTGCTGTTGGTCACTGTTCCCCGCGGTAAAGCGGTCGGGCGTCCTGCTCCTGGTCCAGCGAGTGCCCCTGCTTTAGCCACGTCAGGGGTCTCGCCTGTCCCAGGCTGCGCGACAGTCGTGTGTGACGAGCCCTCCAGGACCCTCTGCCGGACCAGTCAGCCGGCCTCTGCTCTGAGCAGGGTCCTTCCCGTCTAGTCACTCACTCCTCCCTTCAGTCCTTCCTTCATTTCTGTGGGTTCTTGTATTTACTTCATTGCTCAGTTTATGTAGGTGATATTTATATGTTTGTTATCGGGTGGACTCGTGGATTCTCATTTTTCAATAGTTGAGGGTTACTTACCCGTCTAATGATCTCCATGTTCAAACTGCCCAGGCCGTCCAGTGGGAACCCGTGAGCTGGGTCCCTGTGTCCTGGTGATGTGGCCCTGTCATTGTCCTGATGCTTCTTGCCTCCTGGCAGGACACCCTGTCCAGGACCCCGAGGCGCCTGCCTCCTGTGAGGGTATGGATGCTGGAGGCCCAGGCCTGGGCAGGGTGGGCTGGGGAAGGTACAGGCGCCCGTGGCAGCGTGTCCGCACACACCCCGTCCGCGTCTGAGGTGCTCACGCCCAGCAGGCACACGCACACCACACGCACCCGTGCACGTTCCCGCCACAGACACGGGGGCTGAAGCCCGAACTCCAGTTCCCACGCGCGCCCACGGGTGCTCGCCGCCTGCCCTTCCCCCTCCCGTCTCCGCGTCCGTCAGGGCAGCACCCTCGCTAATGTGCTCGGTCATGGTGGTTTAGGGTCGTCTCAGAGGTGCCCCCACACCCCGGCCAAGACGGAGGTTAGGGCCCAGCCTTCCCTCCAACGGGGTGGGTACACAGCCCTCCTGCCAGGGCCCTCCCAGGCTCAGGGGAGTGAGTTACTAAGCACAGAGGACGTTAGGAAGCCGCGTTCGGCGCTGACACCGTGCCTTCCGTGCTGGCTGCTCTCCACTTCTGTGCTCTTGGTGGGGTTCGGAGAGCGTTGCTGCCCAGGAGAGCGGGGTTACCAGGAAACAGCAAAGCCGTCGGACGCCTTGACTTTACCTTGTGCTGCTCTAGCGAAAATCGTGAAACCAGGCTCCGCTCTCAGATAAACGCCCCGAGAAGGACGTGTGTGCGCCGGCGGGCAGCTGTACTTGCTCGGAGCCCGCTGGGGGCGCTGATCGTGGCTCTGCCCCCAGAGCCAGGGCTCTCGGGTCTCGGCTGAGAAGGGACTCCGGGAGCACCTGGTCCAGCTTCTGGTTCAGTAAGAACCCCTTTTGGTTAAGTCGGGGCCTCTGCCTTGTACCTGCCTTCCCCCCGACGGGCCCTCGGAGCCATTGTGCCGCTGGTTTTGCAGATCAGGAAATGGGCTTCCAGAGCTGAGTGGCAGGTGCTGCGCGGGGCCCTGTTTGACTCATGTCTCTGCCCACAGAGCTCTCGAGGCCTCGGTGCTTGCTTGGGTGTGTGTCAGGTGTGAGGAGCACAGGTTTGCTCTGTGATCTCAGGTGAACCAGGGACTGCGGGATGGAAGCTGCCTCTGATTAGCCAGCGGGGGTGGGGGGTGGTTCTGTGAACACCCAGCCAGCCCACGGAGTGAGGGCTGCCCCGTCCCTGATCAACACTTTGGGGCCTCGGTCGGACGCAGTTCCCACCCAGATATCCTGATGTCGGGCACCTCTGGGGAAGGACGGGGAGTGTGACCTCGGGTGGCTCTGCATGGCTTCCGCGTGGTTTGCTCCTACCTGTTGGAGACCAGGGGAAGCCGAGCACACAGGGAGGGGGCCTGGTTCCTGGCTGTGTCGTTACTGCTTAAGGTTTCCAGCGGTCAAGTCAGACTCTTGGGGCCGCGCGTGCATCTCCTGGGTTTGCTGGAGGGTCGGGGACAGGCCCCGTTCACTAACACGTTGTCTGTCCCTGTCCCGGCCATCACCACCCTCCCAGCGGGGATGAGAGCAAGTGTGCACTTGATGGAGCCCTCAGTGCTGGGGCTCCTGCGATGGGGACTTGCGGGGGTCAGGGAACTTAATAACAGCTCTCACCTCGTAAGATGCGAGTCTGTGTGGAAAGCGAGGCTTCGGTGGGGCTTGAGCCACTGGAGACGGCGCTTGTTGAACGCAGATATTTCCTTGGGACAGATACTCTCTGTCGGAGGTTTGCGCTCATCGAGAACTGTTAACACTAAAA
Source organism: Neophocaena asiaeorientalis asiaeorientalis (assembly GCF_003031525.2). Lineage (NCBI taxonomy): Eukaryota > Metazoa > Chordata > Mammalia > Artiodactyla > Phocoenidae > Neophocaena > Neophocaena asiaeorientalis. Next base: position 3,411,830 of record NW_020175045.1, read on the forward strand.
ACGCCTCGCTGCCTGTCACTTAAACATTGCTCACCGTGCTCCCGGCGAGGCCAGCTGCGTCCCATCTTGGTTGTACTTCTGGGGAGGAGGGGGCCCTGGGCAGGGCGGGTGGGCCCAGCCCTGTAGAACCCCAGAAGAGCGAGGCTGTGTGATGCGTTTGCAGTAGAGATTATCCTGGCGTCCAGAGAGCGTGTGGCACCCGTGTCAGGCACCGTCCAGGTGCCAGGAGCGTCCGGGGCTTGGGCTGGAGTCCGCAGAGTCCTCCGGGCAGTGAGGGCGCCTCCAGACGCTGGGGAGCTTTTTCTTGGTGAGGAAGGGGTGGTCCTGCTGCTGGGGCTCTGAGTGCCCCCCCACCCGGCCCCTTAGGGAGCTGCTCAGGTGGAGAATTTGGAAGGATCGGCATGGCTGTACTTTATTGACAAAGACTGGACATTCCCAGACTCAGTTGGTTTTCTTTTTTACGTTTTGACGAGAGGGGTCTGCGTTGTCGTTGTTACCGTTGCGTTCACTCTGCCCTTCAGGAGGCGCACGGCAACATCCCTCCCCAGGCTGGCGGGAGGTGCAGGGCACCCGGCGTCCTCCCACTCAGCACACACGCACACACACACACACACGCCGGCGCGGAAAGTGTTCCGTCACCTCCAGTTCACGCTAGCTGCGTGAGTTCTGTTCCTCTAAAATGGCAAATTTATGGCACGTCCCAGTGTCCCCCTCCTTTTCGCTCTCGTTGGCGGTGTCAGAAACATCTGCCACATGATCCAGCGTGTGCGGGGGTCCGTGCCCTGTGCTCATGACCCAGATGGATGGAAGCTCTGTGTGTGAGTGGCCAGCGGGAGGGTGCCTCAGGGCTGCGCGGGGCACAGTGTCCGGCCCTTAAAAAAAAACTGCTCGGTGCTGTCCGGGACCGCCGCCTTGAGGGCCGCGTGGCAGAAGCGGTTCAGGGCGGACAGGCTGGTCTTCTGCTCCAGGTAGAGCCGCAGCTTGTCTCGGAAGGTCTCCCCGAGGAAGCTGTAGACCAGGGGGTTGAGGCAGCTGTTGGAGAAGGCGGCCAGGTTGACCACGTGGCCGGCCAGCGGGTGCGCGTGGCGGGGGGACCTCTGGCAGGGTCCGGCCCCGGGCGGCGCACGCTGCAGCAGGTGCACGCTGATGAAGACGTTCTCGGGCAGCCAGCACACGAAGAAGACCAGGACCACGGCCAGGATCATGCGCAGAGCCTTCTGCCTCCGCGGGCGAAGGCCGTGGTGCCGGTGCGCCGTCACCAGGACCCTGACGATGAGCGAGTAGCAGAGGCCGATGATGGCGAAGGGGACCACGAAGCCCAGCGTGACCTCCAGCCACTGCACCTCCCTGACGTCCGCAAAGCAGAAGCAGACGTCCTCGCTGTGCTGCAGGTGCACGGCGGTGAAGGGCACCAGGGTGGCGGACACGGAGGCCATCCAGATGAGGCCGCAGCTCAGCCGCGCGCGGGGCTTGGTGCGGAACGGGCCGCAGCGCGTGGCCTTGGCCAGAGCCAGGTAGCGGTCGAAGCTCATCCAGGTGAGGAAGAAGACGCTGCTGTACATGTTGACCTGCAGGAAGAGCGACATGAAGGTGCAGAGTGCGGTGATGTCGTAGTACTGCTCGTCCAGGTTGAACACCTCGATCAGTGAGTCTGCCACCAGGACGAGGTCCGCGGCCGCCAGGTTGGTGAAGTACAGGTCGGGGATGGTCATCTTCTCCCGGAAGCGGATGTTCACCACCAGGATCAGGAGGTTGCCCGCGAAGCCGATGGGGAAGAGGAAGATGGTGTAGAGGCAGGACAGGAAGAGCCCGACGGCGCGCTGCTGCTGCTCTGAGAGCGCGGCCGAGCTGTTGGCCAGCGCGCGGGGCAGGCCGAGGCCGCTGGAGGAGCCGTTGGAGGCGCCCGGTGGCGTCTCCATGCTGGGCCGGGCGCCCGGAGGGACAGCCGGCCTCTCAGGATTTGCCGCAAGGCTCCCAGAAACCGTTTTTTAACAGGAAATCCCTCTTGAGAAGGAAAGGGGATGCTCTTGGAAGCGAGCCAGGCATCTGGAAAAGCGGAGCAGGCCCCAGGGGCACTTGTGCAACCGGAGGTGGAGGTCGGCGCCTGCGCTCTGGCCTGTGCTTCTGCCTGGCCTCTGGGTCTGCGGCTGTGTCCACGCCACACCTGAGCCCCTCACTCCCGGGCACCTGGGGAAGCAAGAGCAGAGGATTCAAGCCCGGCGGCTCCAGGGCTCGCTGACGATGCGGGACGGTGCGGCACACGAGCGCGCGGGGCAGGCCTGGACGTGTCCCCTCCGCTTGGAGGGCCGGCCCTGTGCTGGAGCAGGGGAGTCAAGGGCGGAACACGGCCCGTGTTCTCTCCCCAGGGCCCCCAGGGCCACCGGGTCTGAGTGCAGCTGGCGGTGACGCGCGCTCAGGCCCCCGGACGCAGCTCAGGAGGGAGCGCGGCTGGATGTTCGCGTGGAAGCCTTAGGAGGGCTGTGGTCAGGAGACGAAATAGTTTTATTTCGGCGGCTGCTGAAAGAGAACTAAGACGGGAAGGGGAAAAGCGGCCTTTTCTGGAAGGGAGTGGGCCCAGCACGCTTGGTGAGAGGTAGAGCAGAGTCTTTTTTCTTGCAATAATACAGATCAAAGAAGTCTAACATTTTCGGCTAAGCCTAAGTTTGGGTGCCGAACACGGAACTGTTTTCAGAACGTGGAATGAGAGAACATGAGAAATAAAGGTGGTCATTGTTTCAGGAAATAAGATTTGAATTTTTTTCACTGTTTTGACAAATTATTGTAAAACCGAATGTATTTCTCCACTGCTGTTTGCAACCTAGAAACGCTGTGACTTGGAGGCTAGGAAGAGCAACCCTCCCAGACCTCTGCTTCTGACCGTCTCGCCCTGGTGGCCGCTCACGCGCTCGGCCTGACACAGGCTCTGCTCAGCGCGCTCCCCAGAGGCTCTGCAGCGTTGACGGGGCACCCTGGGCAGGATCTGCGGTCTCGGGCATCCCGGCTGGGGAGGGGCAAGGTGGCCCCAGCTTTGTGGGGTGGCCCCGTCGGCAGGGCCGGGGTGGAGGAGCCTGAGTGACCACCTGGGAGAGTTTCTGCCTCTCCTGGGAGGTGGCCAGGGAGCGTTTTCAAAGTTGCCAGAGCAGCCGGTGCTTACTGACCTATTGCTTGAAAATAGAGTTTCTAAAAAAAAAAGAGGAAAGAGATGAATCGGGACCTTGGTGTCAGTTATTTTAAAAGGGTTCAATAACCTCTGCTTCACTGGGGTTGACAAACTGGATTTTACTCGTTGTGTTGTGTTCTTTTTTCATCTTTGGTAGGTATTCCCAATTTGAACCACATGAATGCCGTTGTTCTCAGGTTCCATCTGTAATGTTTAAAGCCTCTGTTTGTGAATTTCTCTGTAAAAACCCCTTCGAGTATTTGTTTTGCTTTTTAAACGTGGGAATTTTGGCAAGTTTTGCGCTGATTCTCAGGAAACTCCAAGGTGAGCAGAGCCCTTGAGACACACCTGCCCTCCCCTGTGCTCGTTAGGTGTTGGCCGTCACTTTTTTCCCGGGTCAACGGGTCTTTGATCCTTGACCAATGCTGTTTTCATGGTGGTTTGATGAAAAGGTGAGCACGAATCTTACTGCTGACACACTTTCCTCGGGAAAGTTGGCCACGAATTTACAAATAGAAAGTTGAGTATAAAGCAGTCAGGTATCATTTTGTTTCAGATTGCCACTGCTTGTCCAGATCTAGAAAAATGAACCACATTTTTGTCAGACCTACGAGGTATCTTTTATACATTAAATTAATCTCGGGTTGGCGGGCATCCTCATTGAGGGAGTAAGTGAAGCGCCGCCGTCAGAGCCCTGGCGATCTTCTTGGAGAAGATGCTTGTTTGAACAAAACAGGACGGAAAGCAGCTAGCGTTGTGTTCAGCCGGCGTCCTGAAAGACCCTTCCTGCTGAGCCGCCCTCGCTGAAGGCGCCCGGTCTGTGCACATCTGCTCTGGCTGTGCACCGTCTCGTGCTGCACCCAGCCGAGACGTCCTGCCCCGTCTGCCCGGCCCGTCTCCGTCCCGGCACCGACCCGAACACAGACCCAGAGCCTGGGTCACGCTTACCTGCGCGGCCGCCGCTGGCCACCTGCGTGTGTCCTCTGAGCAGACCTGTCCCCCGTCCCTGGGAGGGCAGCTCAGCCAGCCTCCGGGATGCGCTCACGGCTGGGGGGTGGCAGCGATTCTGGACTTGGGGGTGGAATCGGGACCTTCGCGGGACGCCAGAGAGGAGCGTGGAGGCTCCGGAGGCCAGCCCGTTGTCCTCGGCAGGCATCCCGGTCGGTTGTCGGCGGTTGTCGGTTGGTTGGCCCCTGGCGGCCGCAGGCAGGCTTTATAGACCCGCGGCTGGCGGGCGGGCACCTCCCACAGGTCCGGATGTAACCCCTTTTTTGCTGGGCCTTTTTCTCCCCCTCTGGCACTGAGCTCAGTCCCACCAGTCTTCAGGGAAGTTTCCAGTTGAACAGCTTTTTTTCACCCACTGATACAAACCTCTTTTTAAGTTTGAAGGGATTATAAATGGGTCTTATCTTTTAGATAAAAATCTGTCATCCTTTGGCGACGCTTACATATTCTTGCTTGTTTTAGCAATGGACTGCCTTTAAAACTAAAAGTAGATTTCCTAAGTTCGGAGAGTAGTGTGTGAATTATACATAGAGAATTTCACCCAGGAGTTTCACAAGACACTTGTAGAAAGAAATGTAAACCCAGCGAGTAGCAGGTATTTTCGGCAGGTGAGCTCAGAGTCGGGTAGACGAGTAGCCTCCGCTCCCCTTCCCTTTGCTCCCGAAGCCCCTGGAGGTGCCTGTCCTGCAGGTGTTGCCTAAGACCCCTCTTTCCGCCAGGGCTCCCGCCCTCCCGCTGTGCGCCTGCCCTGGTGCCGGCAGGACCGGCCTGACCCCACTTCCAGTGCCGACTGACCATGCGCCCCACCTACCGGCGGATGGATGTCACCATCGGCCTGGAGAGGCTGGCAAAACCGCCCCAAGCGTCCCCGGACACGCTCAGCTCGGGGCCGAGAGCTCTGCAGGCTCTCCGTGCCCTGGCTGCCGGCGAGAGTTGCGTGGTTGTCATCAGCACTGCATTTTAATCCATCTCCTACCTTCCTCTTGGGTGCCCCTTTTTTCACCTCTTTGGTTTTTGAAGCTGTGGGACTGAACTCCGAGTGGATGAACGAAGCACACCGCTGCAGTGTGAGCCCCCGCCTGGTGGGACGGGAGTGTGGGGTGAGGGCAGGGTCCCTGAGCCCCGGGGTCAGCGCGCTGTGAACCTTCTGCTCTGTTCCCAGCTGAGTGCGTGTGAGCTTGAAGGTGTTTTTTGAGCGATGCTGACTTAACATCCTTTGGGAAATGTACACGTTTCCACAGAAGACAGTGTTGAATTTTTTATGGAAAAGTACTAATGTTCAGGGTTCTTTCCAGCTGTGCTTCTAATAGGTTCGCTTTTTAAAGAATGGCGTGATCACATAAATGGGGCTGATTTGATTTTAGACCTGTTTCTGGCCAGCTGCACACGCAAGATGGCTTCAACACTAGAAATGCTGGAGACACCATTTTGAGAGCAGTGAGTCATGAGAAAGTACAGTTTCCCCTTGAGTTAAATAAATGACTAAAACACAAATTCAGACCCTGAAATAGCCGAGTCACGTCACTGAAGCACAGCCGCTCCCTCCTGGCGGGAACCACGGCCTGCAGGCCTGCCTCTCGTCCGCGTGTCCCCGAACTCACCTGGGGCCGATGGTCCCGGGCCGAGCTGGGGCCGCTAGGCCGCGGGCCCCCTTTTCTCGTGGCCCCCGGTGGATAAGTAATGGTCAACCCTCCTGCAGCTGGTCAGCGTGAGGGCCAGCCCACGGTGTTGGGGGGGCGTTAGGCCACTGAACCCCAGTTGATGTTCGCACGGGCAGGGCCCAAGAGGCCTCGTAGACGTTTTCGTGAGGCGAGAAGCCCGTCTGTACGTTCTAACATCCAGCCTTGAAAGAGCGCTTACTCCGCACTGGGCAGCGTGGCGCCCACCGTCTCGGAACCCTCCGTGAGCTCCGTCAGGTGAGGCGGTATCCCCGTGTACTGATGGGAAAACCGAGCTCAGAAGGAACGTCACCGGGGCCTCGGAGCTGGGGCTCGGCCCGTCTGAGGGCCTCCGAGCCCGAGGTCTCCTCTCCTCGCCGGGAGCCTCCCACATTGACCGTTGGCCTGAAGGGTGCTCGTCTTGGGGCAGAACTGCATTTCTTGGGATCTTCCTGTCCATCCCCGAACTGGGTCAGCAGCTGGGTGGTGCCCCTCGCCGCCCCTGCCCCACCTCACACAGCTCTCTGCTCTGTGTGGGGCTGCGGGGCGGGGCGGCCGGAGCCGCGGCTGGCGCTCCCCTCCCCGGGCTCCTCGCGTCTCGACACAGCCGTCATGCCCCTGTTGGTGTCGCGAGTCCTGGTCCTGCACGTGCGCAAGTGCGTGTGCCCGACAGCTGCCGGCGGAGGGCAGCCCCGTCGTGGGAAGGGTTTGCTGCTCCCCAGCCCCAGCGCAGGCGCCCATTGCGCGCATGGCCCCGCGGTATTTACGGTATTTACGACTCGAGGCAGCGGCCCAGGGCCCGGCTGGTGTTGACTCTCAGGCAGCTGGCTCCTCTGTGCCGTTGCCAGGAGCCTCCTGGACGTTTCCTTTTGGCCTTTGAGAAGGACCTGCCAGCAGCACAGGAACAGGGGTCTGCCCAGGGAGGGGCTGTCCCATCCCTGGGGGCTCTGGGTGGAATGCTCTAGAAGGCCTTGTCCCAGCCCCATGCTAGTGGCCCCAGCAGTGTCCTGGGAGGGGCGAGGAGCCCCAGGAGGCGGCTTCCCACCCCGTCAGCCCCGCTTTATCCCACACACCCTCTCCTGGAGTCAGGTGCCCCCCGCCACCAGAGAGCCTGTGTGTTTGCTTAGCTCTCGGTTGGCTCTGGAGCTCTCTCTCCGGCTCTGTGTGTCCTCACGGGGTGCAGGATGCGGGCTGAGTGGAGCAGAGACGCGGGGGCGGGGACGGGGTGGGGGGTCTGGGGGCCTCGACCTTCCAGCGGTCAGCCCCGCCCCCTCCTCCAGCCAGAGCAGCCCTTTGTCGTCTCAGGCTTTGTTTAAAGAAAGGCTCCTGCTGCTAAAAAGAAAGTTTGGGAGCCACCAGTTTACATTCTTGTGGCGGGTCCTAAGATGGTTCCTTTAGCCGACATACTTAGAAACGCAGCGTGAGCAGCTCCTCCAGGCTTGGCCGCCGTTTCTTCAGGGAGCCCTGCGCACTCGTGGACTTGCCGTCGCCTCGTCTGGTTCTAAGACTGGCAAGCCGTTGGCGTCTGTTACTGGGAATTGATTGATTGAGGTCCTTTCCCTTCTGGCCTGCACTCCTGCCACAAACCATAGGAAACTGGATGGACTCTAGGAAAGGGCTCTTCTCAGGTGCTGGCACCACAGGCCAAGCAGCGGGTGGACCTGAAGGGAGGTGGGCTGGGGAGTCTGTGTGCCTGCCCCTGGGCCAGGAGGGGCTGTTCCCGGGCGCTGGGGGCACAGGGCTGGGCTTCTGGGAGGCTGAGCGCGGTCCTGGAGGGGAGGGGCCAGGTCTGGGTAGCAGCCCCTGGACTCTGGCTGCATCTGCCTGCGGGGCACAAGCGTCCTTGGAGCCGCAGGCTGAGCCCTCCCCCGCCGCCCCAGCCCCCAGAGGCGGCCTGTCCTAGCCCCGCGCCATCTGTGAGCAGTCACGACAGTGCGCGGAGACCCTAGGATGGACCCGCGTCTCGAGGCTGCTCTGCACCTCGACTAACAGCCTGAGCACAGCCTCCAGAGAACCTGCCGCCCAGGCAAACAGTCAGTGCTCTGTAAGGACGCCGGCGATGCCCTGAGCACAGCCCTCCAGAGAACCCTGCCGCCCGGGCAAACAGTCAGTGCTCTGTAAGGACGCCGGCGATGCCCTGAGCACAGCCCTCCAGAGAACCCTGCCGCCCGGGCAAACAGTCAGTGCTCTGTAAGGACGCCGGCGATGCCCTGAGCACAGCCCTCCAGAGAACCCTGCCCGCCCAGGCAAACAGTCAGTGCTCTGTAAGGACGCCGGCGACGCTGAAACACCCAACAGGGAAAATTTCACATCCAGCATCTGCTGGTAAATGTGTCCCACGAAGAAGCAGCCTTTCCACGTCGGCGCCAACGCTGCGTGTCCTGCTGATGGTCTGGGTCGGGGGGCGGCTCACCCCTGACCCCCAGCTCTGTCCCTGGTGGGCGTGCTGCATGGGGTCCGTGGTAGAGGTTTCATGAATATGTGAGTAAGTGACAGAGAAGTAGTAGATGTCATTATACACCTGTCTCAGCTGGGCGGCGGGCACCACCCAGTGCGCCCCAGTGTAGAGGCTGTACCGGGGCCGTGGAGGTGTGTCAGTGCCGCTTCATCGGTCGTGACACCTGGAGAGGGACGGCTGTGCCTGCTTGGGGGCAGGAGATAAATGCAAAATTTTAAAATTCTTCGTATTTTTGTTGTGAATCTAAAAACTAAAAAAGCAAGGCCTTAATAAAAAATAAAAAAACCGAAGCTGTCAAAGGTAGAGGTTTCATAAAGCCAGAAAGATGCCTTCCCTTTGCGTGTCCCTGTTCTCTGCTCAACCAAGAAAACCGTGATGTAAATGCAGTGAGACTGATGGATGTAGCTTTGGAGTAAGACTAATTACCCTCCCTTGGATTTTTATGTTTCCTGTGTTACTAGCCTTTCTGCACGTACTGTCGAATAGAACAGATGAGGCTTTTGAAACAGCTTTTTGCCGGTCTATCCAGAGCTCCTGGTGACGGGCCCCCGCTGTCCGCCGGGTCACGGACAGCATGACAGGTGTGCGACGGTCACCACGGGCTCACACCCGTCGTCTTAGTGCTGGACACCTGTGCCTGTGGGTGATGTCCTCAGACCCCCAGTGATGCTGCATTAAAAAGACAAAACCAATGTTTGTTCTTGCTGAGATCTGTGCGGCCCCTGCTTCCTGGCAGAGCTGGAGGTCAACCAGCCACGACCGTTTAGGGCCAGGGTATGACAAGCCCATAAAGTTATTTGAGTAATGTTTTTATCTTCAAGATTCCTTCCTTGCCCTTTGGTTGGGGTAGGGGAGAGATGCTGGCCAGCAGACAGGCTAGAACCTTCCACCTGGTCAGGTGTCAGCCCGCACTCACTCCCCACTCCAGCCTCAGGTGTGAGTATTGGTTGGGCTAAGGTGTCATGCTTTTGTATAAACTGAGTTGAAAGCCGTAAAGCTCGTTTTCAGTAAGCACCTTCCGGACAGCCGGCATCCCTGTTGGCTCTCAGCACGCCGCTCTGGGTTTCTGCAGGGCTGGGAGAGCCCCCCGCTGGCCTGTGTGGCTTATGTCCACGGGCAGGGGCTCCTACTTGAGCCCCTTCGGGGGGAAGCTGTTGCCGGCCTCCCCGGCCTGCACCTCTGCCAGAGATGCTCCGACACTCAGCGGGGCCCAGCCACACGGCTGTGGGGAGGAGGGTGGCCGGGAGCCTGCACAGCTCTCCCCAGGCAGGGCCAGCTCCGCGAGGTTCCCAAGCGGCTCATCCCTGGGGGAGCCTCCGTCTCTCTGCAGCTCAAGCCTGGCCTGCTGGAGGAGAGCCTTGTGGTAGGGGAGGTGGAGGGCGATGGTGGTTAGGGCAACCAGGAACCACCAGCTGAGCGGAGGCCGCGCCCCTCTGCGTAGGAGCTGCCCGCCTGGCCCGCTGGACGCCGAGCGGGACGCCGAACGCCGGCAGCGGGACGAAGGCCAGGCTGTCATCTGGTCTGCCTGACACAGCCTGGTTTCGCAAAGCTCCCCAGACGTGCCCAGGCAGGGCCGCTGCCCCCGATGGCCGCTAGGCCAGCCCCCGCGGACAGGACAGAGGGCGCCATGGCAGGAATGCGAATGGCATCGCCAGCTGCACGTCCTGCGTGTTGAGGTAGCAGATGTTGGGCAGAAAGGAGAGGACGGCACAGCCCAGGTCGGCCGTGGCCAGGAAGTCTGGTTGGCCGATGGCCGCGAGTGACAGCACCGTCGCCAGCAGGCCGGGGCTGTGAAGTCCAGCAGGCAGGCTTCTGCGCCCCAGCCTGGCGAGGCCCCGGAGGAAGGTGGTCGGGTTAAAGAGCCCACGGGGACAGAGCCGCGTAGCCAATGCCACACTTTGCGCGGCCACGACGTCCTCCCTGGCTGTGGACGCACGTCATGGGAGCCAACTCTCACCAGGGGGACCTGGGCTGCCCTAAGTTAGGGACGCCCTGTGACCTCATTGAAAAGTTTTCTGGGTCCCACCCCGATTGCCAAGGAGGGTGGGCGGCCGTGGGAAGCGGTGGATCCCGGGCAGGTGCAGGTGGGATACAAGGACCCCCCAGGACGCCCCCACCTCCCTCGGCACTGATGGGGCGCATTCTGAGAAGCACGGTCGCGTGTGCGCCGCAGAAGGGCTCAGTGCCAGCTCTCCAGGGCGGGCTCACGGATCTCCGTTTCCAGCCAGTCGGTACCTCCTGCGGGCCTCATGGGGCCTCTGCCCTCGTGACGGGAACGAGCAGCCAGAGCCCACGCTGCTGGAAGGCGGGTGTCGCCGCCTTTGGAGCCAGAGAAGTTCTGACCAGTTCTGGCCTCTCCCTGGGGATGGGGGCTCTGCTCAGGCCTGAGTCCTGGAGAGGGAGGCCTTGAAGTAACAGTGCCCGCGGGCTCAGCCTTCCCGGCTCGGAAATCATTTTGTTTCCACGTAAATGTCTCCCCTCCGCAAACTTCACCTACGTTGAGGAGGCAGGGAGAGCGCTGCTGTTGTTCAGAGGAAACTGAAGGCAGTAAGCTGGACACCATTTCCACAGAACGCCGAAGGGGGCCGGCTCCGCCCACGGAAGGGCCGCGGCCGAGCTGCCGGTGCTGCGTGACTCGGCACAGGCCCCGCGCTTGCGACGGCGTTCTCAGGCACGCTGGCCGCCTGACTGCGGTCTCCGCATCCACGGGTTTGCTGTGGCCCTCCTCCTTGCTGTCTCTGGCACACGCGTGTGATTGCACACACATGCCTGTACACGTGTGTGCAACGCTGATGCCCTGCCTGAGTGCTGCTTGGTGTGCTGGCTTTGTTTTGACCCGCAGAGAGCACTGCCCACGTCCTCACCCTGCTCTCCACCCTACGCGCGGGCAGGGGGGTCTGGACCCTGGAGCCGCTCGTTCCCAGGTATGTGCCCGGCTTTCTCCGTCCGAGAGACACAGTGCACAGTGATGTTTTCCATGTGCCGGTGCTTAAGGCCGTGAGCGACTGCCAGGATGCTGGGTGACGTCAGAATTAAGATTGGTGACCAGACTGAGAGGAGATGAGTTGGCCTGTCTCTTTAATTAAGGCAAATCGGAAAAAAGATCTCGTGAACATCGACCCCAGGTCGGAAGACGGCATCAGGCTGTCCTGGTGTCTGATCTCCACGGCGGCCGGCGTTTCAGGCCCCTTCGGGCATGCGCCTTGGTCCCTGCTGGTGGTGTGGGGTCAGGGCCACGCAGCTGTGGCTGTCAGTTGTCACCTGGTGGCCGGGCAGGGGGAGGGTGTGTGTCCGAACCTGGCCCCAGAGTGCCTCCCGGCCTTCCCTCCAAGGCCAGGGCCTTCCTTGGGTGAGGAGAACCCCAGTGTGTGTGTGTGTGTGTGTGTGTGTGTGTGTGTGTGTGTGCTAGAACCATTTTAATATAATTATACCTACCTGCCAAATCCAGGAAGAAAGGTTCACGCGTATATAACTTTTCCAGTTAACATCTGCAAGCATAAACAGCGAGGATCTCAGCTTGTAAATACATTAGGGTCAGAGCAATTGACCAACGTCTCTTTACGGCTGGGCTTACCAGCAGCAAAGTACAGATGAGTTAGCGTCCTTTTGTTTCTCTTCGCTCACTCTTCTTGTCCAGAGACATTCAGTTGTAAAGGTTCAGTGTGGCTCACCTCCAGCCAAAGGTGTAATCTTTCTAGATGAGTACTCAGTTGCTCTGAATTTGCTTGTAATCGTAACCCATTTAATCACAGAAGAACCCCTGCAGAGGCGGAGTTCAAGGTTGCTCTGCCATAACAGGAGATCGCCGTTTTGAAGCCCAGCACAGACTAAAAACCTCAGGCGCACCGTGTGTGTGTAAGACGCACCCTGACTGTCTCGTAAGCACACACTGACTCCTCGTGAACATTACTCTTAAAGCAGAGCGTCTGGGACAGTCAGTCGCACGACTCGCACAGCCTGGAAAGTTTTCAGTGCCGGCTACCAGTTGGTCGTGAGACGTGAGTGAGCTCGAGACCCTGTCCATTCCTAAGATCCACCCAAGGATTGGCTGAGACACTGGAACACCTCTGCTTGAGAAGGCTACGTCCTTCCCGCCTTTCCCTCACAATTTCGTTTTGTTTGTTTACCTTTGGTGGTATTTGGTTGCACGTGGCTAGAATGCTTTCATCACTTTGCGAATCAGCAAAACCAACGAACTGAAACTATGACAGGATCTGAAGTATCGAATGGTTGGTCCGTCTCAGGTAGCTGGTTGGCAGGCCCCTCCAAGGCCTTTCACTTTTCCTCCTCTGCCTCCCGGGACACTGATCACATGAGTGAGCACCACACCGTCTAACGCGGCTGACCAGTGCCGGGCTAGAACCGGCTAGAACCGGAATGCCTAGCTCAGCCTAACCCGTGCCTGGCTAGAACAGGCTAGAACCGGCTAGAACCGGATAGACTAGGACTGCCTAGCCAAGGCTTGGCTGGACCTGGCTAGAACGGGCTAGACCCGGAATGCCTAGCTCAGCCTAACCCGTGCCTGGCTAGAACAGGCTAGAACCGGCTAGAACCGGATAGACTAGGACTGCCTAGCCAAGGCTTGGCTGGACCTGGCTAGAACGGGCTAGACCCGGAATGCCTAGCTCAGCCTAACCCGTGCCTGGCTAGAACAGGCTAGAACCGGCTAGAACCGGATAGACTAGGACTGCCTAGCCAAGGCTTGGCTGGACCTGGCTAGAACGGGCTAGACCCGGAATGCCTAGCTCAGCCTAACCCGTGCCTGGCTAGAACAGGCTAGAACCGGCTAGAACCGGATAGACTAGGACTGCCTAGCCAAGGCTTGGCTGGACCTGGCTAGAACGGGCTAGACCCGGAATGCCTAGCTCAGCCTAACCCGTGCCTGGCTAGAACAGGCTAGAACCGGCTAGAACCGGATAGACTAGGACTGCCTAGCCAAGGCTTGGCTGGACCTGGCTAGAACGGGCTAGACCCGGAATGCCTAGCTCAGCCTAACCCGTGCCTGGCTAGAACAGGCTAGAACCGGCTAGAACCGGATAGACTAGGACTGCCTAGCCAAGGCTTGGCTGGACCTGGCTAGAACGGGCTAGACCCGGAATGCCTAGCTCAGCCTAACCCGTGCCTGGCTAGAACAGGCTAGAACCGGCTAGAACCGGATAGACTAGGACTGCCTAGCCAAGGCTTGGCTGGACCTGGCTAGAACGGGCTAGACCCGGAATGCCTAGCTCAGCCTAACCCGTGCCTGGCTAGAACAGGCTAGAACCGGCTAGAACCGGATAGACTAGGACTGCCTAGCCAAGGCTTGGCTGGACCTGGCTAGAACGGGCTAGACCCGGAATGCCTAGCTCAGCCTAACCCGTGCCTGGCTAGAACAGGCTAGAACCGGCTAGAACCGGATAGACTAGGACTGCCTAGCCAAGGCTTGGCTGGACCTGGCTAGAACGGGCTAGACCCGGAATGCCTAGCTCAGCCTAACCCGTGCCTGGCTAGAACAGGCTAGAACCGGCTAGAACCGGATAGACTAGGACTGCCTAGCCAAGGCTTGGCTGGACCTGGCTAGAACGGGCTAGACCCGGAATGCCTAGCTCAGCCTAACCCGTGCCTGGCTAGAACAGGCTAGAACCGGCTAGAACCGGATAGACTAGGACTGCCTAGCCAAGGCTTGGCTGGACCTGGCTAGAACGGGCTAGACCCGGAATGCCTAGCTCAGCCTAACCCGTGCCTGGCTAGAACAGGCTAGAACCGGCTAGAACCGGATAGACTAGGACTGCCTAGCCAAGGCTTGGCTGGACCTGGCTAGAACGGGCTAGACCCGGAATGCCTAGCTCAGCCTAACCCGTGCCTGGCTAGAACAGGCTAGAACCGGCTAGAACCGGATAGACTAGGACTGCCTAGCCAAGGCTTGGCTGGACCTGGCTAGAACGGGCTAGACCCGGAATGCCTAGCTCAGCCTAACCCGTGCCTGGCTAGAACAGGCTAGAACCGGCTAGAACCGGATAGACTAGGACTGCCTAGCCAAGGCTTGGCTGGACCTGGCTAGAACGGGCTAGACCCGGAATGCCTAGCTCAGCCTAACCCGTGCCTGGCTAGAACAGGCTAGAACCGGCTAGAACCGGATAGACTAGGACTGCCTAGCCAAGGCTTGGCTGGACCTGGCTAGAACGGGCTAGACCCGGAATGCCTAGCTCAGCCTAACCCGTGCCTGGCTAGAACAGGCTAGAACCGGCTAGAACCGGATAGACTAGGACTGCCTAGCCAAGGCTTGGCTGGACCTGGCTAGAACGGGCTAGACCCGGAATGCCTAGCTCAGCCTAACCCGTGCCTGGCTAGAACAGGCTAGAACCGGCTAGAACCGGATAGACTAGGACTGCCTAGCCAAGGCTTGGCTGGACCTGGCTAGAACGGGCTAGACCCGGAATGCCTAGCTCAGCCTAACCCGTGCCTGGCTAGAACAGGCTAGAACCGGCTAGAACCGGATAGACTAGGACTGCCTAGCCAAGGCTTGGCTGGACCTGGCTAGAACGGGCTAGACCCGGAATGCCTAGCTCAGCCTAACCCGTGCCTGGCTAGAACAGGCTAGAACCGGCTAGAACCGGATAGACTAGGACTGCCTAGCCAAGGCTTGGCTGGACCTGGCTAGAACGGGCTAGACCCGGAATGCCTAGCTCAGCCTAACCCGTGCCTGGCTAGAACAGGCTAGAACCGGCTAGAACCGGATAGACTAGGACTGCCTAGCCAAGGCTTGGCTGGACCTGGCTAGAACGGGCTAGACCCGGAATGCCTAGCTCAGCCTAACCCGTGCCTGGCTAGAACAGGCTAGAACCGGCTAGAACCGGATAGACTAGGACTGCCTAGCCAAGGCTTGGCTGGACCTGGCTAGAACGGGCTAGACCCGGAATGCCTAGCTCAGCCTAACCCGTGCCTGGCTAGAACAGGCTAGAACCGGCTAGAACCGGATAGACTAGGACTGCCTAGCCAAGGCTTGGCTGGACCTGGCTAGAACGGGCTAGACCCGGAATGCCTAGCTCAGCCTAACCCGTGCCTGGCTAGAACAGGCTAGAACCGGCTAGAACCGGATAGACTAGGACTGCCTAGCCAAGGCTTGGCTGGACCTGGCTAGAACGGGCTAGACCCGGAATGCCTAGCTCAGCCTAACCCGTGCCTGGCTAGAACAGGCTAGAACCGGCTAGAACCGGATAGACTAGGACTGCCTAGCCAAGGCTTGGCTGGACCTGGCTAGAACGGGCTAGACCCGGAATGCCTAGCTCAGCCTAACCCGTGCCTGGCTAGAACAGGCTAGAACCGGCTAGAACCGGATAGACTAGGACTGCCTAGCCAAGGCTTGGCTGGACCTGGCTAGAACGGGCTAGACCCGGAATGCCTAGCTCAGCCTAACCCGTGCCTGGCTAGAACAGGCTAGAACCGGCTAGAACCGGATAGACTAGGACTGCCTAGCCAAGGCTTGGCTGGACCTGGCTAGAACGGGCTAGACCCGGAATGCCTAGCTCAGCCTAACCCGTGCCTGGCTAGAACAGGCTAGAACCGGCTAGAACCGGATAGACTAGGACTGCCTAGCCAAGGCTTGGCTGGACCTGGCTAGAACGGGCTAGACCCGGAATGCCTAGCTCAGCCTAACCCGTGCCTGGCTAGAACAGGCTAGAACCGGCTAGAACCGGATAGACTAGGACTGCCTAGCCAAGGCTTGGCTGGACCTGGCTAGAACGGGCTAGACCCGGAATGCCTAGCTCAGCCTAACCCGTGCCTGGCTAGAACGGGCTAGACCCGGAATGCCTAGCTCAGCCTAACCAGTGCCGGGCTAGAACCGGCTAGAACCGGAATGCCTAGCTCAGCACGTTTAAAAATCACCCACAAAAAGAGGTTTTGCAGGTCCTCACAAAACCTGGAATTTCCACGAAGATGTCTGATCTTTATAATCCAAGCAGCCAGCATTGAAGTTAAGCTTCCAGGAGACAGTTTGGTCCTTATAATCCAAGCAGTCAGTGGTTCGGTTAAAACCCAAGCCTGAAGCTCCATATCCCTGGGTGGAAAGAGACGCTGGGGACTGATTGAGATGGCTGGTAGACTGCACTGGTGCCCATGGGACTGAGTGTGGTCCCTGGTCTGGGAAGCTGGTGATGCATAGGGGTCAAATGAGATCCACAGTCCACGCCCCACAGTAGGAAGCTGAGCCAACATATCCTTGACTATAACCTGAAGCCTGAGTATAGGTCGTGGGGTAGGACCTCTGCGTGCGGGAAGAGGAGGTGGACAAGGGGTCTGACGGTGGGGGGATGGAAGCTGGGCTCCAGATAGACACAGGAGTACTGCTGCTGGAAGTGGCTGGGCCTGAGGTGCTAGAGGGGGCAGTGGACTGGCCACTTGTTCCGCCCTTGGAGCTCACCTCCCGAGAGGAGACGTTCTCTCTTTGGCAGGCCTCGCTGTTTTGACCTCCATTCTCTGTTGCTGCTGCTGCTGGCCGCGCTTAGCGCTTCAGTTCTCCAGCCACACCTGTACCCTGGACTCGGGCAAGTTGATTTTCAGCGCCACCTCCTCCCACGTGAAGACATTTGGGTATCGGGTCTTAGCAAACAACGCTTCCGGCACATCTAGCTGCGCCCGGGTGAACGTCGTCCTCTCCCGCTGCTGTTTCCAAGGGGTGCTGGATAGCCAGCCCATCAAGGGGTGCAGCAAGTCCATGCCCGAAGTGGTCAGACTCAGCCCACTGACTGCGTAAGGCGGTTGCTTAAGATAAGCCATCGTGCTAAGGTTGTTTGGAGGGGCAAAGTTGGCCCAAATCCGGGGGACCCAGCCGGAAGGTCTTGCTTCGCCCGGGGTGGACAGATTCAGAGTCCTGGTGGGTGGGTTTGGAGTGGTGGAGCTAAGGCAAAGCAAACAAACAGAGGTGCTGGTTTACTGCTTTGGGGGACGCAGCTCTTCCACGTTCCACCACTAACTTAAGAAGAGTGAACCCCAGCTTTACGGCATCATCTTTCTTCCCCCACGCCGTGGGCTTTCTGGCGGGGGGCCATGGACGTGGGGTCCACAGATGGGAGCTGGTGTCCTGGCGTGGCCACGGCTTGTTGCGCCTGGGCCACCTGAACTCTCGGGTCCTGGCCTCCCCATCTGCACGGCGGACACCAGAACAGCCTCTTCCTAGGCTGGGTAAGCTTCGCGGACAGGAAGACCCTGCAGAGCCCCTTGCCAGGGGTGGGCGCTGGGGCGCTGGTTTCCCCATCGGGCCGGCCCACCCGGCAGGGCTCCGTTCCCTCTCCTCCCCAGGCACGCGAGCAGAGGGTAGAGTTCGTGGCTTCAAGTACCTTGCAGACCCACATGGATGCCCACGCCTTCCTTTGCTTTCAGAATCCGGCCCGGGGGCCAGGTGTCCTGGCGGGTGGGACCTGGGACCTGGCTCCCTGAGCCCCTGGTCTTGGAGGGCCCGCCTGGCGCAGCATGGTGGGTCTAGGGGCTCCGAGCCCTCCTCCCGGCGGGGCCCCGGCCACACACCTGACCGAGCGACAGCCTCCTCACCAGCCGGGCTGACCAGCTGTCCTCAGCTCCATTCCTGGGTGTATTTGGGAAGATAGCGTGAAACACTGGAGGTGTTTTCTCCGGAAATCGTCCACGGTCCTGTCCCACCCCCCGTTCCCACCCCTCTGTAGCCTGGGATCCACTGTAGCCTTGAGGGTCTCCCCTCCCCTTCACCCCCAACGAGAAGTGGGGGGACAGGGCACAGAGAGGGGTGGGTGAGCTCTCAGGAGTCGGGGCACCCACCACGGGCAGACACGGTGGTAGCACTTTCTGCACGGATTTGCTCTGAGCTGACGGTGATCCACACGAGGCGGTGCAGGCGTGATCCCACCTTACAGCTGAGGTGTGAGTCAGAGCGATGACGCGGGGGTCGCTGGTGGCGTCCAGCCCTGCGCCTGGACTGCCGGACCCAGGAGCCGGAGGGTGTGTCAGCATGTGCCCACGTGAGGTCTGTCATCGGGGGGCATCTGGCCTGTGAGCGCAACCCACGCCAGGCGCCTGGCATCCTGGTGCCGGTCCTCGATGGTCGGCGTCTGGCCTGGCCAGGTGGGGCCTGTTCTCGGCAGCCGCACGATGCAGCCCGAGCAGGATTCGCCGTGACGTTGGGTCGTTTCTGGGTTTGGGCTCTACGAGCAGAGGTGCCATCAGAATTTGTGGGTGGGTTTTCACCTGAGCGTAAGTTTCCTTTCCCCGGTGAGCGCCTGAGGGTGTGCTCGTGGGTTCGCAGGGGAAGCGTTTGAGGCACGTGAAGCAGCCAGCATTCTCCCACGTGGCCGGCCACCCGCCCTCCTGCCGGGAGCCTCCCTTGGAGGCTCTTATGTGAGGCTTGGAATTTCCCGGGAAGACGGACCCCCGGCTTGTTCTAGTGCCAATTTCAGACCAAGGGCCAGGGCTTCTGGGGCCCTTCCCTCAGCCTTGCAAAAGGGTCACCAAGGTCCAGCCCCGGGTTCCCCGGGAGCACCCGCGGCCCGAGCCCAGAGGATGCTGTGCCCTCCGTGGCAGCTCTTGGCCGCCGCTCCCGACACAGTCCTGAGAGGGTCTACAAAGCGGGCCTTGCTCACCAGGATTGCCTGGGTCAGAGGGTGGGGAGACGAGCCCGTCCCGGTGGTGGGGGTTCTGTGTGGGGTTTGGGTGGTCCTGCGTCTACATGGAGTAGGCTCCACGTCAGGCGGGAGTGCTGCCAAGCCCCTCGGTGCTTTGTGTGCTCCTACACAGTTTTGCAGACATCTCAGTGGGTACGTAGCTACGGTAGCGCGGTGACCGTCATTTACTAACCACCGCCTCTGTGGACGCTTGCTTCTGAATCTTTGCCGTCATGGGTGCTTTTGGGTCCTGAGTGTGAACCTGTGCAGTCAGGGTCGCCCCAGTGGTTCTGTGCGTCCTCGGCTGGCCAGGACGGGGCACGGCCTCTGCCAGGCTCTCCTGCGAGCACTTGTCACCACGCTGCCCTGTGGTCCCATCTGACTCGGATACTGACCTCTTGGGAACTGTCTTGGGCTGCGTCTTCTGAAGGGCCTCAGCACGCTGACTTGTAACCCTGAAGGTGCATGAGACGTGGTGACCGCCCCCACACCCTTCGTGTCAGCCTGCTGGTGGGAGGGGGCGGGCGGGCCACATGGCTCTCTAGCCCTTTCCACCCGGCCATTCGCTGCCTGCCTCGTGCCCACCAGCAGGACTCGGCCTTTTAGGGCCTTCCTGGCTGCGTACATGTCCGCTCCAGTCCCCTGTGCTACGCAGACCGGGGGCCGAGAGGCCAGGTGCGGCAGCGTGGTTGACGGTACGCACGTGGACCCTGGGTCTCTCACGGGTCCTGCCTGGGTTGGTGGCCCTGGGTCACAAGGTGGCGACTTCCTGCTTCTTCTCCCTCCTCTCTCCTTCCCTCTGAGTGTCTGCATAGACTTTTTTTTTTTTTTTGCAGTACGCGGGCCTCTCACTGTGGTGGCCTCTCCTGTTGCGGAGCACAGGCTCCGGACGCGCAGGCTCAGCGGCCATGGCTCACGTGCCTAGCCAGCCGCTCCGCGGCATGTGGGATCTTCCCGGACCAGGGCACGAACCCGTGTCCCCTGCATCGGCAGGCAGACTCTCAACCACTGCGCCACCGGGGAAGCCCCTGCATAGACTTTTAATTCCACGCTCGCTGTTGTTTTTACGCTCAGATAGTCCCAAGCGAGGCTGAGGGGAGAGCTCCCGGTCCTGTTGACACGAGCCATTCGTCTTCTAGCTCTTTCTTGCTTTCTGGTGAAGAGAGATGCCCGAGGCCAAATCTCTAAGGAACCCTGACCCTTCGTGTGACCCTCTGTAGATTTGGAAACTTCTGTGTGCACAGGTGACGGGCAGTCCCCGCGGGTCTGGCAGCTGGCCATCGTAAGCAGGCCCCTTCCCGTCGCACCAGTCGCTGTTGCCTCTTTCTTGATAAAAAGTTTTTCTACAAAAGCTCCAGCACTTCTTACAAGTCCATGTCACCTGACTGCTTTGCTCGCTCTTTACCTTCCTGCCGTGGCTCGGCCCCTGCGTGCAGTGCTCTGCCTTAGTGACCCGACTGCTGAAGGTCAGAGATTCGGCATGAAGTCCAGTGTCGGGCTGCCCCCGTGAAAGCCGGGCCCCGTGGGCTCAGTGCCGCCGGGTGTGCGTGTGCGTGTGCGTGCGCACGCGGAGCGGCACCCCGTGGGCCGAGCTCACCTTCCCTGCTGTGAGGGCGTGTCTTGTAAAAGCAGGATTTGCTGTGAGTCCTGAGAGACCCGAGGCTCCTGGGCCAGAGCATCTGCACAGCCCGACTTCTGAAGGAAACTCTGGGAAACTCCGGGAAGCGGGATGGGGCCTCCTCGTCTGGGGTCGGCGCTCCACGCTGTTAGGAGCTGCCGGGGGCCAGTCCCGCAGGGCGCGCCTGCGTGGAGAGTGAAGGGCCGCGGCGGCCACTGGAGGGCGCCCCGTGAACACGCCTGCTTGGAGGCTGGCAGTCGGTCACCCAGCCGCCTGTTATCCTGCTTAGAACCTAAAAGCGCAGTCCATCGGCGACCTGCCTCGTGGGCTCACGTGGTGGTGAGGGCGGGAGGTTTTGCAGTGGCCCTGCCCCCTCTCCCCACGGAGCAGCTGAGAAACCCACAAGCGTGAAAGAAGCGCTGGGTTCTCAGTGTCCAGGGCGAGGAGTGTTGACAGATGGCACAGCTGTGTGAGCAGCCCTCCGAGGAGCCCTGGCCTCGTGGGAGCCCTAAGCGAGGCCAGTGGGTGTCTGTCCCCTTTGAAGGGTTGTGTGCGTGACGTGCAGAGCGGGAGTGAGATGCTCTGTCACCGTCTGTACCGTGGCTTTGGCCCCGCAGTGACGCAGGCACGTGGGATCCGACCTGCATTGGCCCCGTGGACGCACCATGGGCCCTTGGACGGCTCGGCAGCTGATCCACGTAGGACTTACGGGCCCCCACGGCTGCGGGCGTCCAGACCCACGTGGTGCAGGGTCAGCTGTGAAGAGGACAGAGGAGCCACGGAGTAACTGAAGAGGCTGGGGTTTAAGTCATGACGGGAAAAACCTGTTTCTGTGATACTTTCTGCTGTTTGCCGACACGTCACACACCCCTGGAAATACACACGTAAGAATTCAGAAATTGGCTGATAACGATCACATAATTCAGTCTTCAAGCCTGCGAGTCTTCAGCAGTTTCCTCTTTCTCAGGTACATATGCAGCAGTTCAGACCATCTGGGTGGATGTAACAGGCTCGAAGTGACAAAGCCCCCAAATTTACCAGCTGACTTTAAATTCAGTAACTTGATGTGTAGTTCAACTTCTTAATGACTTATTCCTGGTTTATCCTTTGTCAAGTGCCTTTTTAAAAAAAAAAAATTTTATTTATTTTTGGCTGCGTTGGGTCTTCGTTGCCGTGCGCGGGCTTCTCATCGCAGCGGCTTCTCTTGTTGCGGAGCATGTGCTCTAGGCACGCGGGCTTCAGTAGTTGAGGGCATGCAGCCTCAGTAGTTGTGGCCCGTGGGCTCAGTAGTTGTGGCTCACAGGCTCAGTAGCTGTGGCGCATGGGCTTAGTTGCTCCGCGGCATGTGGGATCTTCCCGGACCAGGTCTCAAACCCGTGTACCCTGCATTGGCAGGCGGATTCTTAACCACTGCGCCACCAGGGAAGCCCCTCAAGTGCTTTTTATAATGGAACAAATGTTTGATATCTTGATGTATCTGCTACAATTAGCAAAAGATCCAGTTTCCTACACTAAATTTTATAACCTTCATGAAATAAATTCAAGGTTAAACTCACCTTTGGGATCTTAAATAATGAAGCATGGCAAGGTAGGTGAGCTTTTGTCTACTGACAAAAATAAGATCGTTAACTTTAAAATCATAGTCAAGAGGTGTCAGTAGCAGAATTAACGACCTTAGAACATAAACTGGAAAACTTCTGGTATCTTGCAAATGCATTTGAAGAATATAGGACTGGTAAGTTAAGAAAACAGGATTGAGGGGACTTCCCTGGTGGTCCAGTGGTTAGGATTCTGCTTCCACTGCAGGGGGCATGGGTTCAATCCCTGGTCAGGGCACTAAGATCCCACATGCCGTGCGGCCAAAATAAATAATTAAAACACACAGAGAGATTAAAAAAAAAGGATTGCGTGTACCATTCACCTTGGCTTTTTCCAAGTAGTTCCTCCTTCTCTTCTAAGTGGCTCGAGTCTACGGCCACACCACCCCGAGCCCCAAAATCAGAACGGCTCAAAAATTCACTGCAGTGTTTGGCAACGTGGCAGGAGTACTGGGAATCAAACCAAACATACTGGGACAGCAGGAAGTGACCGAGGTGAATTCAGCATGAGATCGTCAAGCAAACGTCCACAGAAAGTAGTTCTGTGTTGTGGCACCAGCGGCCGAGGCAAAGGTGGGCTTGTGCCCTGCGGCGCGGGGGCCCTGGGGGGGGTGTCTGAGATGCAGCAGACGGGCCTGCAACTGAGACCCCACTGTGTCCCTCTGTCACCAGTAGAGGTGGACACCGGGACGGGGGAGGGACAGAAACGCGTGGCTGCTGCTGTCTGACACCTCCCTACCCAGGAGGCCCCCAGAGACTAGACAGCTTGCGACCAAAGCCACTGAGAAATTGATCAGAAATAAAGTGATTTCAGGCCCCCTGTCCTGTTTGGGGAAGACCAGCTGGGCTGAGCGGTGCAGGACTGTAGGCAGAGATCTGGGCGCTGGGGGTTTACCTTTTCCCAGGAGCCGTGGGAGCAAAGAGCAGAAAGGGAAGCGGGGGTGGTGGGGTGGTGGTGGCTTTTATTCTCAGCTCCCACGGGGCTGCCGTACCTGCCGGGACCCTGTGGGGCGCCCTCAGCACAGCCCACTGCTGGGGCAGCTGCTGGAGGAGCCGAGGGGATGGGGAATTTGAAGACAAATCCCACCACAGCCCGGGGCCCTGGAGGCGGCTGTGCTCTTGTCACCAACCGACCGGAGCCGCCCAGACACCTCTTCAGTCCCTCCCTCCCCATCCCTGAGGTTTACTGTCCAGAACCATCCCCAGGGCCACATCGGGCAGGGCGGGGACCATCCCCGGCATCCAGTGTGTGTCTGTGCTTTTCTGCACAGGCTCTTCAGCCTGGAGGGGAAACAGTCTGCACGTAGAAAAGCACTGCAGCTCACTCAGGGCTCAATTTCCCAAGAGACTGGGACCAAATGGGGCGATTTCCCCGGTTGATGCCACAGAAAAGAGCCAGCCTCCTCCTCAGGGCAGCTGGGTGGTCAGAAGTGAACATGCGTGTATTTATGTGGCAGAAGCCCAGGGGCTGGGGCAGCGCCCACCATCACATTCATCTTTCCTCAGAAAGGTAACCTCGTACCTTTGCTGCAAACTTGAAAAACGAATCTTTGTTTCTAGGGAGTTTGGGGGTTTCAGAACTGAGGGTTGTGGGGCAGTAATTTCTTTGTGAAGACTTGGGGTGGGGGAAGGGAGGCTCCTCTGCGCCCCGCCCCGTCGGTCAGGTCGTCTGGTCTGTACCGTCCCGTCCGTCTGTCCCAGGAGCAGGCAGCACCCTTGTGGCCCCGGTGACGCCCGCCTGTCCAAATCCCTCTTTCCCGTCGGCAGTCCCATCGGCTTTCGGGTTAGGTTAGAAATCCTAACAGCACTTTTCTTCCTTCAGTTTATGTACTTTTGTGCACTTTGGGGACTTGTTTAGGACAGACCCACGCTGGCCCAGCGACAGCGGACGTGACCCGGGGGCACACCTGGGGTCAGGAGAGGCCCCGTCCGGACTCTTCGCCCACCACGTCCACGTGGACGCAAGTCGCCAGCAGCCCCGGCCCCGCGAGCCCACCACCCACCCATCCCCCGAGTGCGCTTCCGTGTGTCTCCTTCATTTTAATACCTTCTGACTTTCCTACCAAACGCCTCTTCATAAACAACAAAACAAGAGGGAGGGGGGATGGAGTATTTTAACAATACAAAGTATAAATAGTGGCGTTAGATTTTCATCACTCATTTGAAAGCCAGACATGAGGCTGAGGGAAGCAGGCTGCTGCAGGCGTGGACCTGAAAGGTGCCCGTAGGAGACAAGCACACACCCTGCGGACGGCCAGGTACCCCGATGGCACAGCTCATCCTCACACCTGGCGCCTGCTGCTCGGACATCACGGCCTTGGCCTCAGGGTGGCTTCTTGTGGGAGGACATGGGAAGCTCCCAGCGGACTTGCCTGGTTCTGCCTGGTCTCCTGGGGAGAGGGAGGGAGGGAACGAGTGATGCAGGGCCAGCAAGTCTCCTGGATGCCAGAGTGGGGGGGCGGGGGAGGGAGGGAGCAAGCTGCGGGCGCGGGGGACCCGGTCACTGCGGGCTGTGCCTTCTGCCACGCGCCGTCTGCCCCTCGGTTGGCCGAGGCCCGTGGAGCAGCGTCTACGCCATCACCGGCTGTGCCCCCGCTTCGTCCAAGGAGCAGCTCTGGTGCCCACGTTGCAGCTTCTTCATCAGCCGCCGGAGTTTGCCGGGGAAGTTTCTGTCCATGTGGCGGTAAAGAAGCGGCACCACAGCGCTGCTGGCGAAGGCCAGGAACCTGGACAGGTCCTTGGCGAGGAGCAGCGCCCCCAGGTGGTGCCCGTCCGCTGGCCTCCCCCGCGCAGCCAGGACCGTGCGCCCCAGGAGCGTCAGGTAGTGGGGCGTCCAGAGCCCGAACTGCGCACACACGGTGGCCACCAGCAGCCTGTGCGCCGAGGGGTCCGGCTGGCCCGCATCCCGGTCGAGTGGCGTGTCCTCCTTCCGGATCCGCGCGAGGAGCACGAGCGCGTACAGCACGGCCAGGACGGGCACCAGGTACCCGCTGAGCAGCATGATGGCGTCGGCCGCCTCCGTGTGCCGCACCTGGGAGCACTCGGCCAGCCTGGCAGCCACGTGGCCGCAGATGTAGAAGAGCAGGGAGGAGAAGCCGGTGAGCAGGGCACCGCCCCACACGAAGCCGCACACGTGCCTGGTGTTGTAGACGCTCGACATGTAGGTGCGCGGCAGCGCCCGCTCGATGTAGCAGTCGAGGGCCAGCAGCGCCGTGGAGTACAGGGTCACCAGCGCCGCCACGTTGAACAGCACCAGCAGCGTGACGTGGACCTCGCTGCCCGCGTCCCACACGGCCCAGCCGGCAGCGCCGGGGCCCAGCAGGTGCGCAGGCGCCAGGGCGCCGAGGACCAGGCCGGCCGCGGCCATGTTGGCGAAGTAGACGTCGGGCATGGTCATACCGCCCGGGTCGTGCAGGTTGACCAGCAGCAGCAGGGCGTTGTAGCCGAGGCCGAGGGGGACGCCGACAAGCAGGTAGAGCAGCGAGAGGGCGGACAGGGCCCGCTGGACATGCTGGCAGGGGAGCTGGTCCTCGCCGCCCGTGCCGTTGAGTGGGCAGCTCCACATGGCGGGCTGTGGGGAGAGCAGCGCGTGAGTCCTGCCTTCGACCGGACCTGGGCCCCTCCCTGCCCCCTGAACCAGCTGGGACGGCCAGAAACTGCCACATGCGTGTTTTCTGTGGTCGCAAGGTGGCGTGGCTGGAAGCTGTGAGGACCCTACCGGCCGCGGGAGCCTCCCTGGCCCCGTTTGCCAGGGAAATGTACAGCTCTTGGAGCCATAACGTGCCTGCTGTCACCTTTTGGTGATGGGTGGTGACTGGGTGGGCCACGGTGACAAAAGCCTGTAGAGGAGGGGGTGGACCCGAGGCCTGGCCTCCCGCAGCCCCGTCAGCCCCCTCCGTGGGAGCTGCAGCCCTGCCGGCGCATCCCTGGTTTCCCATATCAGTCGCGGAATCCTGCGATCACCCTGCTCCACGCTCCCCACCGTCCTGCGTCTGGGCCGAGGCGTGCCGGGTCGGGGTGACGCAGGTCCCGAGCTGCTGCCCTCCTGCCGGCTCCGTCACGTCTGGAAGGGGCACAGCCGCTGCAGGGACACGGGTCCTCCCTCCAGAGCCCTGGGGTCAGGGGAGCCGGCGGGAGCTCCAGGCAGGTGACACGCCCTCGTGGGGTCCTCGGAGCCCTCTGCGTCCTCTTCTTGCTGACTCAGTGCTGGCTCCCTCTCTCCCATCTCCGTCCCAAATGCCTGCAGGCTCCTGCTTGCTGAGCCACGGCCTGGAAAGTGGCTGGGGGCCGGGGAGCCGGTCCACCAGAGCGGCCTGTGCGTGCTGTGACCAGCCTGCGGCCTGGTCCCCCTCCACTCCGGCCTCACACGGCTCACAGGGCGTCCAGCGGCCCCCGGGCCTCAGTCCCTACCCTCCTGCCGTCCACGCACTCTCACTCTCCCACCACGCCTGCCCTGCCTCACTCCGGGCCCCACGTCTCCTGGTGCCTGGGCCACACTTCTGCACGCGTGGGCGTCCATCTGCGGGTTCTCGTGACACCCCCCCCTCCCGGGGCGGGTGCAACGGCTCTTCCCTCTCTGTTTCCAGCCAGTTTGAGGCACGAGGGTTGTGTCTGGAAGGACCAGCGTGTGGGATGGGCAGCCCTGCCCTCTGGCTCCCCCCATGGCCCCACGGCAGGTCCACTGGCGCCCCCGCCCCTCCTGGGGGTCCCCATCCATGTGGCTCAGCCAGGGGAAGTCAACTGAGCAGAGGTTCTCGGAAACCGAGGACAGAAGGGGGGGCCCTGTGGGCTCGTGGGCCACGGCCAAGGAGGGCAGGGGGGAGCGCTGTCGGAGGAGGGGCAGAGCTGCTGCCAGGGGCCCTGCCCTGGCTGAAAAATGGCTCCGTTCTTGGGAGGTGGTCACGTGGAGTCAACCTACTGAGAATTTTCTTCACACACTCATGTGCTCGTACAGCCGGCTCACTCGGCCCGAGAGGGGCTGTGTCTCAGGAGTCAGTGCCAGGTTTTAGATTAAGAACCTGCCCGAGTTTGTGTTCTGGCAGTTCATAAACACAGAACTTAGAAACCCTGCCCCATGAGCTACAAGCAGCTCTGTGTGCGTCCTCTTAGTTATGAACTGTGAGGACACTTCTGATCTCAGGTGCAGATAGCGAGCTAAAAGCACCAGTTTGCACTTGCTTTCCGTCCATCTTTGCTTCTTGTCCCTAGGTTCTTCCTGGAGGCCCCTGGTCTCCAGGTGTCATTCAGAGGGCCCAGGGCAGGGACACCTGCTGGGGGGGCCACCTCATGCACAGAGGAAGGTGCCTGGCGGTTTCTGAAGTGGGGAGGCCCATCCTCACCTGCGTGGGCACGCAGGGTGAGAAGAAGGGAAGGAAGCAGACGGGTGACACCGCTGGCACCGAGGGGACGTGTCACCGGGACACTTGCAGGCCGGGGATGGGGGGCCACCTGGCTCAAGACTGCGCGGGCGGTGCCTGTGGGCTTCCAGGGGAGCTGGGGGATCTCATTTGGGGATGCTTGGCAGGTGGCACTGTGACACCCCCAGACCTGCCGAGCGGCAGTGAGCCTGGCGGGAGAGCAGCGGTCGTGTCGGGAAGTGACTGCCCGCCCCGGCGGCAGGGCAACCGGTCAGGCCCGCTCGAAGCCCAGCCGGGTATCCCGAGGACGGTGGTGGGGGCGGCCGTCCTGCCCTGTCTAGGTCCCGGTGCAACTTCTGCAGGGTTGCACGCCCTGCCCTGCTGGCCGCAGACTGGCCCTGCCTCCCCCCCTCGCTGCCGGCAGTCCCCCCACTTCCCTTTGTGCTCTGGTTTTGCAAGTGCTGGAATCTGGGAACAAGACCCTCCTCCCCACCCCCGCACCCCCAGGCCCTGTGAGGAGGGGGCCTGAGAACAATGGCTTGGCTCACCCCCTCCACACGGCTGGGCTGGGCTGGGCTGGGCTGGGCTGTCTTTCCAGTTACCAGCTCTGTTCACTTCCTTCCCGAGAAAGAGGAACTGGAGAAAGAGGAACTGGAACGGCTGCCAGCGCAGAGACCAAGATTCCAGGAAGGGCCCTCTCTGCGGTCCTGCCCCTCCCAGAGGCAGGAGAGAAGGGGCCAGGTAGGCCCTGAGCGGCTGGGCTCCTCCCCTGTGCCTCGGCGGGCTGTCCCTGGTGGTGCCGAATGTGGAGCGTTTGGCGCTTTTCATTCTGGAAGTTGTCACATTCTCCCCAAGTGGCAGGATTAATAATCCCACTTCCAATGGCCCCGTCACCTGCTGCAGCCCTCTCAGCTCCAGGGGTCAGCACGAGCTAGGACCCCAGTGGCCTCTTGTCCAGGCTGGCCTTAGGAACAGGCTGGTCCTGTCGCCCTGTCCTTGGGGCCTACCTGACACCTCCTGGTCAGAGCTGCCCGCGCTGCTGCCCGCTGGGCCCCTCGAGGCTCCCGGGCCTGCCCTCTTCTGCGCCCTCCCCCTCCCCCTCCCCCCCACCGGCTCTGCCCTG
>NW_020175045.1:3440797-3457190 GCF_003031525.2 Neophocaena asiaeorientalis asiaeorientalis
GGCTGTCCTGTCCTCCCGGCTCTGTCCTGTCCTCCCGGCTCTGTCCTGTCCGGCTGCCCTCCCGCCTGGCCTCCTCCAGGCCCGCCTCCAGACTCGCTGGCCCGGGTGGCCGCCTTCCTCTCATGCTTTCGCTGTGTCTCCGCTCTCCAAATCTCCCCCATGCCTCCTCCGGCACCAGCACCCAGTTGCAGCGCCCACACCAGGTCTCGTCCACGGCCCCTTCGTCAGACGAGACACCAGGAGTGGCCCCGACCTCCTGTCCTCCCACGGGACTGCACCCAGGGGCCCTCCGTGGACTCCCACTCCCGCCAGCCCGGCTGGGTCCCGGTTCCATGCCCGAACCTCTCTTCTGCCTGGTTGGGATCCTGGCCTCCTCCCAGGGACCCTGCCTGACTTCCCTCCGCTGGGCCCGGGGAACATACAGGTGTGTGCACGTCCACCCAGAGGCAACCCAGTTGCTCTCGGACCCCGGCCTGCGGTCGCCTCTCTTCTGCGGCAGGCGTGCCGAGCCAGGGCTGCAACCAGCCTCGGTCCACGGAGCAGGGCCGCGCCTGACGCGTGCAGGCGTGTTGCCTCGGGGATCGCAGCGATGCCAGCGGGAGGACCGCCGAGCCCCGATCGTCTGCTCGGCCGGCGTGTGGCCCTGGGCCGGGGGAGCGGGCTGGTCGGCACCCGTGTCCTGGCCCGGCAGAGAAGCGGGAAGCAGCTCCGCAGGCTGGCACTGGCACGCGCCTCGGGCCGTCCGCGGTGGTCCAGTTTCAGCTTTATCCTGTTCCTCCTATAAGGGGGTTAATCACTGATCTAAAGGTGACTTGCACCCCCACCGTCTTGCTTCTGATTATGCTTCTGAAGCAGCAGCCTTGGCCCTGCCAGCACGGCGGCTTTCACCGCGTCCGTTCCCCGGCCTGGTCCCGGCATGGCTGCTATGCAGCGGGCGTCTGGCCAGTCTCGTTCGAGGGGATGGAGAGTCTTTAGCTCCGGGCCAGGGTGGTTCCAGGCTTGGGGCCAGCAGTGGAGAGGAGAGAGGAGGGTGGTCAGCCTGGCAGCGCAGAGAGTTACCTCGCCCGCGGGAGGGCACCGCCGGCCTGAGACTTCAGGGTGGTTGGAGGTCGTCTCTGTGGGCCGGGGTGGGGGGGCTCAGCTGGCTCAGAACGTTGCCCCTGGCGCTGAAGCACCTGCTCAGGGTCTTTCTCTGCAGGCTTGGCTGCATGCATGGCACGAGAGGGTAGCCTTGGGAGAGGCTGGAGCTCAAAACTCATGCTGCTTTCAGAGAGTCTGAGAGGACCAGGAAGGCGGGTGGCGTTGGGCCCGATGAACGAGCTGGCCTGCGCGTGGCCTGCCGGGGCTGCTGCTTTGTGAGTGTGACGGGGACGCTCTCAGGCCTCCCTGCCCACCTGCTGCGTGCGCGGCACCGGGGGCTGAGGGAAGCCTTCAGGGGAACACAGCCGAGGGCACCACTGCCACAGCACGGAGGGTCCCCTCTCGGACCCCAGTGGCCTTGCCCTCTGGAGGGAACCAGGCTGAGGCCCCAGGGCCAGAGGTTCACGGTCAGACAAGCTGGCGTCCACCTGTGGTACCTGGGCAGCGGCACTGCCACTGACCTCAAGCTAGCCCGTCGGAAGGGCATGGTGATAGGGCGGCCACCTCCAACGGGGCAGGCAGGGCGAGCCCTGCTCGGGGCTGCCGGACGTGGAAGTAGTGGTTTTATCTCCACGGGAGGCCCAGGGCACGGAGCCGTTTCGGGGTTCTGTCCCACTGCACCCGTTTCTGAGGACTCAGCTGTCTCTAGAGCCCCCTCTCTTCCTTGACCCTCAACTGGAGTGACTGTCATTCATCACAGATGTTCCCGTGCACAGAAGTACTGATAGTTTTCTTCCAAGACCCTCTCTGGGTTCCAATAATTATCTTTCAAGAAGACGTTCTCCCAGACTCGCCAACTTCCAGCCCTGGGAAGGCTCGGCCACCCCGTGGTCACGCTGTGTGCCCCTCGGGTGGGAGCTCCCTCGGCTGTGCTGGGCGGGAGGCTCTTCGGCGGGGTCGTCGGCATGGCACTGAAGAGCTGTCTGCTCCAGGCTCGGGCGGGGAGGAGCGGAGACACCACGAGAGGAAAACCCACGGCCGCCGGGCTCCAAGCGGGAAGCTGACATGAGCACAGCGTGCGGCGCTGGCCGAGCACCCCAGGGCAGCTCTCCTGCTGTCTTGAATTCCGGAGAAGATGGTCCCCGCTCTGCTCTGGGCCCTGAGCAGGCACTTCCAGGATGTCTGCCGCTCTCTCTGGCACCCAGGAGGCCCTGTCGGATGGCCCTGTGGCCTGGGTGGGTGCCGGGCCGTGCTGACTGGAGTCACATGTGGGCCGAGAGGGTCTTGCGGGACACGGGCTTAGTGTGGAGGCCCGCTCTAGGTGGGCGTGGCTGGGCCTCAGGAAAAGTGAGCTGACACGGTATAAACCACGCCTCTGCTCAGCGGCCCAGGAAGCCATGAAGCCCAGGAGGGGCCGCGGTGTCCAGGGCCGTGGGGGCAGCGCAGTGAGGCAGCAGCTCCCCCCCAATGATCGGTGACTGCGGGGCCCTGGCGGGGGACTGGCCACAGGCCTGGTCAATGGAGCGCAACAGCCGGGGCCCGCTGTGAAGCGGTGCCCACCTGGGGACCTCGGGGCCACGGGGTGCACGTCCAAGCCCTGCTGCACCAAGGGCCCTGCTTTTATACTTAGAGAAGGCAGCTCAGATGCGCCCCCTGGCCTGACTCAGTCCTTCCCTCGGGAGGGACCCACGCTGCCTGCTGAGAGCTCTTGCCCGAGGGCTGCGAGGGAACCAAGCAGTGGCCTGTGAACTGGGCCGAGGGGCCGAGACCGGGACTCCACATGGTTGACGACCGGGCTCCCTGGGCACCCTGCTCACAGCTGCCTGGCTTTGGTCCCTGGGTCAGGAGGTTGTCGCGAGGGTGGAGTATGTGCCGTCAGCGGATGAGCCTGGCCAGTCCCCGGCGTGTGCAGTGGGCTGTGGTTCTCCCCCTCCGCCACGGTCCGTTACTGCAGAGGAAGCTGCCGCGTGAGCTCTCAGACTCTCTGCCGGCTGACACGTGGGGAGAGGACGCTGGCGGAGAGAGGACAGAGGGCTTGAGCGCGGGCACAGGCCAAGTGCGAGTTCTCACGGGGAGAGGCTGCAGGCCCCATCAGACCCCACAGCACAGCTCAGAGTCCCTGGGACCCCACTAGGGCCTCGGTAACAACGCAGGCAGCTGAGCTGGGGTCCCAGCCCCGTGGGGCTGGTCTCCACCCCAATGGCACCCCTGCTTACAGGTGCTCCGCCGTCCCTTCTTTCATTCTCTGCTGGCAAGGACTGCACGTCAGTTGGGCTAGCTGCTGGAAGTGTTTTGAGGCCAGATGTCAGCGTCTTTCTTCCATGACTTTTTTTTTTTTTTAAAAAAGAACCCAGAACGGTATAAACCAACCCTTCAAAAGTGAATGTCCACAGGTAACTAAAAACCTTGCTCAAATTCAGGGCTACAGTGTACGGTGATCTCTGTGGAAATTGGAGGATGCCAGGAGCGCGTCAGAGCAGCAGCCTGGCGGGGCGGGGAGCGGGCGGCTGTGGCGGGCAGGGGGTCCTGAGTGAGCGTGTGCGCGCACACAGCCCGCAGAACCAGCTAACTCCCGTCCGAGGTCGCTGAACTTGTCCCACTGCACCCGTCTGTTTCCACCTGCCGAGAGCTCCCTGAAGGGGGAGCATTCCTTGATCCGTGCCCTGCAGCCTGGCTGGCTGTGTCCGGGAAGAGGAGGCCTGAGATGGTGTTACAGGCTTTTCC
Source organism: Neophocaena asiaeorientalis asiaeorientalis (assembly GCF_003031525.2). Taxonomy (NCBI): domain Eukaryota; kingdom Metazoa; phylum Chordata; class Mammalia; order Artiodactyla; family Phocoenidae; genus Neophocaena; species Neophocaena asiaeorientalis. The sequence goes on from NW_020175045.1 coordinate 3,444,602, forward strand.
CCAGAGTGCCTGGGCAGTGCGGCTCGGCCTGGCTTTAGTCCTGGAGACCCGCACGCACCGTAATACCTGGACTTCAGCTGAACGCTCTGGAGCCCTCAAAATGCTTTGAAAATGACTCCTGAATGTTTATTTCCTTTTGTAACAGCGGATAGAGGCTCTAGCTACAATTAACATGCAGCTGGTAGGAGCCAGACGCTCCGGAAAGGCTGATGTTTTCATAGGTCTTCAGTGTGTAGACAGCTTACGCCTCTGATTCCTGTCACAGGCGCTGCGCCTTCCTGGCTGTGATAAGAAACGGTCCATTCTGTAGATGGAGTGTCCTGATTTTTGTAGCCTGTTGCTTTTGAAGGTTCTGAACCGAAGAGTGGTGAGCGGGAACCAGGCAGCCTGCCTCAGGCATAAACCGAGCTGCCTCTGGCTCTCCGTGGGAGAGAACGGGCACGTCTGCCGCTCGGGAAGGGCTGCAGGAACGGGGACCAGCGGCCCGGGACGCCCGCCCGGGGTCCCAGGCTCTTCACCCTGGGAGAATATGGGACACGTGTTCTCTTGTTTGTGGAGCTCTAGTTTCTTGCCTTCTTCTTGTCCGCTGACTACCTTGGTTTGAGGCTAATGCTCCTTCCAGGTAATCTCAACCAGGGGAAAACAGAACCAGGAAGACTCGCTCAGAAATTCAATGGCCACACGGAGAACAGACCGGGCCTCCGCTCAGGTTCCGCAGCCCGGCACCCTGCTGGGCTCCCCCACCCCGCCCTGCCTCTCCCTGGAGTGCTCTTACCTGGGCGGTGCTCGGAGCCACAGATCTTATCGCTGCCTGTGGTTCTTTCCAAGGGAGGAACGCCCATGACACTTGGTGTAATAGCCTTCCTTGGTTCTCATTAAAACTGGGAAACTCCTAGGTGCGCTCTGCCCTCCCACCACGTGTGTGGGAGGAAGGGGACCCGAGGGGTCGCATGGGACAGGCGGCCCGTGTCACCCTGTCCCTCTGCTATTCAAGGGGGGCTCTGTTGGCAGGTCTTGGGGGCCGAACTCGGCCCCTTGGCCGCATCACGTTTTAGCTTCTCAAATTAGAAAGTTCACTTTTACTCCCTAGACTGAGTCCCCTCCGCTCTTTGATGCCTGGCTAGTGTTCTGGGCTCCCGGGCCTGTGAGACCCCGTGGACAGACGCAGCCTGGTGTGGCCCAGTCGTGCAAGAGGCTTTAGCCATAGAGCGCTGAGGAGCCGGCGGCGAGCAGGGGGAGGTAGCTGGGCGCTCTGCTGAAGGAGGGAGCAGCCTGGGTGTGTCCTGTGCAGAGCACAGCAGCCCTCACCCCAGACAAGCCCTGGGGTGCAGCTGGGGCATGAAAGGCCGGCGGCAGGTTGTATTTTCAGGGTCCAGATGACATCCTAGGGCCTGGAGGATGGATGCAGCTTGCCCGAGGAGCACCTTCCCCTCCCCGCCCCGGAAAGCGGCCAGTCCCTCTTCCCACCAGCAATCATGCACGCATGCTTCCTGGCAGGGATCTTTGCAAGCATGTCACTTTTTCGTTATATAATAGGTATAAGCAGCTCTCCGTTCTAACCTAAAACCCCACACACCCACATCCAGCGGCTATGCGTGCCTTTCTCCCGTCATCTGCCTGCCAGGGGCTTCTGAGTTCCAGGGACCCCAAGTCAGTGCAGAACTGATACTGTGCTCGTCTCAGGGTGTTTCCCTACCCCCCCAGGGAGGCAGGACAGCAGTGGTCAAGGGCAGGGCCCCCCCAGCTTCCTCTCCGTGACTCGGCACAGTACGCACTCACCAGATGAAGCTATGGTTTTTCAAAGCCTGTTATCTTAGAGAGGACTTCTTCATTTAGGAAGATACTAGAGGTTCCGGTATGGGGAGCTGGACCCTGCAGCGGGTCATGGAGCGTGTGGCCGTCCCCTCAGCATAATTTTCAATAGGGCCTCTTTTCCCTCTCAGTGGCGCCCTGGTGGGGAGCCAGTTGCGACGGTAGTGTTAGTGTCTGGTCCCCCTTACGCGTGGGCAGCCTGGAGCACGGTCAGAGTCTTCGTGTTCACACTCTCGCGTCTGCAGAGGCCTGGAAAGCAGGCTGCTCGCCCCCCGGGTGACTGAAGGCCAGCCCGGCTAGATGCTGCAAACAGAGCGGGGAGGAGGGGGCCGCTGCTCGCAGAGGCACAGAGCTGGTTGTCGGCAGGTGGCCTGGAGCTGCCAAGTGAGTGCACATCCAGCGGTGGGGGAACAGTCTGTCAGGTCCAGACACACCCTCTGTCTCCCCAAAGCCCGGACGGACGGACTGCGACACTGAGACCAGGGCCCCACTGAGACCATGAACCCGGCTACCGTGTTCATGTCATTAACTTGGTGTTGGGTTTCTGGTCCTGGGTAGATGGGCGCTCAGAGGCTGGGGCACTGCCTTCTTCTCAAGTTTTGAAGGAGCCTGATGCCCAGGGGTTTTTATCTTTTTATCAAGTGTCCTAGACCATTAACGACACTTGATATTTCCATTTAGACGTTGCTCCAGAAGTTCCTAAGATTTTGTAATCATAAAAGGGGACGAAAGTTACAACCACGGTGACCCAGGAGCAGGCGGTCGGTCCCCGGCAGGACATGTGAGGAGCCGGCGGTGTTGCTGAGCCTCCTACGCGGCCAGCAGCTCTCAGCTGCCCCGAACAGGTGAATGACCGCAGGGCAGCGGCCCCGGCCGGCTGGGCTCTGCACGGCTGGAGGGCAGCCACGGGCGGGGACAGCGCTCCCACCCGCCGGGGGACAGTGCCCGGGCGGGGCCGAGGGGACCCGAAAGTCAGAGCTCAGAGCGGAGCACCGGCCCCGGGCCGCTGCGTCCCGTGCTAGTGCCGCGCGGGCCGAGACCCCGAGCGTGCCCATCCGCCCCCGCCCCGCGTTCGGCGCCCACTCACCGGCTCGCTGGGCCGCGGACCGCGCAGTCGCCGCGAGGGGGGCAGCTCGGGGCTCCGAGAGAGGCGGCGGGGCTGACGGCGCGCACGCCGCGCGGGCCTGTGTACACACGTGACCGCGCCGCTCCCGCCCCGCCCCGCCCCGGGAGTCCGCCCCGCCCCCGGGGGCGCGCCGGTGGCCGGCCGAGGTCCTGGGCGGGCCAGATTGCTGAGTCAGAACGCGCTCTAATCCGCAGGGGACAGGCACCCCGCCCTCGGAGGTTGTAATCGGGGCCTGCCAGGCGCACCTGCTCCTGTTCCCCAAGTGTGGTTGCTGGCTCCAGGTTCACCCCCTACTTCCTGGCCTGAGGAATTTCTTTGTAAACAACTGGCCGCAGGAAAACCATTTAAAGAGACAGTGCACTGTTTGCAGCCTCATTGATTCCGTAGTTGCTGTTCTAATTGGGTGTTGGGAAAGTTACAGAACAAGGTCGTTTTCTCTGCTCTAAGGCTTGTGCTGTAATAGTGCTCCCGGCAACGCGATCTGGCTCCAGAGCTAAGAACATTTCTGAAAATCCACGTGTGCTGTGTGACCAGGGGTGGACGGAACAGGAATGATGGGAATAGTAACCAAGGCTGGCCCTGGGTGTCATGGTCCTGCCGGCTGGGCTCAGGACTCCACCTTGGGCCATCCTGCTTGACAGGACGGCTTCCTGACCAAGGGATCGGAGAGGGAAGTTGGGGGTCAGCTGGGGGACCAGACTGCCTCTCACTCTCTGTCAAGGTCATGTACAGACTCCTGGGGCCCCCACCCTCCCCTTGGCCCTGTTGTCATTACCGTAACTTGCTCGCCATGCCAACACCAGGTCTTTGTGGCAGCAGGCCGGCATCCAGCCGTGGGAAGGCTAGTCCCGTCAGCCGGCACTGACATCCAGCAGCGAGGGAGGATGGGCTGTGTGCCAGCTTCTGTTCTGGGCCCTCAGAGCAGCCTTTCAAGGTATATGCGCCATGTTTCATCAAGTCGGAGACTCCGTGCGCGCTGCACACGCCAAAACGTTATGGACCGCTACAAGAAAACAGTTGGACGCTGTGTGTTGTAAGAAGCGTGCTGCTCTTAGAGTCGCCAAAGTGAGGAAATATGCCTTACCATCAATGGAGTACGGCTCCCTGCTCGTTTTAAATTGTACTGAGATTCAGAAAACGTAAGCAGCGTGCCCGGGGTCATGAAGCAGAGTGGAGCCAGAATTTGCACTCAGGTGGTCTCTGCTTTCTAGATCAGGGCTTGGGACTTTGGGTCGTCCTAGCGATCTGCCTAAGACATGTTGTTGTCTACTTTTTTGAAAGGCCTAGGATCCCAGAATTCCTGGTCAGAGTCCCTGGAATGCCAGGCTCAACAAGGTCTGCCCACGGGTGCCCACGCCTGGTGAGCTGCCGATCGTAACTGGGAAAAGCAGGCGTTCAGCCCCGTCCCAGCCCCTCAGCCCCTCGGGTCACCCCATTGCCTTATCTGCAGAGAAAGACTTCCTCCACCAAGCAGGCCCCGGCCAGGGAGAATGGCAGAGTCTGTGTGTGTCGGGGGATCTTCAAAGAGGACTCACCCTCCAGCTGAGCCCAGATCAGCGTTCTCTAGCTGGGGAATGTAAACACGCTCCGTGGGGCCCCAGCTCTGTGGCCTGCTGCTAGCTGCTCCCAGAGTTCAGGCCAACTCCTGGGCAAGACCCAGGTGTCTGCAGGGACAGCTGTACCGTCCTGGGGGCAGGAGGTGTGGGAAGCTGGTCCTGGTTCGTGGGTTTCCAACTGCATCTCTGGTGTTGACTTTTGAAAACCGCGAGGAGTCGGCCTCCCCTGCTCTTTCTGGTTAAGGCCCCCAAGGAGCAGTCAAGTGCTCCCAGGCCCCAGGCCTCTACCTTTGTAGCTGCACACGCCGTGTTCACAAGGCTGGTGCCCTAACTGCGTGCCACACGGTGCAGCACTCTGGCCAGCGCTCCGCTGGGGTCGTGGACATGACTCTCCGTGGATGCAGACTGCTCACCAGTCTTGAGACTCGTCTTCCCCGGTTGTCCTCGAGCGGCAGTCGATCCCACGCCGGGGGCTCTGGACTGCTGGCCGGGGACTCGAGGGTCACCTGCTGCGGGAGCCGCACTTGGTCCTTCCCTCAGGGGCGGGGAGGGTGACAGCTGCCCTCACCGACAAGGCAGGTGGGTCTTTCTTTTTAGGAGTTCTGCCCGTTTAGGAGAGGCGCCTTTTTAGGAGTTTCACACCTACAAGGAAATGTGATTCTATGTGAAACGTGGGTCAAGGGCAAGGAACGTTTAAAGTTCCCTTATTAGTTCTTGCGAGTGTGGCTTGTAGTGAGGTTATGTGTTTTGATGTCTCTGTGGCTCTGTTACTATAAGTCGTGCTGCTCAGGCCCCGGTAGTTGACTTTGATAAGGAAGCGTGAGGGTCTGGTGAGAACCTGAGTCCCACCCTGGAGGGGCCGGGGGTGGACGTCAGTTGACAGCTGGGCCCGTGGTTTCTGTGTGGTCATCCTGGGTCGTCACTCTTGTCAGCGCAGTTGCCTCACTGCCTCCCCCTCCTTTCTAAATCCCACCCTACTCGGCCTCTGCCGGCACCTCTTCTGTCCTCCGTGGAAGCAGATCCTCCCCATTATTAACGTGAGAAGTGCCCGGGGTGGGTGTGTGACAGGGTCCCTGCCCTCGGCGTGCAGGGCCTGGCACGGGGACCACCCAGACTCCAGGAGGGCAGTGGAGCGGCACCCGGTGTCAGCCCTGCCCGAGCTGTGCCTTTCCTGGCCTGGGGGAGACCGGTGGCTCTGAGAGGTCGGCACGCTGACGGGGCCCGCCCTCCAGGAGCCCCAGGCCGGCGCGAGGCAGGCCGTGAGCCGGGGCTCTGGTCCCCGACGGTGAGCACCAGGGACGCCGGCAGTCGGCAGGGGTGCAGCTGGGCCAGCCCTGGAGGAGGGCCACCGAGGCTGAGGCCTGGTCCCGGTGCTCTGTCTAGCCTGAGGCCGACGTGCGCTCCGCACGCCTAGCAGCCCTGGCACGGCCTTCGTGGTGCTTCTTAGGTCTGGAAAATGTGGCCCCTCCCGAGAGCCCCTGGGCGGCCGCCTGACGGCAGCCGGCTAGGCAATAGGGCGGCCCCTCCGGCTCTCAGGTGTCCCGACGCTCGCCCGACAGCGGCCTGCCCTCCCCTGCCCCGTGGCCGTCTTCTCATCCTGGCCTCCATGTGCGAGGGACCACCGACCCACGGTGGTGGGCCACGAGCCTGGCTGTGGCGAGGACGCCTCCCTACGGACGCGCCGCACGGGCCCCGCCGCCCACTCCGATTCCGGCGCCCCCCTGCCCCGCGCAGCCGCTGCTCCGCAGCCCTCGCCAGCCCAGCTGCCCCGGCTCTCGCACGGCCGCTCCAGCCGCGGGAGGGGAGACGAGGGCACGCCCCCACCCCCGCTACGGGGCACGCGCATGCAGGGGGAGGACGGGCACGTGGGGGCTCCGCACCTGGGCTCCCCTCACCCAGCAGCAGCAGCGCGGGTCGTCGCGGGGATTGTAGGTTAACCCGCGATGTGCTTAACTGAGGTTCGCCGCGGCCCCGGCTGTTCAGCCACGTCGGCTCTTGTGTCCGAGAGAAACAGGCGCTGAGCACCACACGAGGGTGCAGGGCGAGCGGGTGCCCGCGGGACCCGGGAAGGGGCTTTACGGAGTGATTTCCTGCACTTAGTGGGATTCCCAGTGGCCACCAGGCCCGGGTTAGAGAGGCCGGGGTCCAGGGGATAACAGACCCCTGAGCAGAGCAGACAGCTGGGGCTCCGTGCGGCCCGGCAGCCTTATCAGAGCGCCCCCCAGCTCCCGGGGATGCTTTGGCAGCTCCGCTTTGCAGGTGGGGAGACCAAGGCCCCGAGAGGAACTGACCTACACAGGGTCCTGCCACGCTCATGGGCTGGAGCCCAGGTCGGTACCAGGTCGGTGGGCTTTGGTGGCCCCTCGTGCTCCCTGTTCTGAGGAGCAGGGATCAGTCCGTCGTCTGCGGTGGGCGCAGCGCCTCAGCCTTTGTGCAGCCCCGCCCGTGGGCCCCAGGGTGCTCCCCGGCTTGGATAGGGCAGGTTTCCCCGTGGCCGTCTGAGCGGTCCTGGAGGGGAAGAGCCAGCGTGGCTACAGGGCCACGTCCGCTCGGTGGTTTTCTCGAAGCTGGATCTTCCCTCGGAGCCGAAGATGTGGAGGAAGTTGATGGTGGGAGCCCGTGCGACGCCCAGTCGTCGTCTGACTTTGGGAGGCCGGCCTCCGCGGTGCAGCCTCAGAGGCTCCTTCCCAAGGAGTCAAGTCAGCGCTCCCCAGAGTCAGGGGAGCACGTCACCCAGCTCTGCTGACGAAACTTTTCTGCCACACTTTTAGCCAAGAAGAGCTCACGGTCCGGCTTCCAAATAATGCAGTCAATGACAATATTCCGTTACTTAGAAAAAGCTGTTCCGCTGTAGTCATGTGTGCTTTTATTTGTGTGTACTGCGTGTGTGTGGTATAAAACACACGATTCACATCAGAGCCGTACACTGAAGTGTTCCAGGTGCGTGTGAAGAAATGATGAGATGTCTGGGGCTGAGGGGCGGAGGGGGAGATGGGCCACACCGTTGGACACAGGGGGTCACCACACTTCCCTTAATAACAGAAAGAGGAGAAAAGAGGGAGGGTGGTGGGCCTGAGCACGTCCCGGGGCCGCCTGCTGGGACCTGCGTCCTGCCCCATGTGCGCTCACCCCTCCACTCCTCCTGCAGGAGGGGGTTCACAAAGCAGGACTCGCTGTCTTGCTGACGGTTGGCGGGGAGCCTCTGTCATGCCCTGTCCCTCGAGGGAGCCCGTCGATCGCTGCCAGACTGAGCACTGCTGCTGCTGCTGCCGGGTAGGACCTCGCAGGCATGCACCTCGAAGCTGGGGTTAGGAGGGGAAAGAACCAGAGTTTTTATTCCGGGAGTTTATTTTTTCTCTTCGCAAACCTTTAATCGACGTTAAAAATAGTGCACGTGGGGCTTCCCTGGTGGCGCAGTGGTTAAGAATCCGCCTGCTAATGCAGTGGACACGGGTTCGAGCCCTGGTCCGGGAAGATCCCACATGCCACGGAGCAGCTAAGCCCGGGCGCCACAACTACTGACGCCCACACATCTAGAGCCCGTGCTCTGCAACGAGAGAAGCCACCGCAATGAGAAGCACGCGCGCCGCAACGAAGAGTAGCCCCTGCTCGCGGCAACTAGAGGAAGCCCACGCGCAGCCATGAAGACCCAACACAGCCAAAAATAAATTAAACTAATTAATTACTTAATCTAAAAAAATAGTGCACGTGACACAGTGCTTCCTGGAGAGCAGGAGCAGGGTCGCTGGAGGGGTGCATGGCCTGGGGTTTCCTCTCAGCAGCCCGCGCTGGGGGCATCCCGGAGTCTGCTGGCCACCTGCCGTTCAGGCATGGCCCCAGAAGCCAGGGCACCATCCCCGCTACAGTGAAGGGTCCCAGGCCCAGGTCTGGCCGAGCCATGTGGGGAAGGCAGTCTGCCCCGTGCCAGGATCCTGCCCGAGGACTCAGAGGAGGGTGGGTGGGGGTGGCGGGTTTTACCCCACGTGACCTGTGGAAATGATGGGGGCTGGGTCTGGCAGGCTCCCCTATACAGAAAAGCGTGGGCTCAGGGCCGAGGCTAGATGCTGGACATTCGTGCAGGCTGGTTCCCCACCCATGGCCTTGCTCCCTCTGCCTTGGATGGATGGCCACCACTGAGACATGCAGTAGATTTTAGGACGCAAGATCAACATACAGAAGTCAACTGTATTTCTGTGCGTTCGCCATGAACGCTGAAACTGAAATTTAACATGGCAGTGCGGTGCCGTTCCTACCAGCCCAGCCTTGCTGCTGGTTTTCCGTACCCTTTGGGCATTTGCACTCTTCATGGAGCAGGTTTTTCCATGCAGGAGCTTTTGTTCAGGGGTAAGTTGGGGTTTTTCAGGTGCCTCCTTCCTTATTCTCTTTCCTAACCCTATGCAAGCACCTCTGGCCGCCATCATCTCCTGGGAGGCCGGAGGGCTGCCACCCAGGCTCTTGGGCCCAGGGGTAATGCCTCCTAGAGGGAGACCGCACTCTAGTTCTCTGCCGTGGCCTGAGGTGTGGGTGGGCATGCTTGGTGGAAGGCAGGGGGAGGTGAAGGGGAGAGGTGGGAAGGACTGTTGCTCCTTGGAGCTTGGTGAGGAGGGTGGGCCTAGGGCTTGGCAAGTGCCACTTATGGCAGGTTTAGAAATTTCCAAATAAATCTCTGTTTATTAATGGTAAGCAAAAACAAACAGTGTGGTATTAATGGAGGGAGAGACACAGATCTGAATAGAGACCCCAGAAACTGTCCCACATCCGCACCTTGATTTTCGGCAGAGGTGTAAAAGTAATTCAGTGGAGAGTCTTTTCAACAAACCGTGTTGCAGTAATAAGACATACACAGGGGAAAAGTGTGTTGATTCCTTGGGCTCTTCTATGTTGACCGTCATGCCATCTGTAAATATAGACAGTTGTATTTCTTCCTTTCCAATCCGAGTGCCTTCGCTTGTACTTTCTTGCTTTCTTGCCCTGGCTGGAACATGTAGTGCTGTGTTGAATAGCAGTGGTGAGGGTGGGTCTCCTCACCTTGTTCCCAATCTGGTGGGGGGAGGGGGCAGTTTTACATGTTACGTACCAAGTTGAGGAAGCTCTCCTCTATTATTAGTTTTCTGAGAATGTATATCATAAATGAGTTTTGAATTTTGTCACACGCTTTTTCTGCATCAGCTAATATGATCATGTGATATTTATTCTTCAGCCCGTTGATATGATGGGTTTATTAGATTGATTCTTGAAAACTGAACCAGCCTTGCATCTGTGCGATAAACTCTGCTTGGTCATGGTGTATAATTTTTTTTAATATGTTGCTGAGTAGGATTTTTGCATTTACATCTATGAGAGATTTTGGTCTATATTTTACTCTCTTTTTCATTCTTTTTCCTTTGGTACTATTTTTGTCTGGCTTTGGTGGCAAGGTAACACTGGCCTCCCAGAGCAGACTGGGAAATGGTTCCTTTGCTTCCGTTTTCTGGAAGAGCTTATATAAAATTGGTGTTAATTCCTCCTTAAGCGTTTAATAGAATTCCAGCGAAACCATCTGGGCTTGGACACAAGGTTCTGGAGTCAGGCCTGCGATAGCTTTAGTGACAGCCAGGCCCTGCGATGGCCGTCCCTGGAGGGGCTGGCGGGCCGGCTGCACCAAGACCTTGAGCAGCACTTTGCTTCCTCTTGTTGTGGCCTACGGCGGACCCTGCTCCGCTGGGGCTGGGGCTCCCCCCCCCCGTACTCACACGCGCACTCACGATTTCCACCCGCCAAATGCTTCCAAGCAGGGCCTGACCCGCTGGCGGGGCCACGTGTGAGGGAAGGGGTTTGTGCGGGAGCTCTGGGGGCTGCGAGCAGATGTGGGCATCCAGGTGGGTGTTCCAAACCCCCTGCAGCGTTTCCTGTGATTTCACCAGTGGTCGGTTCTCAGGAGGCGCCAAGCCCGGGAACACTGGGCTTGCTGATCAGCTGGACGTCCCGGCTAATAGTATCTGTGTGGGACATATTTATTCTTTGCGGAATGACTCAGAATGATCCCCATGATCTTGGGGTGCTGGTTTCGAGAGCTTGTTCTTACTGCCTCGGGGGAGGGTTTGGTGGCAATTCCATGCTTCTGGAACACCAGCTCGGCAGAGTTGTTCCACTCCGCCCCCCACACCCCCAGCCATCCTGGCTTCTCCTCTGCTTCACGTGGGCCTCTGTGCCCCCTCCCCGGGATGTGGCTGCCTGCTCCCTTTGCCTGGACCACTTCTCTCCCAAATATCCACGGCTGTGCCCTCACCTCTGGGTCTCAGGTGTCACTGTCCTGACGCTGTCTCCTTGACCTCCGTCCTCCTCCAGCCATTTTAAATGACAAAATGTAAGTCAACCGACTCTCTGTTGTCCCTAGTTTTCCTCCTTAGTGTTATAGCCTTTCGGGGCAGTCTAACTATGGCAGGGGGGTCTTAGTTCAGGCTGCTATCACAAAATGCCATAGGCTGGGTGGCTTATAAGGAACCAATGCCTTTCTCACGGTTCTGGAGGCTGGAAGCCCAAGACCAAGGCACTGGCCGTTTTGGTGTCCAGTGGGTTCTCTTCCCCAATCTCCTTGCTGTGTCCTCACGTGGTGGAGGGGTGAGGAGCTAGCTCTCTTAGTGACAGCCAGTGCCCTCTCTTATGAAGGTACTGATCCCCTTCACGAGGCCCCCATCCTCAGGATCTACTTACCTCCCAAAGGCCCCACCTCCTAGTGCCATCGCGGGGTGGGCAGTAGCATTATGATATATGAGTTGTGGGGGCACTGGAACATGGTTTGTGGTAGCAGGCGTTCCCCACAGTAAGCTTAGCACTTAGAAAAACATCTCATGTGAAGATGTTGCTTAACAAATGTATGTGGAATGCATCCAGGTCTGTTATGTAGCCACGCTTCCTGGCCAGGAGCTGCTGGGCCAAGTTGCATGGGGTTCTAGGGCCTCTGTGGGCCCTCAGGGGTAGACCCAGTGTGCTGCAGCCGGGGCCACATGGCAGGCAGGCCTCTCAGCCACACCGTCCCGCTCCACCAGCTGGACCCTGGCCACGAAGGCCCTCGGGGCTGAACCAAGCGCCTTTTCTCTTGGGGTCCCTACAGGTAGCCCCAGGGTGCACTGAGTGGCCCTGTGCCTGCTGCTGTCTGACACAGGCCAGGGACAGACAACCAGTGGGTAGCACAGCCCAGCAGCACCTTCTGGGGGTGAGCCTCACCTGCCTCTGTGTGAGGGCTTGCGGGGACAGAGTGTGTCCTGCAGGCGGGTCCCTGGGCAGAGAAGGGCCTGGGAAGGAGCTGGGTCGGGAGCGGCAGACCCGGCCCGTTTCACACCCTTTACCTCGTCTGCACAGCGTAGGTAACAGGGCGGCTGGGAGCGTGAGACAAACGGGCACGAAGCTCCCTCTGCGCTGCGTGTCCCTGTGTGCGGTGTCCGCCCCTCACCCTGCCCCAGGCCAGCTCTTCCCCTCCTGCTCTCTCCTTTGTCCAGCCTCCCACGGTGGCCCATTAGAGTCACCAGAATAGTACCGTGAAGAAACCAGATTGGGGGTTCTTGGGTTGCAGGGCTGGCACAGGAAATGCACTGGGAAATCAGCACGCAGATCCTCTAGGACTCGGAAGACCCCAAGTGAAGTCCATTCCACGAGACTGGCTCGTGGCTTTGTGTTAGCATTTCTGAGTCTCGGTTTCCTTATCTGTAAAGTGAGAATGCGGACGCCAGCGTCCCCAGGGCTTAAACAGGGTCACAGAGGTGCGACTGTGCTGGTGGGCCAGCGAGTCCCTGCCCTGTCCTCCACTCTCCTCCCCCACCCAGCTCTGGCCCCCGCCCCCGCCTCGTGCCTGTCCCTGTCCCTGTCCCTAGCAGCACTCCTGAGGAGCCTCCGTGTGTGGACCAGCCTTGGGTGCTGGGGAAACGGCCAAGAGGAAACGCACAGAAAGATGCAGTCTTGGCTCTGGGACCTTGGGAGGTCCTCATCGGGCTGGGAAGCTGGGACACCCACACCCGCCAGCCAGCGCACGGCCTCAGCACCCAGGGGACAGCGTGTCCTCACACCAAGGGGCCGGAGCAGCCCCCCCCCCCCAACCAGCCCCCCCCCCCCAGCCCCC